>NC_057804.1:503572276-503886239 GCF_018294505.1 Triticum aestivum
GCTCATAGCAATTCATCATATAGCATCAGCAGGGGCAGCTCACAACAATTCATCATACAGCAGCAGCAGGAGCAGCTTATAGCAACTCATCATATAGCAGCAGCAGCTCATAGCAATTCATCATATAGCAGAAGCAGCTCATAGCCATTCATCATATAGCAGCAGCAGCTCATAGCAATTCATCATATAGCAGCAGTAGGAGCAGCTCATAGCAATGCATCATATAGAAGTAGCAGAAGCAGCTCATAGCAATTCATCATATAGTGGATTAGAATGAAAATTTGGCAAAAAATCAGAGGAGATCCTCACCTTGTTGATGAGCTCATCCTTCAACAGCACCTCAAGGCCACGGCCTAGGAGGAGGGGAGGGGGAATAAGGTGCCTTCTGCCTCAATGTGGCATCAGCCGTAGTTGTGAAGTGCCCGCCAGAGTAGTGCGTTGGATGAACCACAGTAGAGCAGTGATACATCCATTTTGCATCATGCTTTTCTATCAATATTTATTGCATTATCGGCTGTTATTACACGTTATATCTCAATATTTATGGCTATTCTCTCTTATTTTACAAGGTTTACCATGAAGAGGGGGAATGCCGGCAGCTGGAATTCTGGCTGGAAAAGGAGCGAACGGTGGAAACCTATTCTGCACACCCCCAAAAGTCCTGAAACTCCACGAAACAACTTTTTGGAATTAATAAGAATTTTTGAGCGAAAGAAATAAACTAGGGGACCCACACCCTGTCCAGGAGACAGGGGGGTGCGCCCCCCCTATAGGGCGCGCCCCCTATCTCCTAGGCCCCCTGGTGGGCCTTCGGTGCCCGTCTTCTGCTATATATTGGCTTTTACACTGGAAAAAAATCGTGGGCAAGCTTACGGGATGAAACTCCGCCGCCATGAGGCGGAACCTTGGCGGAATCAATCTAGGGCTCTGGCGTAGCTGTTCTGCCGGGGACACTTCCCTCGGGGAGGGGGAAATCATCACCAACAATCCTCTCATTGGGAGAGGGTCAATCTCCATCAACATCTTCACCAGCACCATCTCCTCTCAGAGCCCTAGTTCATCTCTTGTATCCAATCTTGTATCAAAACCACAAATTGGTACCTGTGGGTTGCTAGTAGTGTTGATTACTCCTTGTAGTTGATGCTAATTGGTTTACTTGGTGGAAAATCATATGTTCATATCCTTTATTCATATTATTACTCCTCTGATTATGAACATGAATATGCTTTGTGAGTAGTTACTTTTGTTCCTGAGGACATGGGTGAAGTCTTGCTATTAGTAGTCATGTGAATTTGGTATTCGTTCGATATTTTGATGAGATGTATGTTGTCTTTTCCTCTAGTGGTGTTATGTGAATGTCGACTACATGACACTTCACCATTATTTGGGCCTAGAGGAAGGCATGGGGAAGTAATAAGTAGATGATGGGTTGCTAGAGTGACAGAAGCTTAAACCCTAGTTTATGCGTTGCTTCGTTAGGGGATGATATGGATCCATATGTTTAATGCTATGGTTAGGTTTACTTACTTCTTTTGTAGTTGCGAAGCTTGCAATAGGGGTTAATCATAAGTGGGATGCTTGTCCAAGTAAGGGCAGTACCCAAGTACCGGTCCACCCACATATCAAATTATCAAAGTACCGAACGCGAATCATATGAACGTGATGAAAACTAGCTTGACGATAATTCCCATGTGTCCTCGGGAGCTCCTTTCTCATTATTAGAATTTGTACAGGCTTATCCTTTGCTACATAAAGGATTGGGCCACCTTGCTGCACTTTACTTATTTTATTTACTTATTACTCGTTACTATTTATCTTATCACAAAACTATCTATCACCTACAATTTCAGTGCTTGCAGAGAAAACCTTACTGAAAACCGCTTATCATTTCCTTCTGCTCCTCGTTGGGTTCAACACTTTTACTTATAGAAAGGATTATGATTGATCCCCTACACTTGTGGGTCATCAAGACTCTTTTATGGTGCCCTTGCGGGGGAGTGTAGCGCTTTTGGTGAGTGGAACTTGGTAAGGAAACATTTATATAGTGTGCTGAAATTTTCTGTTACTTGTCACTATGGAAACTAATCCTTGGAGGGGCTTGTTTGGGGTATCTTCACCCCAACCAGAAGAGCAAAGAGTTGCTCCTCAACCTACTGAACTTTATGAAAATATTTATTTTGAGATTCCTTCGGGTATGATAGAGAAACTGCTAGCTAATCCATTTGCAGGAGATGGAACATTGCATCCCGATTTACACCTTATCTTCGTGGATGAAGTTTGTGGATTATTTAAGCTTGCAGGTATTCCCGATGATGTTGTCAAAAGGAAGGTCTTCCCTTTATCTTTGAAGGGAGATGCATTGACATGGTATAGGCTATGTAATGATACGAGATCTTGGAATTATAAGCGATTGAAGTTGGAATTTCACCAGAAGTTCTATCCTATGCATCTTGTTCATCGTGATCGTAATTATATATACAATTTCTGGCCTCGCGAAGGAGAAAGCATCTCTCAAGCTTGGGGGAGGCTTAAGTCAATGTTATATTCATGCCCCAATCATGAGCTCTCTCGGGAAATGATTATTCAGAACTTTTATGCTTGGCTTTCTCTTGATAATCGCAACCTGCTCGATACTTCCTGTGCTGGTTCTTATATGCTGAATACTATTGATTTCAAATGGGACTTATTGGAAATAATTAAACTCAACTCTGAAGATTGGGGTTCCGACGATGGTAAGAAGTCAGGTATGACACCTAAGTTTGATTGTGTTAAATCTTTTATGGATACCGATGCTTTTCGTGGATTTAGAGCTAAATATGGACTTGACTCTGAGATAGTAGCTACTTTCTGTGAATCTTTTGCTACTCACGTTGATCTTCCTAAAGAGAAGTGCTTTAAATATAATCCTCCTGTTGAAGTGAAAGTAGTTGCACCTATTACAATCGAAGAAAAAACTATTACCTATAGTGATCCCATTGTTCCTACTGCTTATGTTCAAAAACCTCCTTTTCCTGTTAGGATAAAAGATCATGCTAAAGCTTCGACTGTTGTTCGTAAGAGTAATACTAGGACTTATACACCTCCTGAGCAAATTAATGTTGAACCTAGTGTTGCTATGGTTAAAGATATCTTGGATGATGATTTAGATGGGCATGTTATTTATTTCTGTGGTGAGACTGCTAATATTGCTAGGCCAGATACTAAGACACGTAGACCTGTCGTAGGCATGCCTGTTATTTCTGTTAAAATAGGAGATCATTGTTATCATGGCTTATGTGATATGGGTGCTAGTGCTAGCGCTATACCTTATGATTTATATAAAGAAATTATGCATGATATTGCACCTGTTGAATTAGAAGACATTGATGTCACTATTAAGCTTAATAATAGGGATACCATTAAACCTGTTGGGATTGTTAGAGATGTTGAAGTGTTGTGTGGGAAGGTTAAATACCCTACTGATTTCCTTGTTCTTAGTTCCCCACAAGATGATTTTTGTCCCATTATTTTTGGTAGACCCTTCTTGAATACAGCTAGTGCTAAGATTAATTGTGAAAAGAATATTGTCACTGTTGGCATAGATGGTATGTCTCATGAGTTTAATTTCGCTAAGTTTAGTAGACAACCTCGTGAGAGGGGACCACCTAGTAAGGATGAAATTATTGGTCTTGCTTCTATTGTTGTTCCTCTAACTGATCTGTTAGAACAATACTTGCTAGACCATGAAAACGATATGTTTATGAGGGAAAGAGAGGAAATAGATGAAGTGCTCCTTAAACAGGAACCTATGCTGAAACATAACCTTCCCGTTGAAATTCTTGGGGATCCCCCTCCACCCAAAGGTGATCCTGTGTTTGAACGCAAACCATTACCTGATAATCTTAAGTATGCTTACCTTGATGAGAAAGAAATATATCCTGTTATTATTAGTGCTAACCTTTCAGAGAAAGAAGAAGAAAGATTATTGAAAACTCTGAAGAAGCACCGAGCAGCTATTGGATATACTCTTGATGATCTTAAGGGCGTTAGTCCCATGTTATGTCAACACAAAATTACATTGGAAGAAGATGCCAAACCAGTTAGAGATCCTCAAAGACAATTAAATCCCAAGATGAAGGAAGTGGTAAGAAAGGAGATATTAAAGCTCCTTGAGGCAGGTATTATTTATCCCGTTGGTGATAGTGAATGGGTAAGCCCTGTCCATTGTGTTCCTAAAAAGGGAGGTATTACCGTTGTTCCTAATGATATAGATGAATTGATCCTGCAAAGAATTATTATAGGTTATAGGATGGTAATTGATTTCCGTAAGTTAAATAAAGCTACTAAGAAAAATCAATACCCTTTACCTTTTATTGATCAAATGCTAGAAAGACTATCCAAACACACACATTTCTGCTTTCTAGATGGTTATTCTAGTTTCTCTCAGATACCTATGTCAGCGAAGGATCAATCTAAAACTACTTTTACTTGCCCTTTTGGTACTTATGCTTATAGACGTATGCCTTTTGGTTTATGTAATGCACCTGCTACCTTTCAAAGATGCATGATGGCTATATTCTCTGATTTTTGTGAAAAGATTTGTGAGGTATTCATGGATGATTTCTCAGTTTATGGATCCTCTTTTGATGATTGTTTGAGCAACCTTGATCGAGTTTTGCAGAGATGTGAAGACACTAGTCTCGTCCTAAATTGGGAAAAGTGTCACTTTATGGTTAATGAAGGCGTTGTCTTGGGGCACAAGATCTCCGAGAGAGGTATTGAAGTAGATAAAGCCAAAGTTGATGCTATTGAAAAGATGCCATGTCCTAAGGACATAAAAGGTGTAAGAAGTTTTCTTGGTCACGCCAATTTTTATAGGAGGTTCATTAAGGACTTTTCTAAAATCTCTAGGCCTCTCACTAACTTATTGCAAAAAGATATTCCTTTTGTCTTTGATGCTGATTGCGTAGAAGCATTTGAAATACTTAAGAAAGCTTTGATCACTGCACCTAGTGTCCAGCCACCTGATTGGAATTTATCTATTGAAATTATGTGTGATGCTAGTGATTATGCAGCAGGTGTTGTTCTAGGGAAAAGAGTCGATAAGAAATTGAATGTTATCCAGTATGCTAGTAAGACTCTTGATACTGCCCAGAGAAATTATGCTACTACTGAAAAAGAGTTCTTAGCAGTTGTGTTTGCATGTGATAAGTTTAGACCTTATATTGTTGATTCCAAAGTTACTATTCACACTGATCATGCTGCTATTAAATATCTTATGGAAAAGAAAGATGCTAAGCCTAGACTCATTAGATGGGTTCTCTTTCTCCAAGAATTTGACTTGCATATTATTGATAGAAAGGGAGTTGAGAACCCCGTTGCAGATAACTTGTCTAGGTTAGAGAATGTTCTTGATGACCCACTGCCTATTAATGATAGCTTTCCTGATGAACAATTAGCGGTCATCAATGGTTCTCGTGCTGCTCCTTGGTATGCTGATTATGCTAATTACATTGTTGCTAAATATATACCGCCTAGTTTCACATACCAGCAAAAGAAAACGTTCTTTTATGATTTAAGACATTAGTTTTGGGATGACCCACACCTTTATAAAGAAGGAGTAGATGGTGTTATTAGATGTTGTGTGCCTGAGCATGAATAGGAACAAATCCTACATAAGTGTCACTCTGAATCCTATGGAGGACACCACGCTAGAGATAGAACTGCACAAAAGGTACTACAATCTGGTTTTTATTGGCCTACTCTCTTCAAAGATGCTCGTAAGTTTGTCTTATCTTGTGATGAATGCCAAAGAGTAGGTCACATTAGTAGACGTCAAGAAATGCCTATGAATTACTCTCTTGTTATTGAACCGTTTGATGTTTGGGGCTTTGATTATATGGGACCTTTTCCTGCCTCTAATGGTTATACACATATTTTAGTTGTTGTTGATTATGTTACTAAGTGGGTAGAAGCTATTCCAACTAGTAGTGCTGATTATAACACTTCTATTAAAATGCTTAAAGAAGTTATGTTTCCAAGGTTTGGAGTCCCTAGATGTCTTATGACTGATGGTGGTTCACATTTTATTCATGGTGCTTTCCGTAAGATGCTTGCTAAGTATGATGTCAATCATAGAATCGCATCTCCTTATCATCCGCAGTCTAGTGGTCAAGTAGAGTTGAGCAATAGAGAGCTCAAATTAATTTTGCAAAAGACTGTGAATAGATCTAGAAAGAATTGGTCCAAAAAACTAGATGATGCTTTATGGGCCTATATAACTGCATACAAAAATCCTATGGGTATGTCTCCATATAAGATGGTTTATGGAAAAGCGTGTCATTTGCCTCTTGAACTTGAACATAAGGCATATTGGGCTATTAAAGAGCTCAACTATGACTTCAAACTTGCCGGTGAGAAGAGGTTGTTTGATATTAGCTCCCTTGATGAATGGAGAACTCAAGCTTATGAGAATTCCAAGCTATTCAAAGAAAAAGTCAAACGCTGGCATGATAAGAGGATACAAAAGCGTGAGTTTAACGTAGGAGACTATGTATTATTATTCAACTCTCGCTTAAGATTTTTTGCAGGAAAACTTCTCTCAAAATGGGAAGGTCCTTACATTATCGAGGAGGTCTATCGTTCTGGTGCCATAAAAATCAACAACTTCGAAGGCACGAGTCCAAGGGTGGTAAACGGTCAAAGAATTAAACATTATATTTCAGGTAATCCTATCAATGTTGAAACTAATATTATTGAAACCATAACCCCTGAGGAATACATAAGGGACACTTTCCAGAATGTTTCAGAATCTGAAAAGGTATAGGTATGTGGTACGGTAAGTAAACCGACTCCAAAACAACTCCAATGGCAATTTTTATCAGTTTTGGAATATTTAAGAATTTTAGGAAGAAAGAAGTAGTACGAAAGGGACACAAGGCTCCCACGAGAGTGGAGGGCGCCCCCCTGCTGGGCACGCCCCCTGTCTCGTGGGCACCTCGTGTGCCTCCCGGACTACGTTTTCTTGCACATTACGTATTCTGGTCGGTAAAAATTCATTATTTATACTCCCGAAGGTTTTGACCACTTTATCACGCAAATATCCTTCGTTTCGAGCTGTTTCTGTTTCAGATTTAGAGCATCATGACATCTCCAAGCGCTCCCAAGGACAAGTTTTTCGAGAGGGTTATCAACCCCTATCTCGCGGAGGTGCTCCAACACCCTCAAACCATTGAGATGCATGAGGGGGTGCTGCACATCCGCGATGTGGAGGGACCAAGGCATACCGGGAGCATGGAGACAAAGCTCGAAGCCGTGGAACAGCAAGTTCTCAAGTGTCAAGGGATGGTGGAGCATGGACTCAACGCCAACCAAATGATGATCATGGAGTTCACCAACAACCACAAGTTGGATGCCAAAGTCATTGGGGAGACCATCTTCAAGCTTGAAGAGAAACTCGAGCACCTCCAAGCCCAGATTTACGACCTGCAAAACCAGAACTGTGAGTATGAATATAGATTCAAGAGGATGAGTTTCGCTGCAGATTTAAGGATCCCGGAGACTCGATCATCCCTCTATGATGGAGAGCCTATGCCTTGGAAGACGGACGACAAGCCTACATCAGCAACAACTCCTACTCCATCACCTGCAAGGTAATAATCACAATGGGTATGGGCACTCTCCTTGGCAACTGCCAAGCTTGGGGCAGGTGCCCCAGTATCGTATCACCATCACACTCCTATATTTACCACTTTATTTAGTTTGATCCTGTTAGTAGTTTCTTCATCTAGTAGATTGAAGTTTTGATATCAAGTAGTTTGAGTTTTTCTTTATGATCTCTTTTTGTAATCGAGTCTGTGAGCTCTCTATAATAAAGATTAGTGTTGAGTCAAGGGCTTTGCTTTGTTGCTATGATCTTGAGAAAGTAGAAAGAATAAAAGAGTTCATATTGATCTTATGGATAGTGATAACTTCACATATAGAAAGTATGAGGCATAAAAATTGTTGAGAGTTGATGAATGTAGTTTTGGTCATCATTGCAATTAATAGGAAGTGATAAGGAAAGAGGGGTTCACATACAAATATATTATCTTGGACACCTCTTTATAATTGGGAGCACTCATTAGGTATGACATGCTAAAAGAGTTGACATTGGACAAGGAAGACAACATAATGGTTTATGTTTTCTCAATCTCCGTTAAAGTATATTGTTATTGACCTTCCAAACATGTTGAGCTTGCCTTCCCTCCTCATGCTAGACAAATTCCTTGCACCAAGTAGAGATACTACTTGTGCTTCCAAATATCCTTAAACCCAGTTTTTCCATGAGAGTCCACCATATCTACCTATGGATTGAGTAAGATCCTTCAAGTAAGTTGTCATCAGTGCAAGCAATAAAAATTGCTCTTTAAATATGCATAACTTATTAGTGTGGAGAAAATAAGCTTTGTACGATCTTGTTGTGGAAGTAATAAAAGCGACAGACTGCATAATAAAGGTCCACATACAAGGGGTAATATAAAGTGACATTCTTTCGCATTAAGATTTTGTGTATCCAACCCTAAAATCGCATGACAACCTCTGCTTCCCTCTGCGAAGGGCCTATATTTTACTTCATGTTTTTACTTTACGCTTGAGTCAAGGTGATCCTCACCTTTTCCTTTTTATTTTTATCCTTTGGTAAGCTCCCCGTGTGTGAAAGATCATGATATATATATATATATATCCAATTGGATGTAAGTTAGCATGGGCTATTATTGTTGACATAACCTAAAGGTGCATACGTTCGGAGGCAACATAATAAGCCCCTAGCTTTCTCAGTGTCCGGCTGAAACTCCATAACCACAAGTATTGCGTGAGTGTTAGCAATTATAGAAGACTACAAGATCGTTGAGTATGTGAACCTGCTGAAAAGCTCTATTGTTGACTCTTTCTGGTGTTACGATAAATTGCAATTGCTTCAATGACTGACATTATAGTTTGCTAGTTCCCAATGAAGTTTTTGAACCATACTTGACATTGTGAATTGATTGTTAGTCGAGCATAGAAATCATATGATAAATTCTATATATGTTGCTATTATAAGAATGATCATGATGCCATCATGTTTGTATTTTATTTTTATCGACACCTCTATCTCTAAACATGTGGACATATTTTTCGATTTTGGCTTCCGCTTGAGGACAAGCGAGGTCTAAGCTTGGGGGAGTTGATACGTCCATTTTCCATCATGCTTTTATATCAATATTTATCATTATGGGCTGTTATTACACGTTATATCTCAATACTTATGGCTATTCTCTCTTATTTTACAAGGTTTACCATGAAGAGGGGGGAATGCCGGTAGCTGGAATTCTGGCTGGAAAAGGAGCAAACGTTGGAAACCTATTCTGCACAACCCCAAAAGTCCTGAAACTCCACGAAACAACTTTTTGGAATTAATAAGAATTTCTGAGTGAAAGAAATACACCAGGGGGCCCACACCCTGTCCAGGAGACAGGGGGGCGCACCCCCCCCCTATAGGGCGCGCCCCCTATCTCCTGGGCCCCCTGGTGGACCTCTGATGCCCGTATTTTGCTATATCATCGCTTTTACCCTGGAAAAAAATCGTGGCCAAGCTTACGGGACGAAACTCCACCGCCACGAGGTGGAACCTTGGCGGAATCAATCCAGGGCTCTGGCGGAGCTGTTCTGCCGGGGACACTTCCCTCCGGGAGGGGGAAATCATCACCAACGTCATCACCAACGATCCTCTCATTGGGAGAGGGTCAATCTCCATCAACATCTTCACCAACACCATCTGCTCTCAAAACCCTAGTTCATCTCTTGTATCCAATCTTGTATCAAAACCACAAATTGGTACTTGTGGGTTGCTAGTAGTGTTGATTACTCCTTGTAGTTGATGCTAATTGGTTTACTTGGTGGAAGATCATATGTTCAGATCCTTTATGCATATTATTAATCCTCTGATTATGAGCATGAATATGCTTTGTGAGTAGTTATGTTTGTTCCTGAGGACATGGGTGAAGTCTTGCTATTAGTAGTCATGTGAATTTGGTATTTGTTCGATATTTTGATGAGATGTATGTTGTCTTTTCATCTAGTGGTGTTATGTGAACATCGACTACATGACACTTCACCATTATTTGGGCCTAGAGGAAGGCATGGGGAAGTAATAAGTAGATGATGGGTTGCTAGAGTGATAGAAGCTTAAACCCTAGTTTATGCGTTGATTCGTTAGGGGCTGATATGGATCCATATGTTTAATGTTGTGGTTATGTTTACCTTAATACTTCTTTTGTAGTTGCGGACGCTTGCAATAGGGGTTAATCATAAGTGGGATGCTTGTCCAAGTAAGGGCAGTACCCAAGTATTGGTCCACCCACATATCAAATTATCAAAGTACCGAACACGAATCATATGAACGTGATGAAAACTAGCTTGACGATAATTCCCATGTGTCCTCGGGAGCTCCTTTCTCATTATTAGAATTTTTCCAGGCGTATCCTTTTCTACATAAAGGATTGGGCCACCTTGCTGCACTTTACTTATTTTATTTACTTATTACTCATTACTATTTATCCTATCACAAAACTATCTATCACCTACAATTTCAGTGCTTGCAGAGAAAACCTTACTGAAAACTGCTTATCATTTCCTTCTGCTCCTCGTTGGGTTCGACACTCTTACTTATCGAAAGGATTACGATTGATCCCCTACACTTGTGGGTCATCAAGCAGCTGTTGGAGACTATGAGAATGAGGGGCGGCGCCAGAGGGAGGAGCAGCCAGGGAGATTTGCCCCTACCCGCCGGCCATGTAGCCTAGCTGGACAAAGCATCATCGAGGACCAGGCGAGATGGGACCAGTAGAGATGGCCCGCTGGAGGAACCCTAGTGCTGCAGGCAGGGGATCGAGGTAGAGGGAAAGGGGAGAGGAGATGCAAGCGGGCAAGGCAATGAACGCTTGTGTGTTTGTTTTTACTTGAGGGCCAGGTGTGACACGGGCGTCAGCAGTTGCATTTTGAGTGTAATATAGGCAGACAACAGAGTCATGTCACTATTCCCCTTCCCTTCAATTTTTAGTGAGGTTCTACCCGAAACACCCCCCCCTCCAAAGCGAAATTAGTTAATCTCAAGCACATAACTCAAAAATGACTTCTTTACATCTTTTCTGGCTTATTTTGACAATAAGCCCTGAAAAGGCGGAATCGAACCGGCCCTTAACCTGCAATTCAATTGTGCGTGCAATGATGAATCACTCCTTCCTGCTATAGTCTACATTTAGGCATCATCATACATGGCATAACCTAATACTTGTGCATTCCATTGTAGAATCTAGAATATGCAATGTTTATGTTAGTTCATACGTTGCACATGATGTTTAAATGCCCCTTAAATCTGGTCAGTCAAGTGATGGTCTTTAAGCCTCCTTCTTTGCTTCTTTTCTTGATATGTAAGATTTGCTCACACATCTGTTCAATTGCTTGTTTGCATCAGCCAGCCATACTAGGATTGCTTGCTTTGATTACTTGTTGTTCTTGACCTAACACTCTAACAGAGCTTGTCAATGATTTAAACACTAAGGGCTGTTGTAGTGGGGCCTTGTCTAACTCATAGGTGACATAAAAGGTTTCGCTGTACACTAAAGTAGGCTCTCCAAGAGTACCTAGAGATCCAGTTCGAAGGTATGCCTAGTTTTTACATAGTGCAGACATAGTAAATGCTCATTTCATTATGTGGAAGTGCAAGAGATGCGACATGTTACATTATGTGGTGTTGTTTTGTTATAATCTCATCCTTTTGTGTTCACAGACTGGAAAATATGCATATTTATCTTCCAAGGAGACGAGTAACTAGTTTGTGTCACCTTGTAGAGGGGGTGTAATGAAGATAAGATTGAGGATTTCCAAGTATAAGATGTTAGGAAGGAGCCTTGCAAGAGAAATAGGAGCCGTGCTGAGCCTCTTCAACCTGTTAAGGTAAGTCACTATATCCAACTCAACAGTTCAATTCCTTGTTTGTCTCAGGCATAGTTGATTTGCTCTTTTCAATTGCTTTATTTGTCCTCAGTTAATGAGATGCCCAAAGAATGATGCCTGATGTTGGGTACTTGTATAACTATTAGTTGACACAATTAAAGGCCTTACCATTTAATTACTCTGCCGAAGTGTGCCTGAAGCTTTGAAGTCTATTAACCAACTATTATTGCATGAGGCTCATAATCTAGTTTATACTAGGCTAATGATTGCATAGTTTTGCTTGTTGTAGTATGTTTGTATGAAACCCTCTGCTGTTCATTATGCTCCCTAAGACTTTAATTGAGCTACAGAATGGCCAACTGCTTGCTTACTTATACGCAACATGCTGTCTAAATTTGTAACTTGTCTATGTTTTGGAATGGGCCCCAACATCATGCTCCTCTAGTGAGCTAAGAGAGATTTCTGTATGCAGGCTGCACAGACTACCTTTTATATAATTTTTAAAATATCACTTGCTTATGCTTCATGACGTGTAACATTATTGTTAGTCCTATTTTGCCATGTACAAAATAGTCTGTCTTGCTCGCTTCACTGTTGTAACTATATTTTTGCCCTAGTCATGTGTACTTACAGAAACATTTCAGGATGAAGTGACATCAACACAAAGATCTGCGAGCAGTGCGGCATGGCCGTTACCGAATGATTATGGATTGGAATTGGAATGTACTGATGTTCTTGAGCATCAACTAGAGGTGGCAAGACAACGTGTACATGATTCTCAACATACAATCAACAAGTTGAGAGTGGACATGCAGGTATTAGATGCAGGAAAAAAAATGAAACAAAACACTGAGGTAACCATGAAGGAATTGGAGATTTTGCAGACTGAAATTTGTGCTATCGGAAACCGGCCAATCCTATTTTCTGAAGAGATTATAGTTCAAATGGTAAGTTATATTGATGCACGTCCATGATGTATGAGCTGTATTTGCCCAATGTATGTAATTTGCTGTTTGTGAATGCTTTATTATCACTGGTGCCGAACCATAATGCCCAGTGGGTATAATCATCTGTAATTTCTTTATTGTATAGTGTAGGATTATTATACGTTTCTATGCCTTAGTCTCTTCATCATATAGTGTATGTTTTTTGAGGTGATAGTATAGAGTAGGATAATTCTTTGAATATGCTATATCGTTCAAACAGGGGCCAACTCTCCCAAACATTGTATACCATGGCCCTCCACGGGCCGTACGATCCATGGGCCATCTACGGGACGGACGATCCATGGCCTTCTATGGCCGTCGGATCCGTGGGCCTTCTATGGGCTGCCGGATCCATGGGCCTTCTATGGGTCGTCGTATCCATGGGCCTTCTATGGGCCATCGGATCCATGTGCCTTCTATGGGTCGTCGGATCAATGGGCCTTCTATGTCCTGTAGGATCCATGAGCCTTCTACGGGTCGTCTCATCTATGGGCCTTGTACGGGCTGTATAATGGGCCGTAAACGGGCTAGAGTGGAAATTGTACGTTTTATGGGCAGACCATTACAGGCCGTTAATAGGCCGTATTTGATGATGCTATGAAAATGGCCCAACAGATTAACGGGCCACAAACGGGCCGACTCTATCCATGGGCTGAATTTGGCCCACAAGAAGAAAAGGCCAGTAACGGGCCGTAAGTAACCAAATGCTGGAAATGAGCCCAAGAATAAATGGGCCTTGAGAAGGCTGAAAGGTGACACGGGCCGGAAACCGGTGTCAAAACCGGCAGATCTCGGGTAGGGGGTCCCGAACTGTGCGTCTAAGGTCGATGGTAACGGGAGACGGGGGACACGATGTTTACCCAGGTTTGCGCCCTCTCTATGGAGTTAATACCCTACTTCCTACTTGATTAATCTTGATGAATATGAGTATTACAAGAGTTGATCTACCTCGCGATCGTAATGGCTAAACCCTAGAAGTCTAGCCTATGATTATGATTGTTGTTGTCTCTACGGACTATACCCTCTAGTTTATATAGACACCATAGGGGGCTAGGGCTACACAAAGTCGGTTACAGAGAAAGGAATCTACATATCCGAATCACCAAGCCTGCCATCCATGCAAAGGAGAGTCCCATCTGGACACGGGAAGAAGTCTTCGGTCTTGTATCTTCATAGTCCAACAATTCGGCCCATGTTAATAGTCCAGACGTCCGAGGACCCCTTAATACAGGACTCCCTCAGTAGCCCCTGAACCAAGCTTCAATGACGAGGTGTACGGCGTGCAGATTGTCTTCGGCATTGGAAGGCGGATTCCTCCTCCGAATACTCCAAAATCGTTTCCGAACAAAAATAGTGTTCGGCCCTACAAAAAAAATTCCACACACAACCGTAGAGAGTATAATATTTTCATGAGTCCAATCCGCTGACAACTTTTTTGTACCGTGACATCACGTCACTGCCTCGTCATTATTCGAACCGTTTTTAGCCTGCCGCTCCATATTTCGGGATGTGGTTTCAATGGCACGTCTTGTCAAAGCAGAGATCGTGTCCCCTTATTGCGGGATCCTGATCAATACGGGTATGTGTAATCTAACAGTGCCATCTGTACTGCCCTTAAGGAATAGGCGAGTTTTAAGGCTAGTGGGGAGGTGCTTGATATTCGTTGCCTTTATAAGGGGATAAGAATTCACCCCTTTTCACCCATGCCTTCTGCCTCTCTAAGCCTCCCCCATTCTCGAGCTCCAGCTCCCAAGTTCTCATCTTCTCCGCCCCCAAAAAGCACTCCAGCCATGTCCAGATTTGGAGCACAGGGCAAGTGGATGGCCTCCACCGTAAAGGAGAAGGACATCATCCAGCTCCGGGAGGCTGGATATCTGGCCAGGGAGATTTCCCACAGGCTCCCAGCCAATGGACAGATTGTCCCCACTCTGGAGCCCCATGAGAGGGTTGTGTTCATCTCTCACTTCGTCTACGGGCTACGATTCCCTCTCTACTCGTTCATCCGTGGACTTATGTTCTACTACGGGCTAGACTTCCACGATCTGGCCCCCAATTCCATCGTCAATATTTCAACATTTATTGTCATATGTGGGGCCTTCCTCCGCATCCCACCTCACTTTGGGCTATGGCTAAAAACCTTCAATGTGAAGCCGAAGATGGTGAGCGGTCAACAAGCAGAGTATGAAGGCGCCATGGTGGGCAAGATTCCCAACGTCACCTGGCCTGAAGGCTCCTTCGCGGACACGGTCAGAGGGTGGCAATCGAAGTGGTTCTACATCACAGAGCCACGCGGCACCACCTAGGCCACGGCTCCCACTCTCTGTTCCGGAGTCCCGATGTGGCTCACCTCCTGGCAAGAGAAGGGCCTGGACTGTTCTTCGACGGACGAGCTGATGGCACTTCAAGCGCGTATCTAGAACATGATAAACAAGAACATTAAGCTCGTCAACGTGATCCAGATGATGCTCAATCGCCGGATCCTTCCATGCTAGCGCCAGACTTCCCATTTTTGTGGGAGTATGAAGCGGCTAAGCACCAGACCCTACTGGATTTCTTTGGCACTACGCACAAAGACATCTGGAAGGTGCTTTTCGAGACCAACGAGGCACGGCCGGACACCACCGAGGACCGTGGGCATGATTTGGCCCACCCTGCTAGTCCGGTAAGTGTTTTCATGTTTTCAAGGTGTTTCCTTTACTTGCATAGCCGAGGAAGATGCTTAGGCCTCCCTATTATTTTTTTAGGCTTGAAGAAAGAAGGCGGAGTGGATTTACTATCCGGCTCCGTTGTCCGAAGACCCAAACATCCCTCTTCTCATGAAGATGCTGGCCCCGGCGCCCTATCAAGCGCCGGAGAAGAAGGCCAAGAAGAAGGCCAAGGGGTCCAGAGGTGGTCTCCGTCGCAGGGGCACTTCAGACGCGATGTCCGAAGACGCCGAGGCTCACTCCTCTGCCGCCGAAGACGACGAGGAAGAGGAGGAGGAGGAGGAGGAAGAACAAAGCCAATCCCCCCTTCAGGGGGGAGGAAGAAGAGAACAACCTCCACGCGCTTGGAGGCCGAAGCGTCCAAGCAGGGGAAAGCTTCCCTTCCGGACTACTCCACCGCGGCCACTGACAGCAGCTCGGAATGGCAACCCAGGGTCAAGCCCCTGGCCAAATCATGATAGTATAAAACCCGGACGCTTTCATGTATCCAGCCTCAGTACTTCATAGTTTTTAATGCGTTGTACCATGCATTCACAGTCCGGCTCGGTCCAACCCCGAGCAGTCCTCATCGGAGGATTCGCTAGACTCGGGGGCGATGGACAGCGGGTCCCTTCCGGTGGCTTCCTCTCACGAGGCCATGGATAACACCGAGGTGTTGTCCCGAAGGATCCTAGGTGAGGGAGAGACGCTGGAGACCATCCGGGAGGTGCCGAAGGGTGAGGCTTCGGCTGCCAGACATATGGGGGAGCAAACCCCCATGGATGCTGACGACGGGGGCTATATCATATTTGGCCCCCCGCTGAACACAATTCCGGAGACCCAGACGGCTCCGAAATTAGGCGAGCAGCCTCCTTCAAGAGAAGGAGGTGCGCCTATTCCACCAGTGACCTCTGTCCAACCAGAGTCACCGGATACTTTGCTGGAAGCGCTTCCATTGTCGAGGAACACCATACCCTTATGGGTACGATGATTGAGAGGATCCAGTCCACAAAAAGTGGACTGGCCGAAGCCTGCACTAGCCTTCTAACAAGATTTGAGGTAACAAATGCAATTGTGTAAAAATAATATCACAGTATAGACAGTAGCCCCTGAGACAATGTCCGGTGTTCAAAAAGATAAACCAGACAAAGGATCAAATAATTTTTGTAGGAGACTAACATGACATGTGTATGTGAATGATGTAGGCGTCATTGTTGGCTACGACCTCACATGCTGCTGAAGTCTCCGGACTGAAGCAGAGTCTGCAGTGGACCGAGGAAGAGCTCGGCCGTGTGAAAAAGCAGCTGGAGGAAAATAAAGTTATGCAATAACCTTATCTAAATTCAGAAAGGATGAATAATTTGTTCCGACTTAAAGTGTCATGATATTTATTAGGGGCAACGACCAAGGTGGAGGCCCTCAAGAAGGTGCTGGTCGAGGCCGAGGACAGAGCGGCTAAGGAACAAGCCGCACACGAAAAGCATGAGGCCCAGGTTAGCGAGGTCCAACAAGAGCTCCAGGCCGCCGTCAAGAAGTGCGAGTCCTTGGAGCATAATATTATGGATCAAGAGTCCAAACTTGCCAAGGCCCACCAGAGTGCACAAGATGCCCGAGCCGAAGCCCAGGGCGCCCTCCAGGAAATCCAGGCGGCCAAGAAAATCGCAGCGGGTAAGGCATTTATTATGCAGAGAAAATATGTGAAGGAAAGATTCCTCTTACTGACCAGGATTTGGTGTTCTCTAGGGGCGTTTGCGGATCTATCGTGTAGCGTGTCAGACGCTGCAGAATTTTATCGAGCCGAAGAAGGGAGCTCTACGGAGAAGCTGTTTTGGTCGCAATACCTTGCGCCAGAACATCGGGTGCCCTTTATTGATCAGCTGAAACAGCTGGTCGAGCTGCATAGGGCGGCCGAACTAGCCATGAAGGATTTGATAATCCGGCTATGGCCTTCCGAAGCCATTCCCAGCAGCTACTTCGGACTCGTGAAGCAGATGGTCAGTGCCTGCCCTCGGCTTGACGCTATCAAGCGGTCGGTCTATATTGAAGGCGCACGAATGGCCTTCACCTGCGCTAAGATGCACTGGGCAAAGATGGACGCCACGAAGCTGATGACCGAGGGGACGCCCGTGGGCAAGGAGCACCACAAACCCGAACTGTATTTTGACAGTGTATTGGAGGGGTCCCGCCTTGTGGTTGAACAATGCACCAAGGATGTAATCTTTGGGTGAATATGCCCATGTAATCCGTTCTTGTAGTATAAAATAGAGTTGTTTATGTAATAAAATGTCTATTATTTTAAAATTTTACCTCCTGTGCGGCGTTTTTATTAAATCTGAGAGTTGGCCAGTCGTCGGCTTCAGCCCCCATGTAGGCAGTACGGGGATGAATCTATACACTCTTATCCAAATATTTGGTCGTTTAAGGAGGTGTTTAGCGCAACGAACCAGGCAATCAGACTATGTGGCTTTATCACCCTCACTTAGCCATAGGAGTTTGACAATAAAAATTTAGGCGCAGCCCCTAGTGTTCGTAAATCCGAACTTGGGGTTCTCTAAACACCCGATCGGATAGAAAACCGACTCGTCGCATAATGCGGAAAAATCTCTAAGGATTTGTAACCTCTCGAACAGCTGACCAGCTCTCGCCGCATCATGATAGTCAGTTTTTGGCTTTCTCTACTCAGGTGCTCATCTCGAAGAACCAGGACACAATCGCAGTAGTTCTCCCTTTACTACCCTAGCCGATATAGCGGAACATAGGGTAGCAAGCACAGGAGCCGGGCAACCCAACTATTGACCCAAGACATGATTCGGCGCCGATGCATATAATTCTACAATACGGGGTGCCAAACTACTGTAAAAGTGTTTGGACTTTCTTGCCGTATTATGGAGCATAATGGAGCCCCTGTCGCATTAAGGCGTACCATAGTGTACGGGAGCAATTGATAAGAATATCAAGAAGTGGAAAAATCAATCAATAAGCTGGTGCATTAAGAATTGAACCACAAACAATTTTCCATCATAATCTTACTAATACGTCAAAGCGTATTTATACAAGTAGTGTGATAAGCAATAGGGCTATTTAACATGCCCCCGCCAAGGGAGAGCTGCGTGCAGGTCCTTAAAGCAGGTATAACGATCGTTAATAGAGACCACCTGGAAGTTCCCTGGTACGTCAAAGCTTCATGTCGTCTTGGTGTATCCGTCCTTTAATAGGTCCGACGATGAGGCTACCAGGAAAAGGCCTGGGGAGAAAGATACCTGAAAAGAAAAAGGAAAAAAAGTATGCGGGTCCAGGAGCGGTTGAGCCGTATAGTGGACCACGATCTAGCTATGCCTCCGTCTCTGCACATGGTATTTTGAGTGCATAGTTATGTACGTGCGATACAAATGCCCCTGCCTTGTCGGGTCTGGGACGGAGGCCGAATTGCTAGTAGAGCTCTTGACGAACTGGACCATCATGCTGCAGAGTAGTTTGGACTCATTTGACAGTGTCCGGGAGCTTGGCCGCCGAATTAAGGTTCTGCCTAAAAAAGGCTGCTCTGTGTTTCTGCTGCAAGGGTTGCGGTGTGCTCCTCGGTACGGAGGGAGCGTTCCATATTTCCATTGATTGTTATGACACTGCATGGTCCGGGCATCTTGAGCTTGAGATAAGCGTAATGTGGCACCGTATTAAATCGAGCGAATGCGGTCGTCCGAGAAGTGCGTGACTCACAAACCTCAACACAAGTATTTCTCAAGTTCACAATTACTCCACTAGCATGACTATAATATCACCATCTTCAGATCTGAAAACAATCACAAAGAATCAAAGTTCTCATAGTATTCAATGCACTTTATATGGAAGTTTTTATTATATCCCTCTTGGATGCCCATCATATTAGGACTAAATTTATAACCAAAGAAAATTACCATGATGTTCTAAAAGACTTATCAAAATAATATAAGTGAAGTGTGAGAGTTCATAAATTTCTATAAAACAAAGCCACTACCGTGCTCTAAAAAGATATAAGTGAAGTACTATAGCAATATTGCCTAGCTCAAAAGATATAAGTGACGCACATAGAGTATTCTAATAAATCACGATTCATGCGTGTCACTCCCAAAAGGTGTGTACAGCAAGGATGAGTGTGGACAACAAAAAAGCAAAGACTCAAATCATATAAGACACTCCAAGCAAAACACATATCATGTGGTGAATAAACATATAGCCGCAAGTAACGTTACTGATAGACGAAGACGAAAGAGGGGATGCCTTCCGGGGCATCCCCAAGCTTAGGATTTTGGTTGTCCTTGAATATTACCTTGGGGTCCCTTGGGCATCCCCAAGCTTAGGATCTTGCCACTCCTTATTCCATAGCCCATCAAATCCTTACGCAAAACTTGAAAAAATCACAACACAAAACTCAACAGAAAATCTCATGAGCTCCGTTAGTATAAGAAAATAAATCACCACTTTAAGGTACTGTTGAAAACTAGTTCTTTATTTATATTGCTATAATATCTACCATATTCCAACTTTTCCATGGTTCATACCCCCCGATAGTACTGATAGATTCATGAAAATAAGCAAACAACACGCGAAAAACAGAATTTGTCAAAAATAGAACAGTCTGTAGTAATCTGTAACTCTTGAATACTTTTGTAATGCCAAAAGTCCTGGAAAATTAGGAAAACCTGAGAAATTTGTGTACCAATACAGATCAGAAAGAATCAGATAAAAAGCATGTTTCTGTGAATTTTAAAAACTAATTTACTGGGCGCAAAAGTCCCTGATTTTCAGCAGGATCAACACAACTATCACCGTAAGCTATCCTAAAGATTTAACTTGGCACAAACACTAACTAAAACATAAAACTACATATAACCAGAGGCTAGATGAATTATTTATTACTAAATAGTAACAAACATAAAATTGGGTTGCCTCCCAACAAGCACTATCGTTTAACGCCCTTAGCTAGGCATAAAAACATGAATAGATCTAAGTATTGTCATCTTTGGTCTTTATTATTTTGAGGGAATTTTGTTCAAATCTGGGAGGTCTTTATGTTTCCCCTCATATTCAGAATTTTTCAAGTCTAAAGCATCCAACCGTTTATTGCAAAGAGTTATCAACATATTCATATAGTGGATATTCCCACTGACATTTTTGAGAGGTTCAAGGGATTTTTCAAAGTTTTAATTAGTTCACATAGTTTCTCAAAAGTCTGAGCTCCCTCGTGGGCTTGAGCTAGACCCAAATGTGGAGGTGATATACCAACTAATCCTTCTCTAATTTCCTAAGCAATATTGGGATCAATTTCGATAAAGCTTCCTTTAGCAGCAAAATCCAAGAGTTGCCTATGGGGCATGGTTAATCCAACATAAAAATTACGGAGTAGAATTTTTAAATCCCCTTTTATGGTGCAACTATGATAGGATTCTATCATCCTATACCAAGCATCCTTCAAATTTTCTCCTTGTTTCTGCTTGTAGTGGAGAACTTCAAAGTCGGGAGTCAATGGAGGGATAGAAAAGCTAGTCATGGGTAGAATATAAGGAAGGAAAAAACGAATGGGTGAAAGGCAAGGAAAAGGCAAAGGTTTTCGAAAATCGTTTTAGAGGTGGGGGGGGGGAGGAAAACGGGAGGCGAATGGCGAATAATGTAATGCAAGAGAGAATAGTTTGTGATGGGTACTTGGTATGGCTTGACTTGACGTAGATCTCCCCGGCAACGGCGCCAGAAATTCTTCCTGTTAGCTCTTGAGCTTGCGTTGGTTTTTCCCTTGAAGAGGAAAGGGTGATGCAGTAAAGTAGAGTAAGTATTTCCCTTAGTTTGAGAACCAAGGTATCAATCCAGTAGGAGACAACACACAAGTCACCAAATACCTACACAAGCAATCAACAACTTGCACCCAATGCGATAAAAGGGTTGTCAATCCCTTCACGATTACTTGCAAAAGTGAGATCTGATAGAGATAGATAAACAGTAAAGTAAATATTTTTGGTATTTTTGGTTTATAGATCGGAAAGTAAAAGATTGCAAAATAGGAGATCAGAAACTAGTATGATATAAAAGAGAACTTATATGATGGGAAAGAGACCCGGGGGGCATAGGTTTCACTAGTGGCTTCTCTCAAGATAGCAAATATTACGGTGGGTGAACAGATTACTGCCGACCAATTGATAGAAGAGCGCATAGTTATGAAAATATCTAAGGAAATGATCATGAACATAGGTGTCACGTCCGAGTCAGGTAGACCGAAATGATTCTGCATCTACTACTATTACTCCACACATCAACTGCTATCCATCATGCATATAGAGTATTAAGTTCATAAAGAACGGAGTAACACATTAAGTAAGATGACATGATGTAGTGGAATTAACTCAAGCAATATGATGAAAACCCCATCTTTTTATCCTTGATGGAAACAATACAATACGTGCCTTGCTGCCCCTACTGTCACCAGCAAAGGACACCGCAAGATTGAACCCAAAGCTAAGCACTTCTCCCATTGCAAGAAAAACCAATTTAGTAGGCCAAACTAAACCGATAATTCGAAGAGACTTGCAAAGATATCCAATCATGCATATAAGAATTCAGAGAAGACTCAAATAATATTCATAGATAATCAGATCATAAATCCACAATTCGCCAGATCTCGGCCAACACACCAAAAATATTACATTGAATAGATCTCCAAGAACATTGAGGAGAACATGGTATTGAGAATCAAATAAGATAAGAAGACATCTAGCTACTAGCTATGGACCCGTAGGTATGTGGTAAACTACTCACGCTTCATCGTAGAGGCAATGGTGTTGATGTAAAAGCCCTCCATGATCGAATCCCCCTCTAGCAGGACGCCGGAAAAGGTCCCTAGATGGGATCTCACAGGTACAGAATGTTGCGGCAGTGGAAAAGTGGTTTCGTGGATCCCCTCGATGTTTTCAGGGTATAAGAGTATATATAGGCGAAGGAACTAGGCCAGGAGACCCATGAGGGGCCCACAAGGCTGGGGGTTGCGCCCTACCCCCTCGTCGTGCCCTCCACCCTCGTGGACACCTTGTTGCGTCTCCGACTTCATCTCCAAGTCTCCCGGTTTGATTCTGGTCCAAGAAAGATCATCGCTAAAGTTTCATTCCGTTTGGAATCCGTTTAGTATTCCTTTTCCGTGAAACTCTAAAACAGGCAAAAAAATAGAAGCTGGCACTGGGCTCTCGGCTAATAGGTTAGTCCCAAAACTAATATAAAATAGCATATAAATGCACATTAAACATTCAAAATAGATAATATAATAGCATGGAACAATCAAAAATTATAGATACATTGGAGAAGTATCATGCAGCAAGGTAGCCCAATCCTTTTGAGGCAAAGGACAAGCCAAAATGGTCTCTTATGATAAGCAAAGTGTTCTTGAGGGTACACGGGAATTTGATCTAGTCACTTTCATCATGTTGGTTCGATTCATGTTTGCTACTTTCATAATTTGGTATGTGGTTGGACCGGTGCTTTGGTGGTGTTCTTACTTGAACAAACCTCCTACTTATGATTAACCCCCCTCTCAAGCATTCTCAACTAGGAGAAAAGTATTAAGAATAAATTCTAACCATAGCATTAAACTTTTAGATCCAATCGGTCCCTTACAGAATAGTGCATAAACTAGGGTTTAAGCTTCTATCACTCTTGCAACCCATCATCTAATAACTACTCCGCAATGCATTCCCTTAGTCCCAAATATGGTGAAGTTTCATGTAGTAGACGTTCACATGACACCAGTAAGGGAATCATAACATACATATCGTCAAAATATCAAACACATATCAAGTTCACATGATTACTTGCAACATAATTTCTCCCGTGACCTCAAGAACAAAAGTAACTATTCACAAATGATAATCATGCTCAAGATTAGAGGGGTATTAAATAGCATAATGGATCTGAACATATAAACTTCCACCAAATAAACCATATAGTAATCAACTACAAGATGTAATCAACACTACTAGTCACCCACAAGCACCAATCTATAGTTCCAGTACTAACATTAAACACAAGAGATGAACTAGGGTTTGAGAGGAGATGGTGTTCTCAAACATGTTGATGGAGATTGTCCTCCCAAAGATGGGAGAGTTCGTGGTGAAGATGATGACGATGATTTCCCCCTTCGGGACGGAAGTTCCCCCAGCAGAATCGCTCTGCCAGAGGGCAAAAGTGCTCCTGCCTAGGTTCTGCCTCGAGACAACGGCTCTTCGTCCCGAATGTCCTCCCCTTATTTTTTTCTAGGTCAAAATGATTTATGTACCAGAAGAGGGGCACCGGAGGTGGGCTGAGGGGAGCACAACCCACCAGGGCGCGCCTGGGCTCCCTAGCGCGCCCAGGTGGGTTGCGCCCACCTAATGGGCCCCCTCTAGTACTTATTTGCTCCAATAATTCTAATTTATTCCATAAAAATGTGATAGCCTGGATTTTGCCTTCTCTCCTTTTCCTGACTTGATTTGCCTTTGCTTTGGATTTGAGATTTTGGAATCAATTCAAATGTACTTATCACTTGGGCATGCCCTTGACTTTCACCCAAGTGACCCATCTACCTCTCATTCAACCTCATTTCTCTAAAAACCCTAAAATGGCCCAATGAATATTTTTCATAAAAGAAAAAAATTCATTTTCCTTCTGAAAACTCATTTCAGAAACTAGTGCTCCAAAGCAACCCCTATTTTTATTGCTGCAAAAATCTTGAGATAATTCCTGAATATTTTTTGAACCTTGGCTTACCTCCCTGAGAAAAAATATTGCCTGACTTTTTGTAATATTTTTGCTACAAAAAATAATTTCCCTTCTGGCCCAAAAATGCACTTTGTACATCAAGTGTATTTTTCCTTGATCCTTTGGAGCTGGTTTTCCTTGAGCCTCATTACCATCCTAAGTAACCCTTAACCCTAGGAGATCAGACCTAATGGCCTTCTAGAAGCCCTCCAAACTTGGCAGCCAAGTTTCTGTCCAAAAACTTGCCAGCAAGTTAGAGTCACATCTGGTCGGCCTGGCATTGAGTCTTCACCTTTCCTAGACTAAACACTGCATGAACTACAGGCCAGGCAAGGTTTGGCCACGCATGGCCGTCGTTTTGACCATGCCAGGGTGGTGACCGCATGTGCACACGAGGCCTGGCATGTGTTCGACGTGCTCTGCATGGCGCCAGTGCCATTGTTCAGCGTGTGCTCGAGGCAGAGCTCGCCGACGACTGCCGTGCCGCGCCACCAGCTTCGTCTCTTCACCCTTGACCGATCCCTGGCGCTCGCCGATGCCAAAGATGCCGCAGCGAGCACGGGCATGTCGCGGCCAAAAGCCACAGTGCACCCGTTGTCAGTGTCAAAACTGGTAGATCTCGGGTAGGGGGTCCTAAGCTGTGCGTCTAAGGTCGATGATAATAGGAGGCGGGGGACACGATGTTTACCTTGGTTCGGGCCCTCTCTTTGGAGGTAATACCCTACTTCCTGCTTGATTGATCTTGATGATATGGGTATTTCAAGAGTTGATCTACCATGAGATCATAGAGGCTAAACCCTAGAAGCTAGCCTATGATTATGATTGTGTATATCTATTGACTAGCCTGGCCCTGGTTTATATAATGCACCAAAATCCTAGGATAACAAGAGTCCTAGCCGAATACGCTGGTGGGGGAGGAGTCCTTGTCTTGATCACCAAGTCTTGTGGAATCTTCCTTGTATGCGGTAGCTGTCCGAGCTGGCCCATGAGTATGCGGCCATGGGGGTCCTCAGCCCAATCTAACCGATTGGGATACGACGTGGTGAGTACCCCCTAGTCTAGGACACCGTCAGTAGCCCCCTGAATGGGTCTTCAAGTTGGGGACGCTCCTTGACTCTTCCGAACTGTTCTTCATCTTCGGTCATCGATCTTGAAATCTGGTTCAACAAATCTTCTCATCTTCGATCTTGAGGATCGCCGAAGTAAATCCGAAGATTTTACAGTCGGGTATCTGAGGAGCCCCTTTAAGTTTCCGGCCTTTATCAATGCCTTGTTATTTTTGGGCCACACCTCGGGTTTGAAGTTATTCCCGGGCGGCAATGTCCTCTTGCATCCGAGTTCCAACGCCGGATTGCATTTGAGGTACCTTTTCCAAGTTCCAACGCCGGACTGTATCCGAGCTCCAATGTCGGACTATATCCGAGATTTCATAGATCATCTTGGTTCAAAAAAGTTGAAGGAGTTTATCCAAGATTAATGCTGGAAATGCGCTCTATGGAGCCAGCCACTGGTGCTCGAGCTTTATGCCGGACTGCTTCCGAGGTGGTGCACCACCCCAACCGCGGGCTGATTTTTGACTACTGCAATTTATTCTCTGCCGAGATATATAGCCAGTATATGTATATCCAATAGCCCTAAAGGTGTGTGTCAGTCTAAAACCCGAGATGCACCTGAAGGAAAACATGAAACCGCTGTTCCTAGTAGCCCCTGAGACTCAGGTCGATGCGCGAAATCGGCCTGCGGATCAATTCCTAGCTCGGCAGCACACGTAGGAATAGAAACGCAGTGTAATATATTAGGGAAAATAGTGATTGGCGAACATGCCCTTGATAGAGGGTCTTGAGAAGTCACCGTAATATATTAGTTTGATGCCGTATAGGTCCAGATGGTACCTATTGTTGTCCGAAGACGCGTTTGCCAATAGTTCGGTCAAGCTGAACACTAAGCACTTTGCATTTTCTGCATTGAATAGGCAATGCAGTAGCCCCCAAGCCACTTGTCGGGTGGCAACAACAGATCAGGGGATTGATGTGCCCCTTTAACATTTAAAAATAATGAGCATGAATCCCAGTAGCCTCCGAGCCTTAATGTGGGCACGGGTGGCCGGATTAAGGATCGATATCCATAATAAAATCACAGATTATGTGTTTTGATTCTATGTATCCAAGTACTCTACATCATTAATGCTCGAATCCTTATTGTACAAAACTTTGTTGACCAATCATCGGCTTCAACCTCTTCGGCCAGTAGCCGAGGAGTGTTTTCCTACTTTATGAAGCCGTTATAAGGGCAAAGATTTATGGGAAACAAGGCAATCCGGCCATACGGTTTTATAAACAAAGGTACACGGAGAGATATGTTATATTACGTAGTGTAAGAAACAACTTCCAAGGCAAATAGTCCCGCTATCGGTTCCTTTCTTTGGGTTGTCATGGTTCTCATGATCATGAAACCTCACCTCCGGACAATGTGGGAGGAAAATATTGAGGATTTAGTTCGGGGAAAGTTCTCGAACTCTATGTTATTATTGAACCACAATTTTCACTTCCATCGTTTCCGACCAATGTGATCCTTTAAGATTGCTAGCTTTCGGCTTCACCAAGTCTGAGGTACTTACTCGGATGACCCGGTAGTAACAATCACAGAGGTGCTCCCTTTACCACCTAGCCGAATAATCGGGAACGTAGGGGTAAGCACAGGAGCTAGGCTACCCAGCTGGGCCAAAATCTTAAGTCAAATTGATGCATATTTACGGCTTTATAACGATGATTACGAAAGGCGGTGCTTGTATATTAAATACAAATGCCGATGATATGTTTATTTTGACTCTGTTGCGACCGTTTATCAGTTGAAAGTGGCCCATCGTCGGCTTCTACCCCTTCGTAGATACTACATAGGGTGTTTCCACAATAACAAGACAACCCTTACCCGACGTCTTGGTGCCCTAAGGCGGTTGTGTTCGCGGGAATGAGGCTATCAGATATGTGGGCTTTATAACTTTCACTTAGTCATAGGAGCTTTAAACTGGGGAAACTAGCTACGAGCCCCCGGGTTAGTGTTCGGCGACAGTCGAGGTCAAGCCATAAACACTTCGGCCAATGTAATGAATGGCCCATCATTTAACATAGTCATCGGATCGCTGACCAGTTTACGCCTATTGTGACAGTCAATTTTCGGCTTTCTCCACTGAGGTGATTAACCATGCAAGCTGGAAGCACAATCGCAGTGGTTCTCCCTTTGCACACCTAGCCGAACAAAGCGGAATGTAGGAGACAAGCACAGGAGCCGGGCAACCCCACTATTGACCGAAGATACAATTTGAAACCGATGCATATATAGCAATATCCGAGAATGTTTTTGCCAAACCTTTAAAGGTGTCTGGTGTTGCACTGCGAGACTTATGCTGGAAACACACAAATAGTTTAAAAGTGCCACAAGTTGGGAAAACAACTCATATAAATTTGAAGAGCCCCCAAGTGACTTGGGTAAAAGAATTTTATGTATAATGATTGTATGTACCGAAGTACTTATATTATATCTGTGTTCACCGAACTTTAAACGCGTCTTAACCGATCGTCGGCTTCTCCCTCTCTGTTCAAGGGCCGAAAAGTGTTATGTACTCCACCTGTCGAGAATATCGATGGTGTCTCCGATAACTAGGCAATCAGGTCATAAGGCTGTAACAGAAAAAGTACGCTAAGGGAACATATGCAATATTACTAACAAAGTGTAAGAAGCATCTTTGAAGAAAATAGTACCTCCACTGATACCTTTCTTCGGTGCTCATTGTTACGATGAGACTTGTGCAATAGATTTTTTGTACTCATGAGTTCCGTTGTGTGCCGACCATGATTGAGAACAATAAGAGCGCTAGCTTTCGGCTCCACCCAGTCTGAGGTCCGAACTTGGATGACCCGGTCGTGACAATTGCAGAGGTGCTCCCTTTACTCCCTAGCCGAGAACGTAGGGGTAAGCACAGGAGCCAAGCAACCCAGCTTGTGGAACACTTAGGTCAATATAGTGCATATTGTGGCGTAATACACGAAGAAGGAACAAAGCCGTACAAGTGTAATCATATGCAAGAGGAAATGCTTTATAAAGGAAGCCCCCAAGTAAACCGGGTATTTGAATTTGTGTGTCGCCAACAAAGTTTTGGCAAGGAATTTTGTCACAAATGACTTTTTTCCAAAAAAAGTACAATGCTTGGTCGAACCGAACAAAATTTAAAACTGAATGTTTCTGAGCATGAAAGTGACTTAGCTATTTAATGTGTTTGGCATTGATGACGCGGTCTGAGCTTGATGCGGGACAAGGTTCCAGCCCCCAGGCTGGTCCCAAGGTGGCCGAGCAGAGAGTTCGGCACTCCGAGAAGATGAAGCCCCCAGTCCAGCTGCGGTAATGGAGCAGGTCGGCGCGCCAAGGCGACAACCCAATTCGGTTGACAGAGGCAACAACGCGGCTCAGTCTGAGTCAATTGGCTGCACAGATAAAATAGTGCAAAACAAAAGTAATGACAAATAAAGATAATAATGTATATTAAAAAAATTCTCCTACTTATTTAATACAAGTGAAGTAAATAATGAGAGAGATATGGCCTGAGCGTCGAGGTCAATGTCGATGCAGGGCATCGGTGTGATGTGGTAAGGGTGTGGCAAAGAACGAATTCACAGGTCGGTTCGAGTTCTGGATACGGCGTTCGCCGAACTATGTACGGAAACTGTGCGAACCACTACGCGACCGTTGTTAATGTGGCCACCATTTGATAAACCTGTGTATAGATGATGGAACAAAGCAGAGTAATGGTTCCTTGAAAAAAAACCAAACAAGCAAAATTTTCTAGGATTAATAGCACCTTGTTTATTTGTTGTAGCGGTCCGAAGAAAGGTTGCTCCCAAAATTGGGACTCGATCCGCGCACCCATTGCCTGATGGGTGATTAAGCGATGGCATGGCGAGGCTGGCAAAGGTTGACTCACCGCGTCGAAGCCCGTGGCCCAGCTAATGTGACGAAGCTGGTCGGCTGGTGATGCCGAAGTCTCCGAAGTAGGTTGATGAAGAGATGACGAAGCCCTCGGTCTAGTCGAGGTGATGGAGCAGGTCGATAAGGAGATGTTGCAGCTGCCATGTCAGCCGAGGTGTTGAAGTAGTTCGGCGTGATGCACATCGGATTGATGAAGCAACTGTTCGGCCATGCCGATGCGGGTCATAACTTGTGACGTGGCCAATGCTGGCTTGATGAAGTCACCGTGCGGCGATGCCGGTGTGCCCGCTCCGTGTAATCTGTGGGGCGGCGATGTTGGTGACGATTTATCCTTCGCAATGCCGAACTATTGTTCGGCTGGCCGAGATGATGATCCGAAGAACTTGAGCTCGGCTCAACAAAGCGATGACGTGTCTAGCGCAGGTCGGCCGTTGTTGAGTGATGTTGTCGGTCTAGTTTGACACCGGCGCGACGGTGAAGATTATATTGGAAAACTACTTATAATATTAGTGGGATGTGTTTGAGAATAAAACACAATACCAAATACAAAAACTTCCTTCGAAAAGGATGTCCGAAATCCCGTTCAGAAAGAAGAGGAACTCGGGTCCGATTCGTTCTCGTGCAGAAAACATATCCGAAAAGTGATGCACTAATTGGAAGGTTTCCGGAGTTTGGACGGTCAGATCGAGCTGAATTTTTGACAGGTGGTAGATATAGGAATTCCGCAGACGATCAACGGTTGGATCTTCCAAAGGACGTTCGAGCTAGATGCTGGACACCACGCTCCAAACTTGTCCGGATTCTCGTCCAGATTCAACACGGCTCCGATATATCGGAGATTGCCGGAGATTCCTTCATCGGAACTTGATGAAATTTTGCAGTGTTGTTGTAGACTCAATTACGCACAATTCCACCGAAGCAATCATTTAAGCGACACTCGAGGAGGCGGTGGCGGCAGATTTAAGTTCGCTGTGCAGAAAAACAGCACAGTCGCCCGAGGACAATGTGGACGTTGAGCCCCCGAGCTCCATGGATGATTCCTCCATGATCTTGATGGAGATTGGAGTTGATGTTGATGAAGGCCTTCATCCGAACATGAGGATCGGAGGTAGGGCGCAGTCCTCGGTCAAGCCAAGGAAACCAGTCGAGCTGGTGACGAAGAAGCCGACGTCGTAGTTGATCTGCTGTCGAGCCATTGACCCTTTTTGCCGACCACACAGTGGAACTCTCAATGAAAGCACCAATGTCGGTGTTAAAACCGGCGGATCTCGGGTAGGGGGCCCAAGCTGTGTGTCTAAGGTCGATGGTAATAGGAGGCAGGGGACATGAATTTTACCCAGGTTCGGGCCCTCTCTATGGAGGTAATACCCTACTTCCTGCTTGATTGATCTTGATGATATGAGTATTACAAGAGTTGATCTACCACGAGATCGTAGAGGCTAAACCCTAGAAGCTAGCCTATGCTTATGATTGTGTATATCTATCGACTATCCTGGCCCTGGTTTATATAATGCACCAGAGGCCTAGGATAACAAGAGTCCTAGCCGAATACGCCGGTGGGGGAGGAGTCCTTGTCTTGATCACCAAGTCTTGTGGAATCTTCCTTGTATGCGGCAGCTGTCCGATCGGGCCCATGAGTATGCGACCGTGGGGGTCCTCGGCCCAATCTAACTAATCGGGAGATAACGTGGTGAGTACCCCCTAGTCCAGGACACCGTCACCCGTGCCACTGTCTTCTTCTCCCCTGCTCCATGTGCTCATCCGCGAGCGTGGACAGCCTCCGCGTGTTCGCTGAGCCCCTCAGCTCCTCGCTGACGCCTCTCGTCATCGCTCATCGGCTTCCAAAGACCTCCGTTGGCGACATATTGCCCCTTACCCCTATAAATAGAGCCTTCCCCTCTGCTCCGAAGCCACACATAGCACCCCTCAACCTCCACAAACACGCAGCCCGGCCGGGCACGCCTCTTGCCGCCGTGCCCGACCAAAACTCGCCGGCGACCCTCGCAGCCTAGCCACCCTGCTCCTGAGCTCTTGGAGCCCAAGCAACCCCTCATGCACGTCTCTAGAGATCCACTAGTGACGCCTGGAAGCAGTAGAGCCCCTGGAACCTCCCCTCATCATCGCCTTCTTCCTCTCCGGCAAGTCCCGACCGTTGCTGCCGCTTGCGAGGTTGATTGCGAGCAGCTTCGGCCATCCCCCGATGTGCCATGGGTACAGGCAGGTGCACCATAGCCCCCTCTTCAATCCTATACCTATGGTTTTGCCCAAGGACCCCTCCTCGCCGGCGTGAGCTCCGGCGAAGCGCCGCCGCACTCTGTTTCTCCCCCCTTCTCTCTCCTTACTGGTGGGGCCTAGTGTCAGCCTCTCCACTCACACCCGAAGCGGTACAAGTGGAGGCGTCTTCTCGCTTTGCGCCATCGACGTCCCCCCCCCAGGTTTTCTGTTTATTCAAATATTTTGACCAGAACTTTGACGAGTGATATCTCCTAGCCCATAAGTCAAACGAGTTGATTCTTTTTGCATTGTGTTTGTTTCAGAAAGCTCTAGCATCACACCATAGTGTGGATTTTTCCTTGCTGCCTAGAATTTCTGGTGATTTTCAGAATGGTTCTTGATAGTTTGTTTTGTTGTTTTTAAATATTTTCAGAGGGAGAGACTTGTCTTGAAGCTATCCATGAGGAGTGTGAACCTCCTCTGCACTAAGGCAAGCCACACGAACATTTGGATGGTGTCATTTCAATATCTATGATTATCCTACTTGAATATGTGCTATTTTTCATGCATTTAAATTAGTTAAATAGTTATGGTTTAATGCTAGTTACCTTGTCGTGCTTGAAATGCTTGTTTAAGTTACTGGTTGAATGCATGAAATAGTTTGGTTAAGTAGAGTAAAGTTTTAGTTTTATGAAAGTTCTTTGAGAAATAATGGTAGTTTCTTTTTGATAATTGGATTTTTCATATAAATGATAAGTTAATCAAAATGATGCATGATAATAACCAATGTAGAAAAATCAGTAAGGTTTATTGATGAGTAGTGCAAGAAAGTTATTTTGGTAAGGTTGATCCGTTCTTATGATTTGCATGTTTTGCATATCGAATGGTTGCATGCTCATGGCATCGTATGACTTGGAGTGAGTTTATTTTTCAAGTTAAACCTGGTAATAATCCAGCTTGAATGTAACGTGCGACCACATTTACCTTATGGGGGGGGGTCTTGATTTGGTCTTTGTCGTGCCTCTTGCCGGTGCCTCCAACGAGGGAAGGTTATGGGCGTGCGGTACCCTGGCCCGGTAAGTAGACATAACCTTGTGTGCCCATTTGTTTTTATGGTACCTTGTCCCTATTTGGGACCGTATTGCCACGACGGTGGCTTAAGATGCCTTTGGTAGGCATGGGCCACCCATGACTTAGCCTTGAGAGGGGGTTGGTTGGAGTGGCCGGGAGAGTGTCATGTCAAGTTAAGTGTTTCGTTGGAATGCCGTTGGTCCACCCGAATGGGAGTGCGAGGCCCTGGGTTTTGTGGTGTGGTTAAAGTGTGCTACTTCTGCAGAGTGTATTTAATCTATCCATAGCCGCGTCCTTGGTTATGGACACAACTTGGAAGTAGGTCACACCATGGATCAATAATTATAATTAATCTTGCACACTAAGTATTTATTGTTGGCACTGGTTTTATGATGACTTGTTGGATCATGTGATGATCAGTAAGTGATTGGCTTCAAATCCGGGTATGATCACCATTTGGTTACGTGGTAACCCGTCTGGTAAGCGAGTCTAAGGGACTTGGTGCACATGTTGATTGCACCACGTCAGTAGTATTACTTGCATTGCATTAACCTGATTAATTGTCATGCTATTGTTTGTCATTGTGCTTATGTTTGTTGTGAGCATGCAAGTTGATATGTCTTCGTCGTATCTACTTTTCCAAACACTTTTGCCCTTTTTTTGGACTCTAACTTGCATGATTTGAATGTAACTAACCCGGACTGACACTATTTTCAGCTGAACTGCCATGGTGTTATTTTTGTGCAGAAATAAAAGTTCTCGGAATGACCTAAAAATCCATGGAGCAACTTTTTGGAATTAATAGAAAATACTGGCTAAAGAATCAGCATCAGGGGGCCCACACCCTATCCATGAGGGTGGAGGGGCGCCCCCCTAGGGCACACCCCCTGCCTCGTGGGCCCCCTGAAGCTCCACCAACCTCAACTCCATATAGTCACATTCGGGGACAAAAAAATAAGAGAGAAGGATTCATCGCGTTTTACTATATGGAGCCGCCGCCAAGCCATAAACTCTCTCGGGAGGGCTGGTCTGGAGTTCGTTCGGGGCTCCGGAGAGGGGGATCCTTCGCCGCCGTCATCATCAACCATCCTCCATCACCAATTTCATGATGCTCACCGCCGTGCGTGAGTAATTCTATCGTAGGCTTTCTGGACGGTGATCGGTTGGATCAAATTTACCATGTAATTAAGGTAGTTTTGTTAGGGTATGATCCCTAGTATCCACTATGTTCTGAGATTGATGTTGATACGACATTGCTATGCTTAATGCTTGTCACTAGGGCCCGAGTGCCATGATTTCAGATCTAAACCTATTATGTTTTCATGAATATATGTGAGTTCTTGATCCTGTCTTGCAAGTCTATAGTCACCTATTATGTGTTATGATCCGTTAACCCCGAAGTGACAATAATCGAGATACTTACCGGTGATGACCGTAGTTTAGGGAGTTCATGTATTCACTGTGTGTTAATGCTTTGGTCCGGTACTCTATTAAAAGGAGGCCTTAATATCCCTTATTTTCCAATAGGACCCCGCTGCCACGAGAGGGTAGGACAAAAGATGTCATGCAAGTTCTTTTCCATAAGCACGTATGACAATATTTGGAATACATGCCTACAGTACATTGATGAACTGGAGCTAGTTCTGTGTCATCCTATGTTATAACTATTGCATGAGGAATCGCATCCGACATAATTATCCATCACTGATCCAATGCCTTTGCTTAGTTACTTTACCGTTGCCACTGTTACAATTACTACACAACTGCTATTGTTACTTTAGCCACTGTTACCGTTACTTCCATACTACTTTGCTACTAAATACTTGTTGCAGATACTAAGTTATCCAAGTGTGGTTGAATTGACAACTTAACTGCTAATACTTGAGAATATTCTTTGGCTCGCCTTGTGTCAAATCAATAAATTTGGGTTGAATACTCTACCCTCAAAAACTATTGCGATTCCCTATACTTGTGGGTTATCATGACTATTTTCTGGCACCGTTACCGGGGAGCATAGATCTAATCTTTGAGTCGCTTGGGATTTATATCTTCTGGTCACTATGAGGAACTTGAAAGATGAAAGAACTAAGATTTATCCCTCAACTACGAGGGGAGTTAAGGAACTGCCATCTAGCTCTGCACTTGATTCTCCTTCTGTTATGAGTAAACTTGCAACACCTAAACCTTCTTCTGCTATTAATTCTAATATGTCGCATGTTATTGATGATACCACTTCTGCTATGCATGAAACTTATGATGAAACTAATTCTATGATTGATACTACTGTGCCATTAGGTGAATTTCTTGATGAACAACTTCCTAGGGCTAGAGAGAATGAAATTATTGAAACTGATAATATTGATGAAAGTGTTGATAAGATTGTCACCCTAGATATGAATTGCCTGTTGTGCCCGAGGGTTATGTTATGGATGAAGAAACTGCAAGAGATTTTCGTGCTTGCAATGATAGATCTGATCTTAAGACATTATTAGCTAAACTGAAACAAAAGTCTCTGAATGCTAGAATGAAATATGACCCTGCTTTTGCTACTTCACCTATCTGTGTTACTGATAAGGATTATGATTTCTTTGTCGATCCTGACATAATTACTTTGGCTAAATCTGATCCTTTTTGTGGCAATGAATCTGAAACTGTTGTGGCACATCTTACTAAATTGAATGATATAGCCACCCTGTTCACTAATGATGAGAAATCTCGCTACTACTATATCCTTAAGATTTTCTCGTTCTCATTAAAGGGTGATGCTAAAACTTGGTTTAATTCTCTTGATCCTGGTCATGTGCGTAGTCCTCGGGATATGATTTATTACTTCTTTGCTAAATATTTCCCCGCTCATAAGAAACAAGCTTCCATGAGGGAAATATATAATTTTGTGCAAATTGAAGAAGAGAGTCTCCCACAAGCTTGGGGGAGGCTTCTCCGATTACTTAATGCTTTGCCTGATCATCCTCTTAAGAAAAATGAAATACTTGATATCTTTTATAATGGACTAACCGATGCTTCCAAAGACCAACTGGATAGTTGTGCTGGTTGTGTTTTCAGGGAAAGAATAGTTGATCACGCTGAATTGCTATTGAATAATATTCTGACTAATGAAAACAATTGGGCACTTCCTGAACCAACTCCTAAGACAGCTCCGAAGAAAAGAGGTGTTCTATTTCTCAGTCCTTAAGATATGCAAGAGGCAAAGAAATCTATGAAAGAGAAAGGTATTAAAGCTGAAGATGTTAAGAATTTACCTCCTGTTGAAGAAATACATGGCCTTAATATACCTCCTATTGAAGAAATACATGGTCTTGATAACCCGACATAGGTAGTAAAGGTAAATTCTCTTTATAGATATGACAAAGTTGAAATCCCATCTACTAAGTTTGCAAGCCAATGCTTAGATGAGTTTGATGACTTTATGGTTAAACAAGAAAATATCAATGCTTATGTCGGTAGACAATTGAAGAGTAATGGTTATATGATTGGATACTTGAGGGATTTTATGGCTAGAGTTAAGGGTGAACTTAAACTTATTAGTAAACATGCTTCTATGGTTACCACCCAAGTAGAACAAGTGCTTAAGGCTCAAAATGATTTGCTCAATGAATTAAATAATAATAAACATGACTTTGTTGTTAGAGTAGCAACTAGAACGGGTAAAATGACTCGGGAACCTTTGTATCCTGAGGGCCACCCTAAGAGAATTGAGCAAGATTCTCAGAGAAATAATGTAGATGCACCTAGTCCACCTAAAAATAAGAAAAAGAAAAATGATAGGACTTTGCATGCTTCTAGTGAACCTGTTGTTGACACACCTGGTAATCCCAATGCTATTTCTGTTTATGATGCTAAGACACAATCTGGTGATGAACATGAACCTAGTGATAATGTTAATGATAATGTTCATGCTGATGCTCAACCTAGCAATAACAATGACGTAGAGGTTGAACCTGTTGTTGATCTTGATAACCCACAATCAAAGAATCAACGATATGATAAGAGAGACTTTGTTGCTAGGAAGCACGGTAAAGAAAGAGAACCATGGGTTCAGAAACCATGCCTTTTCCTCCTAAACCATCCAAGAAAAAGGATGATGAGTATTTTGAGCGCTTTGCTGAAATGGTTAGACCTATCTTTTTGCGTATGCGTTTGACTGATATGCTTAAAGTGAATCCTTATGCTAAGTACATGAAAGATATTATTACAAATAAAATAAAGATACCGGAAGCTGAAATTTCCACCATGCTTGCTAATTATACTTTTAAGGGTGGAATACCTAAGAAACTTGGAGAACCAGGAGTACCAACTATACAATGCTCCATTAAAAGAAACTATGTTGAAACTGCTTTATGTGATCTTGGAGCCGGTGTTAGTGTTATGCCTCTCTCTTTATATCGTAGACTTGAATTGAATAAGTTGACACCTACTGAAATATCTTTGCAAATGGCCGATAAATCAACCGCTATACATGTCGGTATTTGTGAGGATGTGCCTGTTGTGGTTGCAAACGTTAATATTTTAACGGACTTTGTTATTCTTGATATTCCCGAGGACGATAGTATGTCGATTATTTTTGGTAGACCCTTTTTGAATACTGTAGGGGCTGTTATTGACTGCAACAAAGGCAATGTCACTTTTCATGTTAATGGTAATGAGCATACGGTACACTTTAAGTTCACAGTATCAATTCTATTGGAAAAATTTCAACTATTACTGTTGGATGTTTTAAATTTCCTCTTCCAACTGTCAAGAAGAAATATGATATTCTTATTATTAGGGATGTACATATCCCTGTTGAGGTTACCTAGTGTCATTTCGACATTTCTCCGGTTTCGTGCGATTCAGAATGAGTTTGTTAACAAGACTTGATCAACCTTGTTAGAGGATTCCTTTTGATGAGCATGAGATGGATGAAGTTAGAAGGCACAACTCTCTGTACCCTCCTTTTACTATCTGTTATTTAGATTAAATAAAGTAAAAATAGTATTTTTTGTTTGTTTTCTGAATTTTCCAAGCAATAAAAAATACCCCAAAAATAAAAGTTCTCTAAATGCCCTGAAAATTAAATATTTTTTTTCTGGAATATTTGAGAATATCTGGCACTGAGAACACAATAGGGGAGCAAGCACCTGGCCACGATGGTCCATGGCGCCCCCCCTGGGGTGCGCCCCCTGCCTCGTGGGCCCCTGGTGGTCCCCTCCACTTATTCCTGCACCCATGCTCTTCTTCTTCCTCCCAAAAAATCACCAACCAGCTAAAGCACGAATTCTAGCTCATCTTGCTGCCATTTCTAATCTCCTTGCTCAAAGCTTAATTCACAAAACTGCTTTGGGGGATTGTTCTTTGGTATGTGACTCCTCCAATGGTCCAATTAGTTTTTGTTCTAGTGCTTTATTTACTGCAATTTTTTGCTGCTTAGGTGACCCATTTCTTGAGCTTGCATGTCAAATATTTTTGGTCCCAAGTAGTTCTAATGCATGATATAGTCTCTAGGCACTTGTGGGAGTAGTTGCCATCAATTTTGTTGAGTTTGGTTTACCTTCATTTTGAGTTACTAAAAATTTCATAAATTTTTCAGAGAAAGAAATGTGTCTAGGAAAATGTACCAAGGTGGTTCTTCAAGGAAGCAAGGACCCAGGCTCGCAATATATGAGCAGGACGATGAACCACTGAGGGAAGCTTATGTGCGGCCTTGTGAATGGCCGTCAGAGGAGTTTATGGTCAAAGCAGACATCAAGGATGAATTTGATGCATATGTGCATAATGCTGATCATGAGGACTTCATGCAAGATAAGTGCCCTCAATACTACCATTTAATCGATTCCTTTTTGAGAAGGTTTAAATTTACATCTTCGCGTAATTCTCACAATGTCCTCTTTGATATTTATGATAAATCTTATACCATGGACTTAGAAGATTTTACTATTTCTTGTAAACTCCAGCAATGGGGTAGTGCTAGTGAACCTCCCAAATCTGAATTTAAAGATTTTCTTGCTAGTATTACCGTGGGAGAATTTAGAGAAATAACACTAGCTACCATAGGGAGCATTCATTTTCCTGCTATACATTATTTTGCTCTCTTTATAGGCAGATGCATAAATGGTAAGGATGAGGCATGTCACATGTGTGTTCCTGATCTTAGTGTTCTTAGGAGTGCGGTGTTAGGAGATAAACAATATAACCTGGGGGCCATCGTCGCACGTAGGTTGCATAATAATGGTTTATTTGGAAGTTTGTTTGGTGGAATTTATGCAACCCGTGTGGCTAATTTTCTTGATATACCCATACATGAAAACGATATGGAGTTGCCTCCTGCTTATCTAGATTAAAATGCCATGATCAGCCATTAGTTTTTAGAGAGGAATGAATAGTTCCTCCAATACCGAGTAATCTTTGACAGACGTCGCACTGTCCATATTGCCCTCCCTGCTCCTGGTTTCTTTGATTTTCAGGCAAAAAGGAGATACTTTATAACCAGGGAGGAGGCAAACGAATATGAGAGGAGGACAGAGGCAGCTCGCCTCCAAGCTGCAGCTCGTGAGGCAATGGCTGCTGCATCTCACTACGACCCCAACTGCCACTTTGATACATGGACATAGATCAACTTAGGCCAAAATCCTAAGCTTGGAGGAGTACATATTTCTCACCGACATTACATTCATGTTCACACACCCATCTTAGTTGTCCGTGCTCATACTTTTTCATTGTACTATCCATGCTAGTTTACTTTCTTTTCTAAGTCTTCTTCTTGTGTGTTTGAATAACCTTAATAAAACCCAAAAAAATTAGTTAGTTTACTTTCCATGCTTGTAGTAGTAATTAAAAGAAAACCCAAAATGATTTCTCGTTCTTCTTTTGCTTGTTGGGAGATTTCCCGCGTAAATAGTTTTATTTGTTTTCTTTTCTTTGGGGGTCTGTCGGTGTACTAGAATAGGGGTATCCTAGTACCCCGAACTTGTGCACGGGCAGTTGCAGCACCCCGCGGCAAAGGCTTGCCGGGTGATCGCCAAGATCCCCCAAGGTTCCCTTGGAGCCATCCAAGAACAAAGTATTTAAGCTAAGGAGACAAGACCCCGACAAGAGGAGCTTGCCGGGAAGGCCAACCAAGGCGCTCCAATGAACTTGCCGCGACGCGCCACGCGCTCCGGCAAGGCAACAAGGCCCCGGCAAGAGGAGCTTGCCGAGAAGACAAACCAAGGTACCTCGAGGCCCGGTGAGCGACAAGCTTCCGGACTCGACAAGATAACGACAGCGGCAAGGCGCTTGCTGCGGCAGGCGGCCACTCTGCGTCCACGCTCCAGCGCATCCACCAACGTGGCGCTCTAGGGGCCTCTCCGGGTGCGCGTGGCGGGAGGCTGTGCAGCCAGCAGTGCGCAGTGGCATGCGAAGCTGACAAGATCACCATCGTGGCGAACGGTGGCACCCCTAATGGTCCTTTTCTGCACTGTTCGGGCGACTCAGACGGGCATTTAATGCCCTTGTCCCCTGCCGCCAGGGTTAGGTAGGGTGCACTGTACAAGCAACTGTATCAACTACCTCGCTTTTTACGTTTTTACCCTCCTCTGCGTTGCCACCTGTCGGTGACCCCTTTAGCATATAAAAGGAGGCCCATGCGCAACGTAGAGGGGGTTCGGCTCATAGGATCGGACAGTCGGCTTCGATTCATTCATAGCCCAGAGAATATCACACTCTCGCTTTGGAGAGCAAGAAGACCGGATAATACAACCAGACAAGCAGCAGTAGGAGTGTTATCTCTCCGGAGAGCTCCGAAGCTGGGTAAACTGCTCGTGTGCCTCGCCTCGATCTGCTCTTCGTGCGACCTCCGCCCCCCGCCGAACCGAAAGGGGCCTGGTCCGCCGGCCCCATAGGTGTTCGTGGATCAGTTTCCCCGACATCTTTGGCGCGCCAGGTAGGGGGCGTCGAGATTGCCTGAACCTGATCCGGCGTTCACACGAGCTAGATCCTTATTCCCTTCATCAACATGCCACCGAAGAAGAAGGCTTCGGCGGCGGCCGCTCCATCCACGTCACTTCCGCCACCGTTGGAGCAAACAAGTGGTGGGATGGACGCCGGCGGAAGAAAGGACGTCGACGAGGAAGCCCATGATGCCGCCAGGTCCAAGAACAAGGCTGCACAAACCTCGGCGACTGTACATGTTCCACGCCACTCTCAGGAGGCGCAAGATCAACAAAGTCATGGCACTAACAGTGCCATACGCATGATAGCCCAAGACCAAGCTGGTGGATCTCGGGGCGCTCAAGATCAGCATGCACGCCAGCGTGCTGACACGAGCGGGGCACGGTCGCCTGGAGGGGATACTGCTCCTTCTAACATAGTTAGAAGTTTGAGCACGTCCCGCTCCTCGCGTCGTCCGCCACTGCCACCCACCACTCCAGCAGAAGCTTTGGCGCGAGCTCAACTTCTCCTAGATTACCCTCCAACATCAGACAAGATCGACGAATGGAGAGCCACCATTCAGAGTCTCATCGGCTACGCCAACGGCGACACTCCACGGCGGCCGAGCGCGTCGCCGCCGCAGCAGGACCGCCCAACGCGAGCCGGTGGTGACGAAACGGGCGGAGGTGCAACTACCATGCAATCACCGCCCCGAAGGCCAAGATCGCCGACTCGCCGGATCCACCTCGACAGCGAATCCACTGCATCGTCGGATCCACGAGCTTGTCGCGATCAGCGCCAAGTTCTTCATGATCGACAACAAGAAGACACTCGAACCCGCATCGAGCGCCGAAGAGAAGCGCGACGTCAATCCGACAAGCGCGCTGGGCCCTCTGTTGACATGCATGCGCCAAGGGAACCAGGCGATCTGCTGTACGCGGTAGGTTGTCCTGCGTTCACTCGTGAGCTGCGGCAAGTCCAGTGGCCCAGTACAAAGAACTTCAAGCCAGACGTACCAGAGAAGTACGACGGCAAGACGCATCCGTCAGAATTCCTCAACATCTACACCATTGCGGTACAAGCTGCCGGGGGACGAGATGACAAGATCCTTGCCAACTACTTCCCGCTGGTGCTCAAGCCCAACGTCAGATCCTGGCTCATGCACTTGCTGGACAACTCCATATCCTCTTGGGCTGATCTGTGCCATCAGTTTGTCGGCGCCTTTACCGGCGAACACAAGCCTCATGGCCAGGAGAGTGATCTTCATCTGCTCGCCCAGAAAGAAGGAGAGCCCCTGCGCAAGTACATTCAGAGATTCAGTAGCGTGCAGCACAACATCCCAGACGTCCACCCTGCCGCGGTGATCAGCACGTTCCATGAGAACGTGCGGAACCGCAGGATGCGGGAGGAAATGGCGATGTGCAAGATCAGGGACGTCAGTGAGTTATATGCACTGGCCGACAAGTGTGCGCATGCTGAGGAAGGGAGGAGACTCCCCGGAGAAAATATAGGAGCGGGAGGATCTGATAGCGAAGATGCTGCCCCGACAAGGAAGAACCGGCGGCGGAACAATAGAAGGAGGAAAGGCAGGGAAGGGCTAGTTGTTGAGCAGTCCGGCAACGGTGGCGGCGCCAAGGAAGCCAAAGCTGGTGACTCCGGCAAGGAGGTTGCCACGGAGGTGGCGGTCGCTGACAAGCAGGACGGCACCAACAAGCAGTATTGCAAGATTCACCGCACCAAGGGCCATGATCTTCAGAACTGTAAGAGAGTCGAGCAGCTTGTTGAGCAACAGAAAGCTGAATACGAGCGGCGCGACAAAGAGAAGGCCCAGGAAGGAGCTGGTGGATCCGGCAAGAAACGTCCCGACCGAGGAGGACGCTGCGGCAAGGCCAAGCAGCGGCAAGGAGACAGACCTCCTCGCGGCCGCGACAAGGATGAAGATGACGGCGACGATGAAGATATGGATGATGAGGAGACTGATGAGCAGGAGTTCTAGAAAGCCACAGAGGTCCTGTGCGTTGACGGTGGTGCTTCTCTGCATGCCTCGCACCGCCAACTCAAGCAGTGGGTGCGGGAAGTTAATGCAGCAAAACCACCCGTCGAGTCACGCAAGCCTCTGAAATGGTCCGGCACGCCTATCATCTTTGATATTGAGGACCACCAGGATCGCATGACTGCGGTCGGGTGCTTGCCGATGTTGGTCTCACCAACAATCCGCAACCTCAAGGTCACTAAGATGCTAGTTGACGGCGGGGCCGTCTTGAACCTGATCTCCTCCACGGTGCTCCAGAAACTCCAGATCCCTGACAGCGAGCTCGAAGAGACCGGCACATTTCAAGGAATTAACCCGGGAAGGAGCAAGCCAAAGGGAAAGATCACGTTGCCGGTAACATTTGGCAGTGAGCTGAACTTCAGGACTGAGAGGGTCATGTTTGACGTTGCCGACATTCCATTACCTTATAATGGAATCCTTGGCCGTCCGGCACTCGCCAAGTTCATGGCAGCCTCTCACTATGCGTACAACGTACTGAAAATGCCAGGCCCAATAAGTGTCATCTCTGTCCCTGGCGACAAGAAGGATGCTCTTATTTGTGCCGACAAGATCTACTGGGAAGCAGCAGCTACAGCAGAACGGAGGACACTTGCCGCTGAAGCTCCCGGGGGGAAGAAGAAGACCAAGTCCGGCAAGAGCTCTGATGCCTACTCCGGCAATCGCACCTCTTCGGAGTGCTGCGCTACCGTCGAGGACGCACCATCGAGCTCCACCGGCAAGTGTAAGAAGGTAATGGCAGCTCCACCTGAGACTAAGAAGGTGTCCGCCAAGGAGGATGGCACTGGTGGTACCTTCACCATCAGCGCCACTCTTGACCCCAAATAGGAAAGCGCGCTCGTTGCTTTCCTGCGGGCGAATGTCGACGTGTTTGCGTGGCAACCATCTGATATCCCCGGTGTTCCCAGGAAAGTAATTGAGCACCACCTTGATGTCTGTCCTCATGCGCGGCCCGTCAAGTAGAGAGTCAGGAAGCAGGCAGTAGAGCGCCAAGAATTCATCGCAGAAGAAATCAAGAAGTTGGAAGCAGCAGGCCTTGTCAGAGGAGTACTCCATCCCACGTGGTTGGCCAATCCTGTTGTTGTGCGCAAGGCTAACGGGAAATGGAGACTTTGTATTGACTTCACTGATGTTAATAAAGCTTGTCCCAAAGACCCATTTCCCTTGCCGCGTATTGACCAGATTGTTGACTCCACAGCCGGATGTGATTTGCTTTCATTTCTTGATGCATACTCAGGATACCATCAGATCTTCATGGCAGAAGAAGATGAAGAGAAAACCGCATTTATCACCCCGTGTGGCACGTACAGCTTCGTATGGATGCCTTTCGGTTTGAAGAATGCTGGTTCGACATTCGCAAGGGTAGTCCACCATGCTTTTGAGCCACTAATACACAGAAACGTGGAAGCTTACATGGATGACATAGTGGTCAAAAGCAAGAACAAGGCGACCCTGGTTCAAGATTTAGACGAAACATTTGCAAACCTGCGCAAGATCAACCTCAAGCTTAACCCCGAGAATTGCGTGTTTGGAGTCCCTTCCGGCAAGCTTCTCGGGTTCTTCGTGTCTCAGCGGGGAATTGAAGCCAATCCCGACAAGATCAAAGCCATCGAGCAGATCGAAGCACCAAAGCGCGTCAAGGATGTACGAAGGCTTGCCGGTTGCGTGGCTGCTCTCAGCAGGTTTATCTCTAGATCTGCTGAGCGCGCCCTGCCATTTTTCAAAATTTTGAAAAGGCAGGTCCAATGAAATGGACTCCGGAAGCGGAGGCTGCGCTGCAGGACTTGAAGAGATACCTGTCCTCGACTCCAACACTTGTCGCACCTAAGCCGCAAGAGAAGTTGCTGCTATATATAGCGGCAACCAATCAAGTGGTTAGTGCTGCGTTAGTGGCAGAGAGGGAGGCGGATGATGAGCCAGCAACCACGACAGATCCATCCAGCGACAAGAAAGGGGCTTCGCCGACAAGCTCTGGTCCCGACAAACATGGGTTTGCGCAGGAACATGATAAGATGCCAAGGAGAATGGTGCAGCGCCCAGTTTACTTTGTCAGTTCTCTTCTGCAGGGGGCTAGATCAAGGTACTCTGGTGTGCAAAAGTTGCTTTTCGGCCTCCTCATGGCCTCGAGAAAGCTGCGCCATTACTTCCAAGCACATGAGATCACAGTCGTCACTCGCTTTCCGCTGAAGAGGATACTGCAAAATCCAGAAGCAACAGGCAGGATTGTCGAGTGGGCGCTGGAACTGTCAAGCTTTGGCCTCAAGTTTGAGAGCACCTCAACAATCCAAAGCAGAGCATTGGCAGAGTTCATAGCAGAGTGGACGCCAACCCGAGATGAAGAAATTCCAGAAACAAGCATCCCCGTCAAAGAAGCAAGCAAAGAGTGGCTGATGTACTTTGATGGTGCCTTCTCGCTGCAAGGCGCCGATGCAGGCGTGCTGCTTGTCGCACCCACCGGAGAGCACCTCAAGTACGTAGTCCAGATGCATTTTCCCAAAGAGCAAGCAACCAACAATACTGCAGAGTATGAAGGATTGCTTGCCGGTCTCAGAATCGCAGCGGACCTTGGGATTAAGAAGCTCATTGTCAGGGGTGACTCACAGCTTGTCCTCCGACAAGTAAACAAGAACTACCAGAGTCCGTTGATGGAAGCGTATGTCGATGAAGTGAGGAAGCTAGAAGAGCACTTTGACGGCCTACAAATGGAGCATATCCCAAGAACTCAGAATGATATTGCTGATGGCCTGTCAAAGTGCGCCGCACTAAAGTTACCTGTGGAACTAGGGATCTTTGTGCTTAAGTTGACTCAACCATCTGTAACACCATCAACTGGACAAAGCAAGAAGAGGAAGTTGGTTTCTGGTGACTACTTTCCGGCAGAGCTCCCCGAAGCTGCCGCCAAGAAAGTCCCCAAGATCAACACCAAGGATGCTGAGGGGCAGTCTGCTCCGGCGAGCCTTATGGTTTCTTCCGTTGAAGCAGACGCTCCCGACAAGTTTTGCTCCGGCAAGCTTGTCGGGGAACATCAAGCTCCGGCAAGGTCGCAAGCCCTTGCCGTAGAAGCGGACGTTCCCGCAGCAGCGGATGTGCCTTTAGCCCTTGTTGTCGAGCCACAAGCTCCAGCATGGGCACAGCAGATTGTCCATTTCCTTCAGACAGGAGAACTTCCCAAAGAACAAGAAGAAGCGGAAAGAGTAGCCCGGCAGTCAAGTATGTACCAGTTTGTCGATAGCATACTGTACAGAAGAAGACTCAATGGTGTGAAATTGAAGTGTATTCGCCGGGAAGATGGACAAAAGCTGTTGGCGGAGATACACGGAGGCATATGTGGCCACCACATAGGCGCAAGAGCACTTGCCGGCAAAGCTTTCCGGCAAGGTTTCTTTTGGCCGACAGCCCTCCAGGATGCAATTGCAAAAGTAACCAAGTGTGAAGCGTGCCAGTTCCACTCCAAACAGATACACCAGCCAGCTCAAGCTCTCCAGACGATCCCTTTATCCTGGCCATTTTTGGTCTGGGGGCTCGATATCATCGGCCCCTTCCCCCGAGCTGTTAGGGGCTTTGAGTACTTGTACGTCGCAATCGACAAGTTCACAAAGTGGCCGGAAGTACAGCCAGTGAGGAAGGTGACAGCACAGTCAGCAATCAAGTTCTTCAGGTTGATTGTTTGCCGTTTCGGGATCCCTAACAGGATCATCACCGACAACGGCACGCAATTCACGAGCCGCACCTTCATGCAGTACGTCCAAGACCTTGGCGCCAAGGTCTGCTTCGCTTCTGTTGCTCATCCGAGAAGCAACGGTCAAGCAGAGAGGGCAAATGCTGAAGTGCTGCGCGGGCTCAAGACCAGAACTTTCGACAGGCTGGACAGGTGCGGAAGGAACTGGATCGAGGAGCTGCCGGTGGTTCTTTGGTCGATCAGAACGACGCCAAATCGAGCCACTGGCCAGACACCTTTCGCTCTAGTCTATGGAGCAGAGGCAGTTCTCCCCACGGAACTCCTATACGGATCACCTCGAGTGCTCGCTTATGATGAGCTTGAGCAAGAACAGCTGCGGCAAGATGACGCGCTGCTCCTTGAGGAAGATCGTCTTCAGGCTGCTGTACGAGCTGCTCGATACTAGCAAGCTTTGCGCCGCTATCATAGTCGCAAAGCTAAAGCCAGAAGCTTCGAGGAAGGCGACCTTGTTCTTCGGCGCGTTCAGTCCGCCAAGAATTCTAACAAGTTGACGCCGAAGTGGGAAGGCCCTTATCGGGTGAGACAAGTCACAAGGCCTGGCAATGTCCGCCTTGAGACCGAAGATGGCATTCCAGTGAGCAACTCCTGGAACATAGAACATCTTCGTAAGTTTTTCTCATAAGGCGCGGTTGCCGGAACCTGTTTCGGCAACCACCTTTTGTACAAGTCTTGCCGCTTTTGCATGTAATCCTTTGTACAAAGCCGGGCGCAGATCCCGTGCATAAGTAAAAACCCATGTGCTCCACACAGCTTGTCCATTTCATGCGTTAGTTCCTTTCTTGCATGCGATTATCTGACACTTTGTGCAGCACCTACATCCGGTAAGCAGTAACGAGCCGAAGAGCTCCATATTATTATTTTCTCTTCTTTCTTTTTCTTTTAAAGGAAAAGAAGGTCCTCTCGCACACAAGTTTGCCGGGGGGGAGGAGAAGATTGTGGTATGGGCCAGGCGTCGTTCAAGCAAAGACCTGCCTTACCGGGAAGCAAATAACAGAAACGCTAAGTTGCCAAAGTTTGAGCAATCACTTTTTTAAATTTTTGAGTTATCTTCCTCGAACGACCCTGCTTTGTATGGAAAACCTGTGCGCGGAGGAACCAACTCGTGGCTAGTTGCGCCCTTACTTTGTTTCGAGTCCGCTCAACAGCTTAAGCATGCTGCATCTAGTCACGACAAGGTTTCTTGTCGGAAGCAGCGCCGCCAGCAGGCTGCTGAAGTTCCGCACTCAGCGCTCGCGGCTCGGGCGCCTGCGCCGACAAGTTCCCTAGAAGCGTAGGGTAAAAACATACAAAGGAAGGAATCTAGTAGAGGAAATAACATTGCAATTGATAACAGAAATAAAGTTATATTACAAAGATAACTTGTCGCAGCTCTAACAGACTGTTTTCATAACATGATTAGCAGCGACAAGGGAAAAGAAGAAATGGGCGGCCTAATCTACGCGTCCGCCCTTGTCTCTCTTGATCTCGCTCACCTTGTCCACAATGGGTGCGACAAGGGCCTTGAGTGCGTCCAGATCGGCGTCAGGCGGCAAGGACCTGAGGACGTTGGTGAAGCTGAGGCCTGGGTTGCGGAAGGCCACCTTCATCAGCACCTTCTGGAGAACCCCAGCGCAGACTTTGCGTGACTCGTCGGCCAGCTGCTTCGGGATCATCTCCCGGAGCCGCTAGAGTGCCGTCGCCACGCCCTTAAAGAATAGGCTGAGCTTGGCGGTGGGTTGAAGGCTCTCGTTGGAAGGATACCCAAAGTCATCCATCCCCAGCTGTGCCAGCTCCTCGTTGATGATGGTGGCAGTGTTCACCAGACCCTCGGTCCAGTGCTCCACTGTGTCTCTGAACGAGTTTTGGGTAAGTGCAATGCTCTCCAGCAGCGCCGCGTCAGCCTTGACCTTCTCCGACAAGGTCTTCTCCCGCTCCTTGACGGCCTCCAGCGTCTGCGTCAGCGTGGCCAGCTTCAGCTCCAGGTCTGCTTTGGAATCCTTGGCGGCGCTGAGCTCCTTGCCCCTCTCAGCGAGAAGGCCTTGCAACTCACCGTGGGCGGCAGCATCCTTCTCGCGCTCACGCTTGAGCGCGGCAAGCTCCTCGCCGCTCTTCCCAATATCGGCCTCCAGCTGCACCACTTTCTCCTCTAGCTCTTTCTTGGAGGCCTCCGCAGTTGCCGCGGCGTCCTTTGCCTCCTTGAGCGCCCCGCCAAGTGCTCACTCACGCTCGGCGAGCTCTTCCTCGTAGCTGTCGAGGTTGGCCTTCCGCTGTACTAGTTCACCTTCCCGCGCGAACTGCTTCTCGGCAGCAAGCCTTTGTTCCTCCTCAGCCTCGGCCTTCTCGAGAAGAAAGGCCGTGCGCTCCTCGTCGACACGCTCCCGCTCCTGCGCCAGGGACCGAAGAGCTTCTTGATTTTGTCCCCGGAGCTCCTCCGTGCGCTTCTCCATGTCAACTCCCGCCTTCGCGACAAGCGCTTCCCGGGAAGCCAGCTTGGCTTGCCGGGTGCGGTAGAGTGACAGCAGCTTCCGCAGCAGCTCCTCCTCCTCAGGCTCGCCACTACTGCTGCCGGGCGCGTCAACCAATGACAGTCCGGCAGAGGCGAGCACCTCCCCGTCAAAAGTCTCCCCCTCGACCGACACCCTGGAGCTCGACGCCCAGGGTAGCTTGATGAAGATGTTGTCACCGGCCTGCAAGTAGGCGCCGGGCTGGGGCTCCTCGGAGCCCGGCTCCGCAGAAGCGGCAAAGGGTTCGGCGGTCGGTGCAGCGCCCGGCGCTCCTGCGGCCTCAGGGTCGTCAGTGCGATCGCCCGACCCCTCGCCGGCTTCCGCGGCAGCAGCCCCGGCGGCCTCCTCGCCGGCGGTCACATCAGCACCAGTACCTTCCTCGCCGGCGCCCTCTGTCTCCATTGGCTCAGCCGAAGATGGGTCTGAAGAACGAAGAGGGGAGGAAAATCAATCAAAAAATCCAAGAAAGGAAAAATGGAAGAAGCAGAACCCAAGGGAAAGTTTTTGGGCAAGCGGATTACCTGCGCCAAGATCTTCAGTTGTGGCCTCGGTCGCCGCAGGATCAGCAGTGTCGTCCCTTGCCGGAGAGTCCCCCCTTGCTGGAGAGCGCTCCCTTGCCAGGGACTCCTCCCTTGGCGGAGCAGTCGAAGCAGGTGGCACTTCGGGACCGGCCTCCGGGCACTCCTGATGAGGCTGCTCTGCTCCTGCACAAGTCAACAAGCAAGATATCAACAAAGGAAAAAGCACTCAAGCGCGCTCGACAGCAGAAGGCTAAACTATGAACTTACGTTGGGGGCTGCACTGAGGGCTGCTTGGAGGGGTGATTTCCGGGTCCGTCAAGGTGGTCTCGGGCCCACCTCCTGCCGACGCGATGGGGTCATCCTCGATGACGATCACCGCGGCCTTGGCCCTCTTCGCCGCTCTCTGGGCCAGTGTTCTGAAAATAAAAGAGTCCAGATTGGAGCAAGTCAGATACAAGATATAAACAGCAAGATTGAAGGATTATAAGGGCACCAAAGAAACCCACTCTTCTTCCTCCTCGTCGGAGCTGAGCGCGGAAAGATCGAAGTCCGGCCCTCCTCCGGTGCGGCGAGGTGGAGGAGTAGGATCCCTTGCCCGCTTGGCTGGGCAGTGGCGGTGGCCTGGGAAGATCCCGCTCCAGTTGCCGCTGTTGCGTGAGGCGCTCCCGCGGCAACATTGCTTTCCGCGGTAGAGCGCGTCGTGCGGCTCGGTGGCTATGGAGCCGGCTGCTGCCCCGCTGCGTCCCCGGCCCTGCAAAGGCACCTCCTTGGCGGGGCCGGGGGCTCCGCCTGCGGCAAGCTCTCTGAAGGCTCAGCCTCCTCCTCGCCGGCCTTGCTCGACTCGGCTTCAGAACCGGCAGGCTCCTCTTCGCCCATGAACTCCGCGCGTTCGGCAAGGTTTGCCGCCTCTGCAGCCTCCGCCACCTCCACAGTAAACCCAAACACACCCGCAGCAGCTGCGGCCGCAGCCTCTTCCGCCCTAGTAGCGATGAGTTGCAGCTCCTCGTCGGTGGTGTCACGGGTGAGGCTCTTCTGCTCGTCGGCGCGGACCGGCACTTCCTCCAAGGTGTCGAAGAACGCTCGCACAACATCATCCGCAGGCTCTTGCCAAGTTGGGACGATGCCGTGTGAATCGCACAATGGCATCATGGCGCGGATCCGGTCAAGCGAAGAGTTATTGCACAAAGGAACTACGCCCCTCGGCAATGTGAATGGGTGCTGGGGGTCGCGTTTGAATAATTCCAAGAGCATTGCATCCAACTCCAAGACGGTGAAGTTGTAGTTGAGGCCCGGCCACAGCCTCATGATGTCCGCCGAATTCTTGAATTCCCAGGCGGGCCTCCCCCTCTCCTACAGGGGGGCAATGCGGCGGCGGAGGAAATCTGCCCCGACAGCACCTATGGTGAGCCCGGCAAGCCTGAGGCGAAGAATCCTAGTGATGGCGATCTTCAGCCTCTCGTCTTCCGGGGCCACGTTGCTCCAGTCATTGCCGCGCACTATTGGTGTTTGGCGCACGGCGGTGAAGGGCTGCGGATCCTCCTTGACGATCCAACACCACTCCGCTCTCCACTCCTCCCACTTGCTGCGAAGCTCACCCTCCAAGTACGCCTCTTTCTTGCCGACTCTCGAGACCCAGGCAATCCCTCCGGCAAGCGGCTCTCCTCTCTCTACCCGAGGTATGAAGAAATGTCGGAAAAGGGCTACACTAGGGTGGACTCCGACAAAGTTTTCGCACAAGTGTGTGAAAACTGCCATGGTCAGGACAGCATTGGGGGTGAAGTCAAGGAGGCGGAAGCCATATGTGTCCATAATGTCACAAAGGAACTCCGAGAAGGGCGGGCAGAGCCCGCAATAGAAGAATAGCGGGAAGAACGGGTACCCATTTGGAGCCGACTCCGAGGCAGCGGCCGGGAGTACCCTCGTGCGCGGATGCGCACGCGTCTCCGTCGCCCAAAAGAGGTAGAAGTACTCCCTCAGCTCCTGCACGTTGAGCTGGGGGGTGAAGATCGCCCGCTCCTTCCGCAGCGCCGCGAGCCGCTACGCCTCGGCCAACTTCACGCCATTTCCCTTGTCGGCTTTCGGGGCCATGGCGGAGGTGGTGGGGAAGGTCGACGGCATGGTGATGCTGGTGGCAATGGAGGGGGGGCGGAACGCTACTCTCTCGGCTTCGAGAAGAAGGCGGGAGCGGCGGAGTTTGTGAAGAAGGAGTAGCAGCATCCAGCGAGGGGGAACGAACTGCCCCTGTTTCCTCTGCTTATAAAGAGGGACGGGGCGGACGTTTCGGCCTTCCAAATAAACCACCACCCACGATCTCTCCCATGATGCCGCATTCAACGCGTGCCGTTATGGGAGAGTGCGGTGGATACGGAACAAGATTTGGCGTGGCCCAGCCCACGTGTGCCCGTGCCCTGTCTTGGGCCTGGCCCAACAGCGCTCGGCACCGTGTCTGGCCCAGGCCCGGGGGCTCCTGTCGGTGTACTAGAATAGGGGTACCCTAGTACCCCGAACTTGTGCACGGGATGTTGCAGCACCCCGCGGCAAAGGCTTGCCGGGTGATCGCCAAGATCCCCCAAGGTTCCCTTGGAGCCATCCAAGAACAAAGTATTTAAGCTAAGGAGACAAGACCCCGGCAAGAGGAGCTTGCCGGGAAGGCCAACCAAGGCGCTCCAATGAACTTGCCGCGACGCGCCACGCGCTCCGGCAAGGCAACAAGGCCCCGGCAAGAGGAGCTTGCCGGGAAGACAAACCAAGGTACCTCGAGGCCCGGTGAGCGACAAGCTTCCGGACCCGACAAGATAACGAGAGTGGCAAGGCGCTTGCCGCGGCAGGCGGCCACTCTGCATCCACGCTCCAGCGCATCCACCAACTTGTCGCTTTCGGGGCCTCTCTAGGTGCGCATAGCGGGAGGCTGTGCAGCCAGCAGTGCGGAGTGGCATGCGAAGCTGACAAGATCACCATCGTGGCGAACGGTGGCGCCCCTAATGGTCCTTTTCTACACTGTTCGAGCGACTCAGACGGGCATTTAATGCCCTTGTCCCCTGCCGTCAGGGTTAGGTAGGGTGATCTGTACAAGCAACTGTATCAACTACCTCGCTTTTTACGTTTTTACCCTCCTCTGCGTTGCCACCTGTCGGTGACCCCTTTAGCGTATAAAAGGAGGCCCATGCGCAACGTAGAGGGGGTTCGGCTCATAGGATCGGACAGTCGGCTTCGATTCATTCGTAGCCCAGAGAATATCACACTCTCGCTTTGGAGAGCAAGAAGACCAGATAATAGAACTAGACAAGCAGCAGTAGGAGTGTTATCTCTCCGGAGAGCTCTGAAGCTGGGTAAACTGCTCGTGTGCCTCGCCTCGATCTGCTCTTCGTGCGACCTCCGCCCCCCGCCGAACCAAAAGGGGCCCGGTCCGCCGGCCCCATAGGTGTTCGTGGATCAGTTTCCCCGACAGGGTCGAGAGGAGAAGACCACAATGAAAATGTTGAGTAGCTCTTATATGCATCATTGTTGATTTAACCAAGAGCCCATATTACCTTGTCCTCTCCTTTGAATTGAATGATTGTAGATTCCAGCTTAGTCGAATGCACATGCACTATTATTATTATCCACACCATTTGGTCGTGCAAGTGAAAGGCAATAATGATGATATATGATGGACTGATTGAGATGAGAGAAGCTGGTATGAACTCGACCTATCTTGTTTTTGTAAATATGATTAGTTCATCATTCCTGATTCAGCCTATTATGAATAAACATGTTTGAAATGACAATTTGAGATTATAGTTGCTTATGCCATGCTTAATTAGCTAGGAGTTTATAATGGTTTACCTTGCGTGCCAACATGCTATTAAAATGGTTGTGATGTGGTATGATAGGGTGGTATCCTCCTTTGAATGATTCGAGTGACTTGACTTGGCGCATGTTTACACATGCAGTGGAAACAAAATCAACATAGCCTTCACGATATTTATGTTCATGGTGGATTATATCCTACTCATGCTTAAACTCATTGTTGATTAATTTTAATGTATGTTCATGACTGTTGTCGCTCTCTAGTTGGTCGCTTCCCAATCTCTTTCTAGCCTTCACTTGTACTAAGCGGGAATACTTCTTGTGCATCCAAACTCCATAAACCCCAAAGTTATTCCATATGAGTCCACCATACCTTCCTATATGCGGTTTCTACCTGCTGTTCCACGTAAATTTGTATGTGCCAAACTCCAAACCTTCAAATGAAATTCTGTTTTGTATGCTCGAACAACTCATGTATCAACTAGGGATGTCTGTATCTTCCATGCTAGGCGGGTTATTCTCAAGAGGAGTGGACTCCGCTCGTCATTCACGAGAAAATGGATGGTCATCGGGATGCCCAGTCCCATGCTCAAATCAAATAAAAATAATTGCAAACAAAACTCCCCCAGGATTGTTTTTAGTTGGAGGCACCCGTTGTTTCGGGCAAGCCATGGATTGATGATTGTTGGTGGTGGGGGATTATAAAATTTACCATTCTATTTGGGAACCGTCTATAATGTGTGTAGAATGGAAGATATCGAGATCTCTCAGTTGTTATGTTGACAATGAAAGTATGCGACCCAAAATATTATTTATTTCTGTTTCAAAATCGAGCTCTAGCACCTCTACAAATCCCTTCTTTCCTCTGCGAAGGGCCTATCTATTTACTTTTATGTTGAGTCATCACCATCTTATTAAAAAGCACCCGCTGGATAGCACCATTGTCATTTCCATACATTACTGTTAATTTATATTGTGTATGACTATGACTGGATCTCTTATACCATGAATTACAATGTTTAGTCACTCCTTGATCTTTAAAGGGGCTCTGCCTTTATGTTTTGCAGTCTCAGAAATTGCTAGCGAGATACCATCTTGTTATATAATATTATGATTGTTTTGAGAAAGTGTTGTCATCTGAGTTTTATTATTATTGCTCGCTAGTTGATTATGCCTTTGATATGAGTAAACATGAGACCTAAGTGTTATTGTGAATATGGTTAGTTCATAATCTTTGTTGAAAACATGAATGCTGGCTTTACATAGTTGCAACAACAAGAGCAAACAGAGTTTGTAGAAGTTTTTCTTTATCACTTTCAGTTTATCAACTGAATTGCTTGAGGGCAAGCAAAGGTTTAAGCTTGGGGGAGTTGATATGTCTCTGTCGTATCTACTTTTCCAAACACTTTTTCCCTTGTTTTGGACTCTAACTTGCATGATTTGAATGTAACTAACCCAGACTGACACTATTTTCAGCAGAACTACCATGGTGTTATTTTTGTGCAAAAATAGAAGTTCTCGGAATGACCTGAAAATTCACGGAGCAACTTTTTGGAATTAATAAAAAATACTGGCTAAAGAATCAGCACCAGGGGGCCCACACCCTGTCCACGAGGGTGGGGGGCGCCCCCTAGGCGCGCCCCCTGCCTCATGGACCCCATGAAGCTCCACCGACCTCAACTCCAACTCCATATATTCACGTTCGGTGAGAAAAAAAGAGAGAAGGATTCATCGCGTTTTACGATACGGAGCCGCCGCCAAGCCCTAAACTCTCTCGGGAGGGCTGATCTGGATTCCGTTCGGGGCTCTGGAGAGGGGGATCCGTCGCTGGTGTCATCGTCAACCATCCTCGATCACCAATTTCATGATGCTCACCGCCATGCGTGAGTAATTCCATCATAGGCTTGCTGGACGGTGATGGGTTGGATGAGATTTACCATGTAATTAAGTTAGCTTTATTAGGGTTTGATCCCTAGTATCCACTATGTTTTGGGATTGATGTTGCTATGACTTTGCTATGCTTAATGCTTGTCACTAGGGCCCGAGTGCCATGATTTCAGATCTGAACCTATTATGTTTTCATGAATATATGTGAGTTCTAGATCCTATCTTGCAAGTCTATAATCACCTATTATGTGTTATGATCCGTTAACCCCGAAGTGAAAATAATTGGGATACTTACCGGTGATGACCGTAGTTTGAGGAGTTCATGTATTCACTAAGTGTTAATGCTTTGCTCCGGTACTGTATTAAAAGGAGGCCTTAATATCCCTTAGTTTCCAATAGGACCCCGCTACCACGGGAGGGTAGGACAAAAGATGTCATGCAAGTTCTTTTCAATAAGCATGTATGATTATATTCGGAATACATGCCTACATTACATTGATGAACTGGAGCTAGTTTTGTGCCACCCTATGTTATAACTATTGCATGAGGAATCGCATCCGACATAATTATCCATCACTGATCCAATGCCTACAAGCTTTTCACATATTGCTCTTTGCTTAGTTATATTACCGTTCACACTGTTACAATTACTACACAACTGCTAGTGTTACTTTTGCCACTCTTACCTTTACTTCCATACTACTTTGCTACTAAATACTTGTTGCAGATACTAAGTTATCCAGGTGTGGTTGAATTGACAACTCAACTGCTAATACTTGAGAATATTCTTTGGCTTCCGTTGTGTCAAATTAATAAATTTGGGTTGAATACTCTACCCTCGAAAACTGTTGCGATCCTCTATACTTATAAGCGTCTAGATCATGTCCACGTTGGTGTCCCTGTGCTACGGAGTTCCACTTTGTTGTTATTCTGCTGCCGCGTAGTTTATGTGATTGAGGCCCCTTCATGTTCATTATATAATGTACATACTGTTCAGCTGCCCTGTGTGTGCCGCTTGGCCTCTTATCTCAATGTAATATCAGACTTATGTTTCCACTAGCATCAATAAAGTGGTTGTTTCTGTACCATGTTGTTTTGTGTTGCCAAAAGACTTGATCTCCGGGCTGGCAATGTAAGGTAAACCAGTTGCTCTGAGCCAGGGTGCCACAATGCTTGGTATCAGAGCCGCGCTGATTGTAGGACACACTAGACCATTAATGCGTTTGTGGAACGGTAGATAGTTTCATCCGAGTGCCGGTAGTCATTGAAATTGATTGTTGCATTGCATGCATGTTTATCTGTTGTTATTACAAACCATCTGGTGATTGTGAGTGTAGATGGCTCCAGTTCCGATCTTGTACCATCCTGAGCCAGCTCCGTACACATTGCCACACCTGCTTCCGAACGTGTGGCGACAACTCTACCCAGAGGGTGCTGATCTAGTGTATCGGGAGCATCTGGCCGGTTTGCTGTATGAGTATTATGGCGAGGTCACTCTACACCACAGTTCCCCTTCCAGCGCTTACACTCGTTCCTCTAAGGGTGGTTTCGCTTCTACGCCATCTTAGGTGGTCCAGTTTGCTGCTATCGAGGCTCCTATAGACTTGCGCTACAACAAGGTTCACATGCACACCGACCCAGGTTTTTACTACTACCCATCTATGCACGAGAATGGGCGTATTCGCTTACCTCTTATTGATCCGGCATGCGATCGTCCTTCTAGCCACCTTTCTTGCTATATCATTGCCAGTTATCTCTTGACCTATGAGTTACCCCGAGAGCTAACTCGACCCCGGATAGCACTTGCCGCCGCTCGAAATAGGAACCCTCCACCCACTGTCGGTTTCACTCCATACGTTCCTCCTGCCTCTGTTACCCAGGTGACCACTCAGGGTACCACCAACCCTTTGGCAGTGACCCCTTGTAGTGCTCCTGCTGCCTGGGCTTCCCTTGTTGCTACTCCTGCAACTCCTATGCTTAGATCACATCCAGCACCTGCCCCTGAGGTAGAATCCTTGAGGCAGCATCGTCGTGTTTCTTTTAACCCTGAGGTCTCCACTATCAGTTCAGGGTCTGAGTCCGGCTCAGAGAGGAGCCTGTAGCAGCACCAGCAGAGCAGTAGATCTCTAGAGTATCATCTTTGTCATGAGTATGATGTATGGATGTAGTCGTATGCGTCATGATGTTTAGTTTCATGTATGAGGGCAGTGAACCCGTCATGATGTTATCTTTTATGTTGAGTCTATGTATAATTATGTTGGAACCTTTTTATTCGCCTTGGTTTCTTTTTGTTGTGTTTTTCTGGGATTGTTGCTAGCTTTTCCTCCCATTCTTGGATATTTCTCATCGCGGTTGCTTTGTATTGGGAAAATAAATAATAGGATGACGCGGGGAGGTATCAGCAGCCAAGCTTGTGAGGATGTCCCTGTTCGTCGCTCCGCAAGACAAGCAGGAAATTCCCCCGAGCCATACCAGCCACAACCACCTCCACCGCCACATCCGCCCTCCACTGAGCAAATCATGTGAATGCTTGAAGAAAGAAGGAAAAACGATCTAATGGAGATGTTGAAAAGTGTGCAAGTTATGGTTGGACAGAATGGAAATCAAAATGGTCATTACTCCAAGCTGTCAGATTTTTCAGAGGACCAAGCCTCGCAGCTTCAGTCAAGCTATTGATCCCTTGGAAGCTGATGATTGGTTCAGAACCATTGAGAGGAAGCTAGAAATTGCTCGCATTGACGAAGGTGACAAAGTTCCGTTTGCAACACATTATCTCGAAGGAGCTGCCGCTATATGGTGGGATAATACTAAGGCTATGTGGCCCACGGACGAGGAAATTACTTGGACCAAATTCAAGGATCATTTCCGCAAGTATCATATTCCCACCAGAATTATTATGATCAAGCAGCGCGAATTCCTTGCTCTCATTCAAGGAAGCATGTCGGTAAGTGAGTACCTGAATAAATTCAACCATTTGGCCCGTTATTCCCTCTATGATGTGGCCACCGAAGAAAGGAAGGTCAACAGATTTCTAGGCGGACTGAACCAGCACCTCAGATGCACTCTCAGTATGTTTGATTTTCCGGACTTCCAAAATCTGGTGAACAAGGCCCTCATCGCAGGAAATGGAGCACAAGCTCATGCATGACAGCAGGCCCGCAAATAATGACCACAAGCACAAATTCGAGCCCAAGAATTATATGCAACCAGCGCAGAAGGCTCATACATGGGAACAGACTGAGGTTGAGTACAAACCCAACTGGCAGCAAAATGTCAACAAGACCACTACTTGAGTCAAGAATGTCGTGGCCAGTCCGGTACGTGAAGATTGTCAGCGCAACAATTCCTGCTTCAGCTGTGGACAAACCGGACATTACGCCAGACGGTGTCCCAAGAACCGCAAGCCAACAGCTCCATTCCGTCCGCAAGTCAACCACCTAGAGCCATATTCCGCCCCAAGGGCCATCCAAGCTCAAATCCATCATATCTCCACTAACGAAGCCCAAGAAGACCCGGAAGTCGTCATTGGTATGTTCCCTATTAATAGCATACCTGCAGTAAGTTTATTTGACTCTGGGGCTTCCCACTCTTTTATTTCGTGGAGTTTTGTTGCCTAAAACAAATTTCCTTCCTCGATTATGGGAAAGAGTATGATGGTACAATCCTCGGGATCGGTGCTCGAAGCAATCTGGTCTGCCGTAATTTGGAAATTGAGATGAAGGGAGTCATGTTTCCAACAGCCTTGATAGTCATTGAATCTGATCAATTGGAAATTATTCTGGGAATGAATTAGTTAACCCAATACCAAGTATGCATCAACTGTGTGACCAGAGAAGTCACCATGGCAAATCAGGAAGGTCGCACCACAAGATTTTATGCCCGTAGAAGTATACCCAAGAAGGATATGGTTTTCACAGCTGTGGCTGAAGAAGTGGAATCGATTCCTGTGGTCAGTGAGTATCCAGATATATTTCCTGAGGAATTACCAGGAATGCCGCCAGACTGAGAAATGGAGTTTGCAATTGATTTGGTGCCTGGAACCGCACCGATATGCAAGAAATATTATGGGAGGCCTTCATTAGAATTGGTGGAGTTAAAGAAACAGCTCGATGAGATGCTACAGAAAGGATACATCCGTCCAAGATCTTCACCTTGGGGATCACCCGCTATATTCATGGATAAAAAGGACGACAGTCTTCAGATGTGTGTAGACTACCGACGGCTGAATGATGTCACCATCTAGAACATGTATCCACTACTGAGGATTGATGATTTGTTTGATCAACTCAGTGGGGCCAAAGTATTCTCCTAGGTTGATTTGAGGACCGGATATCATCAACCCAAAATCAAGAAGGAAGATATTCCCAAGACCGTGTTCACCACTTGGTATGGTCTTTATGAATATACCAATATGTCATTCAGTCTCACCAATGCCCCAGCCTTTTTCATGCATATGATGAATAAGGTGTTTATGGATTTCTTGGACAAGTTTGTGGTGGTGTTCATCGATCACATCCTCATTTACTCAGAAAGCAAAGAAGAGCACAAGGACCACCTCCGAGCAGTTTTGCAAAGGCTCCGTGACCATCAACTTTATGCAAAGTTTAGCAAATGTGAATTTTGGCTTAACCGACTTGGATTCTTAGGGCATGTTCTCTCAGCAGAAGGGATAGCTGCGCATCCAAGTAAGGTGAAGGATGTGCTTGATTGGGCCGCACCCATGACAGTCTCAGAAATCCGGAGTTTCCTTGGATTAGATGGATATTATTGCCACTTTATCGAAGGATTCTCTAAGATTGCCAAGCCAATGACAGAGCCCCTAAAGAAGGATAAGAAGTTTGAATGGACTGAGGACTGTGAAAGGAGCTTCAACGAGTTAAAAACCAGACTAACATCTGGGCCAATATTGACTCTTCCCGACATCTACCGCAGTCTCGATGTCTATTGCAACGCATCCATAAAAGGTCTTGGATGTGTACTCATGCCAGATGGCAAGGTTGTGGCCTATGCATCTCGACAATTGCGGCCTCACGAAGGAAATTATCCAACTCATGACTTGGAATTGGCCGCGGTGGTGTATGCATTGAAGATTTGGAGACACTATCTTATTGGAAAGAGGTGCCAAATATTTATAGACCACAAGAGTCTCAAGTATATATTCACTCAACCGGATTTAAACCTCCGTCAGCGAAGATGGCTCGAGTTGGTGAAGGATTATGACCTCAGGATAAATTATCACTCGGGTAAAGCTAATGTGGTGGCCGATGCCCTCAACCGCAAGCCTGCCAGCGTGAATGCTCTAATGGAATCTTTGCCTCCTGAACTTTGTGAAGAAATGGCTCAGCTCAATTTGGTAATAGTGGATGCAAGTATTGCCAGCATATCGGAAATTGCTCCTACCCTCGAGGAAGAAATTCACAATGCTCAAGCAGATGACACATCACTGCAATCATATGCCAAGCACACAAAAGATTTCTCTAAAGATCAGCAAGGTACACTATGGTTTTGAGGAAGGATTTGCGTACCCAACCAAGAAATTCTGAAAAAGAAGATATTGGCAGAGGCACACGGATATTCGTACTCAATTCACCCAGGTGGCACCAAACTGTACGGATATCTTTGTCATGGATTCTGGTGGGATGGAATGAAGAAAGACATCGCTTACTTTGTGGCTTGTTGTGATATATGCAACAAGGTAAAGTTGGAACACCAAAAGCCTTCCGGACTCCTTCAACCCTTACCCGTATCACAATGCAAATGGGACGATGTCTGCATGGATTTCATCACTGGTTTACCAAAGGCACAACAAGGAAATGACGCAATATGGGTCATAGTGGACACCTTAACAAAGGTAGCTCACTTTTTGCCCATACGGACCACTTACCATGCCGATCAACTTGCACAGTTATATGTGTCCAGGATCGTCAGTATGCATGGAGTGCCAAAAACCATCACCTGAGACAGAGGATCTCTCTTCACTTTAGCCTTCCGGTCCCGTCTACATCAAGCCTTGGGGACTGCCCTAAAATACATCACAGCTTATCATCCCAGGACAGATGGATAGAACGAGCGAGTAAATCAAATACACGAAGATATGCTCCGAGCATGTGCATTGCCCCAAGGATCCAAGTGGGAAGACTGCCTTCCGTCCGCCGAGTTTTACTACAACAGTAGTTTCCAGACCAGCTTGAAGATGTCACCTTATGAAGCTCTGTATGGCCGTAAGTGCCGTACTCCACTAAACTGGTCTCAAACCGGAGACATCCGTATTTTTGGGACTGATCTAATGATGGAAGCTGAGAAGCAAGTCAGGGAGATCCGAGATAGACTTCAGCTGGCCTAGACACGACAGAAGAATTACTAAGATGCAAATAACTGACAGGTTAGCTTTGAACCCAGAGAACACGTGTATCTCCGAGTCACCCCAATGAAAGGAGTTAAGAGGTTTCAAACCCGAGGCAAGTTAGTACACAAATATATTGGCCCATTCCCAGTCATGACCAGAGTTGGAACCGTTGCTTATCAGTTGGAATTTCCACCAGAACTGTCAGAGGTACACAATGTGTTTCATGTCTCACGGCTAAGAATATGTATCTCGCCACCGGAGAAAAGGACTGATATGGCAGAGATTGAACTGGCTAAGGATCTGACATATGAGGAAAGACCAGTCACAATATTGGATGAGACAGAAAGAGTCACTCGCAACAAAAGTGATTAGGTTTTACAACGTTCAATGGGAGTATCATACCGAGGAAGAGGCAACCTGGGAAAGAGAGGAATTTTTAAGGACTGCTTACCCAGAACTGTTTTCCCAAGCAACCGAATCTCGAGGCCGAGATTCATCCTACGTGGGGGAGGTTTGTGACAGTCTGGATTTTGCCCTCTCTCTTTTTTCGGACATGATTTGCCTTTGCTTCGAATTTGAGTTTTTGGAATCAATTAAAATGGACTTATCACTTGGGCATGCCCTTGACTTTCAACCAAGTGACCCATCTACCTCTCATTCAACCTCATTTCTCTGAAAAACCCTAAAATGGCCCAATGAATATTTTTCATAAAAGAAAAATATTCATTTTCCTTCTGAAAACTCATTTCAGAAACAAGTGCTCCAAAGCAACCCCTATTTTTATTGCTCCAAAAATCTTGAGATAATTCCTGAATATTTTTTTGAACTTTGGCCCACCTCCTTGAGCAAAAATATTGCATGACTTTTTGCAATATTTTCGCTATAGAAAATCATTTCCCTTCTGGCCCAAAAATGCACTTTGTACAACAAGTGTATTTTACCTTGATCCTTTGGAGCTGGTTTTTCTTGAGCCTCATTACCCTCCTAAGTAACCCTTAATCCCAGGAGATCATCCCAAATGGCCTTCTAGAAGCCCTCCAAACTTGGCGGCCATGTTTCTGTCCAGAAACTTGCCAGTGAGCTAGAGTCACATCTGGTCGGCCTGGCATTGAGTCTTCACCTTTCCTAGACTAAACACTGGATGGACTACAGCCCATACAAGGTTTAGCCGTGTGTGGGTATCGTTTTGAACATGCCACAGTGGTGACCGCGTGTGGACACGAGGCCTGGCATGTGTTCGACGCGCTCTGCGTCGCGCCAGTGCCTTTGTTCAGCGCGTGCTCGAGCCAGAGATCGCCGACGACTGCTGCGCCGCGCCACCATCTTCGTCTCTTCACCCTTGACCCCTCCCTGGTGCTTGCTGACGCAGGAGACGCCGCAGCGAGCATGGGCACATTGCGGCCAAAAGCCACAGTGCACCTGTGCCCCTTTCTTCTTCTCCCCCTACTCCCTGTGCTCGTCCACGAGTGTGGACAGCCTCCGCGTGATCGTTGAGCCCCTCACCCCCTTCCTGACGCTTCTCATCGTTGCTCGTCGGCTTCCAGAGAGCTTCGGCGGCGACACGTTTCCCCCTCCCCCCTCCGGCTATAAATAGAGCCTTCCACTCCGCTCCGAAGCCACACACCGCATCACTCAACCTCTACGAACATGCAGCACAGCCGCAGCCTGGCCGGGCAAGCCTCTGGCCACTATGCCCGACCAAAGCTTGTCGGCGACCCCCGTAGCTTAGCCACGCCGCTCCCGAGCTCTTGGAGCCCAACCAACCCCTCAGGCGCGTCTTTGAATATCCATTGGAGACGCTTGGAAGCAGTAGACCCCCTGCAACCGCCCCTCGCCATCGCCTTCTTCCTCTCCGGCAAGTCCCGATCACCGCCGCCGCTTGCGAGGTTGATTGTGAGCAGCTCCAGCCATTACCCGACGTGCCACGGGTACAAGCAGGTGTGCCGTAGCCCCCTCTTCAATCCTATCCCTCTGGTTTTTCCCAAGGACCCCTCCTCGGCAGCGTGAGCTCCGGCGAAGCGCCACCGCACTCTGTTTCTCTCCCCCCTTCTCCCTCCTGACTGGTGGGGCCCAGTGTCAGCCTCTCCACTTGCACCAAAGCAGTTCGAGTGGAGGCGTCTTCTGGCTTTACACCATTGACGTACCCCCCAGGTTTTCTGTTTATTCAAATTTATTAAAATATTGTGACCAGAACTTTGACCAGTGATATCTCCTAGCCTATAAGTCCAAATGAGTTGATTCTTTTTGCATTGTGTTTGTTTTAGAAAGCTCTTGCAGCACACCAAAGTGTGGATTTTTCCTTTCTGCCTAGAATTTTTTGGTGATTTTCAAAATGGTTCTTGGTATTTCGTTTTGTAGTTTTAAAATATTTTTAGAGGGTGAGATTTGTCTTGAAGTTATCGAGGAGGAGTGTGGACCTCCTGTGCACTAAGGCAAGCCACACAACCATTTGGATGGTGTCATTTCAATATGTATGATTTTCCTACTTGAATATAGCTATTTTTTATGCATTTAAATTAGTTAAATAATTATGGTTTAATGCTAGTTACCTTGTCATGCTTGAAATGCCTGTTTAAGTTATTAGTTGAATGCATGGACTAGTTTGGTCAAGTTGAGTAAAGTTTTAGTTTTATGAAAGTGCTTTGATAAATAAAGGTAGTTTCTTTTTGATAATTGGATTTTCATATAAATGATAAGTTAACCAAAATGATGCATGATAATAACCAGTGTAGAAAAATCAGTAAGGTTTATGGATGAGTAGAGCAAGAAAGTTATTTTGGTAAGGTTGATCCTTTCTTGTGAGTTGCATGTTTTGCATATCGAATGGTTGCATGATCATGGCATCGTATGACTTGGAGTGAGTTTATTTTTCAAGTTAAACCTGAGAATAATCCAACTTGAATATAACGTTGATCAAGTCATGGTGCCACTGAATCGGTTTTTCTAAGTGCGACCATATTTACCTTATGGGTGGTCTTGATTCGGTCCATTGTCATGCCTCTTGCCGGTGCCTCCAACGAGGGAAGGTTATGGGCGTACGGTACCTGGGCCGGTAAGCAGACATAACCTTGTGTGCACGTTTGTTTTTATGCTACCTTGTCCCTATTTGGGACCGTATTGCCACGACGATGGCCGAGGATGCCTTTGGTAGGCATGGGTGTCGGTGTCAAAACTGGCGGATCTCGGGTAGGGGGTCCCGATCTATGCGTCTTAGGCTGATGGTAACATGAAGCAAGGGACACAATGTTTACCCAGGTTCGGGCCCTCTCAATGGAGGTAAAACCCTACTTCCTGCTTGATTAATAAAGATATGAGTAGTACAAGAGTAGATCTACCACGAGATCGTAGAGGCTAAACCGTAGAAGCTAGCCTATGAAGGTATGATTGTAATTGTGATCGGCCTTCTAAGGACCATCGTCTCCGGTTTATATAGACACCGGAGAGGGCTAGGGTTTATATGGAGTCAGTTACAAGGAAGGAAATATAATATCCGGACTGCCAAGCTTGTCTTCCATAAAAAGGAGAGTCCCATCCGGACATGGGCCGAAGTCTTGAGTCTTGTATCTGCACGCTTCAATAGTCTGGACGATGTATACAGTCCGGCTGCCCGGATACCCCCTAATCCAGGATTCCCTCAGTAGCCCCTGAACCCGGCTTCAATGACGATGAGTCCGGCGCGCAGTCTTATCTTCGGCATTGCAAGGTGGGATCCTTCTCCGAATACTCCAAGGTTATTTATCGAACATGTAGACCGTGTCCGGATCCACAAGATGATCTTCACACACCATTGTAGGGAACATATCATAAATCCGTTCTGCTGGCAATCTTTGTACGTCGTGCTCTTGCATCGTGGCCTGGTCCAACACGAACCGGCGTTTCCTGCCCCACCACGACTCGTGTTGCGAGGCGGTTTTATTAGCACGTCCTGCCAAAGCAGAGATCGTGTTCCTCTTATTACGGGATCTTTCATCAATATGGGCATGTGTGACCCCACGGCGACCGTTGGTATGACTCTGCGTATTTTAGATAAGTCCCAAGCGGTCACGCTGAGGACTCTTGATATTCATCCTCTTTATAAAGGGGTTAAGGCCTGTGCCTCTTTTCCACCTCTCCTGCTCCTTCTCGCACCTTGAGCTCCAGCACTCGAAACCTAAGCTCCAACACCCCAGATCCTCCAGTATGTCCGGATCCGACGCAAAAGGCCAATGGGTGGCCTCCTCGATCCAAGAGGAGGATATTACTAAGCTTAGGGAGGTCGGATACCTGACCGCTGATATCCAGCACAGGCTTCCCGCTCCAGGGCAAGTCATCCCCACGCCGGGGCCCAACGAGAGCGTTGTGTTTGTCCCTCACTTCCTCCGAGGCCTAGACCTCACCCTCGACCCCTTTGTGAGGGGGCTCATGTTCTACTATGGCTTGGATTTCCATGATCTGGCTCCAGACGCCGTCCTCCATATCTCGTCGTTCATTATTGTGTGTGAGGCTTTTCTCCACGTCAACCCACACTTCGGCTTATGGCTCAAGACCTTCAATGTGAAGCCGAAGATGATCGAGGGGTGACATGCAGAGTGCGGAGGTGCCATAATAAGCAAGAACCCCGATGCCCCATGGCCAGAGGGCTCTTTTCCGGAACTATCCGATGTATGGCAACAGAGATGGTTTTATGTTACAGCTCCCAGAGGCACAAAGTGGATAGCCGCCCCCGAGTTCCGCTCGGGCCCTCCGTGACAGTTAGCGTCTTGGACAGATGTAGGACAAAATTATGGGCTTGTTGGCGATGTACCAGAACTGCAGAATCGTATCCGGGAGCTTATTGAGAGAGACATAAATCTTGTCAGCATAATGCAAGTCATGCTAATCCGGCGGATGCTGACGTGCAAACGTCGGCCTCTCCGGTTGTGGGAGTTTAATCCGGAGGGTCCGTGGACTATTAAGCACTTCTTTGGCCTGAAGCTCAAAGGAATGTGTAATTTATTCTTCGGACCACAAGTAAAGTGTCCGGACACCACTGAGGATGCGGGCCTAAGCTGCAATCGCCTAGATGGCCAAGTAATAACCTTAAAGCCGGATACTTCATTTATATTTATCATAATTGTAATTCTAAAAATCCCTCCGTGGCCAGGAATGGATCAACAAGGCGTAGAGAATCAGGTGTCCGGCACCACTTCCTGAAGGCTCGCCTGGTCCAACCATTGCCAAGATGCTTGGCCGGGTGCTCAGCAAAATCCCCTCAGGGAAAGGCGAAGGAAAGGGTAGTGAAGCCGAACTTCACACACTACGCATCCAGACCGGGGGAATAGCTACCTCTCCTATGGAAGATAGTCAAGAGGGGGAGGTTAAAGTCTCCTCCCCACGCCGGAAGAAGAGGGCAGCCTCTGAAGACTTGGAGGCGGAGACGCCCAAACAAGGGAAGAAGGTATCACCAGGGGGCTCTGCCGCGACGGGCACCCTCACCGCGTCGTGCCCACCAACGAGCCAGCCCTCCACTGAGCCGTAAGTTATTCATTAATTCAAAGGTATGGCGTTACTCCGAGATCCGTAACCGGTACTTCGTCTTTTGTAGTTCGGCGAGCAGCTCTTCTCAACAGAGTTCGTCTTCGGGGGACCTTCATCCGGAGATGATGGAGAGTGAGACTCCACCCACCTCTCCGCCTCATGAAGCGGGCGACACAGAGGTGTCGTCATGGACGAGTCCGGATCTACCGAAGCTGAAAGGGAACGCGTCAGTCACCCTGAGCCCGGAGCATTTGGCTCCCATGGGGGGCGATGAGAAGGGTCCGACACAGTTTGATGTCCGGCCGGACATACTGACAATCCTTCTGGAGCGAGCCCCGCTCTCGGAGGAGCACCTCTCTTTAGTGAGCATGGTGCTCACGAAGATTTCATCCCTACCAGGGGTTTGAATGAGGCATTTACAATCCTGCTCAAAGGCTTTGAGGTATGTAGTGAAAAATGAACTATTTTTTGGTTATGAAGCACGCGCTAGGTGTGCTCCATATGGATAGTAGCCCCTGAGACTCTCGTTGTCCGCCATAGGCGACAAATGGGGGATCATATAGTAATGGCTGCATTGTATGTGTGCGTAGGTACATAAGGATCCGGCAGCCAACCAGTCTATTGAAGTTGCCGAACTAAGGAGGCAGATCGGTTCTATTGATGCCGACATCACGCTGGTGGACAAACGGCTGGAGGAGTGACATGGTATGTGCTCTGCTTCCCTTATTATGTTGTATAGGAAAATGCAAGTGTGGCATAATGTTAATGCCATGTGTTTGCACTGCAGATGGTGCTGCTGCCGTGGAGGCCCTGAGGGCGGAACTTGCTCAGGCCAAGGAACAAGCTCGGGCTAGCAATGCGGCTCCCCTAAAGGCGGCCTAAGAATTGAGAGCCAAACAGGCTGCTCATCGCCAAAGCAAGGAAAAGATAGCCGAAATGGCGGAGGAGTTGAAGAATGCCGTCGACCGGCATGTACTCCTTGAAAAGGAGAATAAGGCTAGTTCGGCTGAGCTGGACAAGGCACTTAATGCCGCAAAGGAGATGCGGACCGAGATCCGAGGTATGCGGGAGGAGCTCCAACCGGCCGACAAAATCGTGCCTGGGGGCTCCTACCTACTGCAGACGAAGTTTTTGGATCCAAAGTATGCTCCCTTGGCTGGGCGCTGGAGTCCTGTAGACGCATATGCGGACTTGACGAATAGTATAGCTGACGCTGCCGAGTTCTTCCAGGATCAAGGTGATAAAGAAGTGGAGAAGGTTTTCTGGTCGCAATTCAATGCTCCCACTTGCCCGCTGCCGCTAAATGAGAAGGTGGCTGCTGTGGCGGAGCTCCACAGGCTGTCCGGGCTTGCAATGCGGTCTGTAATAGACCATCTTTGGCTGAAGGGGCCTAAGCCGGATAGTTATTTTGGTTTAGTGCAGCAATTCCTTGGGTCGGTGTCGCGGATTGACGCCATGAGGAGTTCAGCGTGCATAGAGGGTGCGCGGATGGCTCTTGCCCGCGTTAAAGCCTATTGGACTGATATGGAGGCCACTAGTATAGCGACCCAGGATCCGGCGGGCGGCCAGTATCCGGCTGAGCACTACTTGGCGCAGGTCACAGAAGGTTCCCGCCTAATAGAGGCCCAGTGCTCGAAGAATGTCCTCTTCGACTGATAAGTCGAATCATTGTAAAAAACAATGTTTATTTTGATTATGAGGTTGTATTTATACTTTTGGCCGGAAGTATGATTGTGTCCCCCGTGCGGCCATTCTTATATGTATAAGTAGTCTGAAAGATAGCAGTCTTTGTCTTCAGCCCCCACGCATACGATGCGGGGGTGTTCGCGAAGAATATGCTTAATCACACTTGATCCAACGTCTTGGTCCATTAAAGAGGTGATCGCCCGTCGAACTAGGCAACCGGACTATATAGCTGTAACACTTTTGCTTAGACATAGGATTTTAATGGTGGGGCTACTATTTAGCCCCTGGTACTGTCGCGTGCATCCGAATACGGGCGCGTGAGTACGTGGCCGAAAAACGGCCCTGCATTAATGCGGAGGAATCCTAAAGATTACGGTGAGTCTTCGAGTGGTTGAAAAGTCTCCCGCTGTATCATGACAGTTAGTTTTCGGCTTTCCCTACTGAGGAGCTCATTCGGAATAACCAGGGCACAATCACAGTAGTTCTCCTTTGGCGTGCCTTAGCCGATAATAACGGAACATAAGGCGGCAAACACAGGAGCCGGGCAAACCCAACATTTGACCAAAGACATGATTCGGAGCTGATGCATATAAGGCCAAACTTGCGACGCCGAACACTCCCGAAGGTGTTCGGGCTTTATAACAGAAGACGGGCTCAAGAATGCCCATTCATTATGAATCCTGTATTTCAAGGTATGTGCGGTACTCTGTCATGGCGAAATGCTAATAACGATAGTATCCTCTGTGGGTATGGAACCCATGGGATGGTTTAAACAACAAGAGGCAATAGAAAAGGTTTACACCAGGGCTTAATCTAAAAACAAACCTGTTGAATGGGGCCCTGCTGCACGTCTGCGCCTTTGTCTCCATTGTGTCGTATCCTGGAATGGTATCACGCGAACGTTGTGTGTAGAAAAAAGGAAAACTCATACGAGAGTACAACGTAAGTATGCGATGGATAGTAAAGGTGTAAGATGTTGGCCTGCCAATAAGGTTGAGCCAAGTGTGGGGCTATATTAAATATTTATAGCCCCTGGTCTCTGCTATGGGATTACATATACGGTGCCCGGTTGAATTTTATCCGGGCTACCGGACTCGTCTAACCGTGTATGTGGTCTTAATGACCAGTCATGTATTATGATATTAGAGGCCACTTATAGTCCGGCCGCCAGGGCCGTCGCGTGTTCCTCTACATGTGAAGAGCGCTCTGTGATTCCGCTAACGGTGATGATGCCATGGGGACCGGGCATGTTGAGTTTAAGGGAGCCATAGTGCGGCAATGCATTGAAGCGGGCGAAGGCCATTCTTCCTAGCAATGCGTGATAGCTGCTTTGGAAGGGTGCGATGGTGAAGAGCAGTTCTTCGCTTCTGGAGTTGCCTGGGGAGCCGAATGTTACTTCCAGCACGACGGAGCCCCTGCCGTAGGCTTCAACGCCTGGTATCACCCCTTCAAAGGTGGTGTTGCTTTGGCTAATTCTGGATGGGTTGATCCCCATTCTGCGAACAGTGTCCTCGTATATTAAATTGAGACTACTGCCGCTATCCATGAGGACACGAGTGAGACGGTATCCGTCGATTATTGGGTCAAGCACCAAGGCCTGTGATCCTCCGTGCCGAATACTAGTTCGGCCGTCCATGTGATCGAAAGTGATCGGACGAGACATTCGGTAGTCAGATATGGGTACGATGGGCTCTACATCATGCGCGTCTCTGAGCGCGCATTCTTGCCTTCTCGTGAATGTGTGAGTCGCGTGGATCATGTTTACTGTTTTGACCTCTGGCGAGAATTTTTTCTGTCTACCAGTGTTTGGCTAGCGAGGTTCGTCCTCGTCTTCACTTGGTTTTTCCCTCCCTTTGTGTTCGGCATTTAGTTTGCCGTCCGGCTTTAAGACCCAGCACTCTCTATGGATGTGGTTCATAGGTTTCTCCGGGGTACCATGAATTTGGCATAGTCTGTCCAGGACTCTGTTCAGTCCGGATGGTCCCTCTTTACTGCCGTTAAATGGCTTCTTTTGCTGATCAGGTCAAGAGCCCCTAAATCCGGGATTGATCGTTGTGTTATCCGGGCTCTCTTCCTTGTTTTGACATTTGTGTTCATTATGTCGTGGCTTCCCATTGCCATCCCTTATTTCGGATGTTCTGGGGTCGCTGGTGCCTTTACGGGCTAACCAGTTGTCTTCACCCGCGCAAAAGCGGGTCATAAGGTTTGTTAAGGCTGCCATTGTCCTTGGCTTTTATTGGCCGAGGTGTCTGGAGAGCCATTCGTCATGGATGCTGTGTTTGAATGCCACTAAGGCTTCGATGTCCGGACAATCGACAATTTGGTTCTTTTCAGTGAGGAATATGTTCCAAAGCTTGCGGGCGGACTCTCCTAGCTGTTGGATTATGTGACTTAGATCGTCTGCATCCGGAGGCCGGACATAAGTCCCTTGAAAATAGGCCCTGAAAGCGTCCTCGAGTTCCTCCCAACTCCCGATTGAATTTTTGGGGAGGCTTTTCAACCAGTGTCGAGCTGGTCCCTTTAGCTTGAGGGGAAGGTATTTGATTGCGTGGAGGTCATCCCCACGAGCCATGTGAATATGGAGGATAAAATCCTCGATCCAGACCCCTAGGTCTGTCGTTCCGTCGTATGCCTCTATGTTCACAGGTTTAAAGCCTTGTAGGAATTCGTGGTCGAGTACTTCTTCGGTGAAGCACAAGGGGTGAGCAGCCCCTCTGTATCTGGATGTGCTGTGGCATGCAGTCGGCTATTGTTGTGTCCGGAGTTTATTCCGAACTGGTAATTGGCTTGTATGAGCCTTTGGGTGACCATAGTCCCTCGCCGGGGTGTGTCCTTTAGATCCATAGATGGACCTGGCTGCACCGGCTTTCTTATAGAGATGCTCACGCAGATCGTGAGCGGCGTCAGTAGCCGTTTTTTTGCGGTTGTGGAGCGGTACGCCTGGTCTCCTGGTCGTATTATTCTTTGGTGGAACGGCCTCGTCATCGAATTCTGGCAGTAGCTTGCGCTTTGGATATCTTTTCGTATGGCGATCGTCGCCATATCTTTCTTCGGTGTCTAGCACTTTATTCCATCATCGACTGAGCTTTTCCTATGCCTCTTTGTGCTGTTGCTTCTGCTTCTTTAGACTTCTTGTTGTGGCCATAAGCTTTCGGTGGAGGTTGTCTTGTTCCACTTGTTCGTCCGGAATGATGAATGCATCGTCATCCGGACTGTGTTCCTGTTCTGGGGCGGTTTCATGAGCTCGTCCCTCCTGATCATTTTGAATGAGTGTTTGCTCCGAACTCGGTTTGGCATGACCTGGATCGTCCTGCTCCATCGCTGGGTCCATGTGATCATTACTGCCTTCGGGACTTACTGGTATGTCAATCCTTCTTGCGCTCTTGTCACTATTTTTGCTGTTGCTGGACTTTGAGCAGCGTCTGCACCGCCGTTTTGGCTTTTGGCCGGGTGTTTTATCCTCCGGACTGTCGCTGTCGTCCTTCTTGGGTGTATCCACCATGTATATATAGTGTGACAAGGTAGTGGCCCCGTGCCCCCGAGATTCTAAAGCTTCTCCTGCATCATCGTCCATATCGTTGATGCCTTCGGAGTCGAAGTCAATCACGTCGGTTAAATCATCGATCGTGGCATTGAAGTGGGTGGTGGGTGGGCAGTGAATTCCTTTGTCGCCTGCTTCCCACTTAAGCCGAACATAGTTGCACCCAGAGCCTCCTAACAAAGATAGAGACTTTAACGAGTTCAGCATGTCGCCAAAGGGCGAGTGCTGAAAGATGTCCACAGCGGTAAACTCCATTACCGGAGCCTAAACCTGGCTCGTGCGTATGTAGACCGGGACCAACAACCGAATACGAGCCAGGGGGTCCGAGGTTACAGGCCTCAACGGAGGTGAGACCCGTGTTCGACTCCATTGCTGATGAGTATGTGGCTTGCGGGCCGGAGTCCAGCCGTCTGTCCTTACGCACCGCAACCTGTCCCGGGTTTAGATCCGGGGCAACTACGGGGATGATATCCCGAGCATTGTCCGACAGCAGGTCTAGGCCGTGCACGTCGTGACTGTCCGGCGGTCCTGGCACCGGACCGAATCCGTCGAAGATCAAGTCTCCGCGAATGTCCGCCGTATAGTTCAAGTTTCCGAACCTGACCTGGTGGCCACGGGCATAGATGTCGATCTGCTCCAGATGACCAAGCGAATTGGCCCGTAGCGCAAAGCCGCCGAACACAAAGATCTGTCCGGGGGGAAAAGTCTCGCCCTGGATGGTGTTGTTGGCGATTGAAGACGCCATCAAGCCTCCAAGCGACGACACAGAGGAACTCTCATTGAAAGCACCAATGTCGGTGTCAAAACCGGCGGATCTCGGGTAGGGGGTCCCGATCTATGCGTCTTAGGCTGATGGTAACAGGAAGCAAGGGACACAATGTTTACCTACATTTGGGCCCTCTTGATGGAGGTAAAACCCTACTTCCTGCTTGATTAATATTGAAGATATGAGTAGTACAAGAGTAGATCTACCACGAGATCGTAGAGGCTAAACCCTAGAAGCTAGCCTATGATGGTATGATTGTAATTGTGATCGGCCTTCTAAGGACCATCCTCTCCGGTTTATATAGACACCGGCGAGGGCTAGGGTTTACATGGAGTCGGTTACAAGGAAGGAAATATAATATCCGGATCGCCAAGCTTGTCTTCCACGCAAAGGAGAGTCCCATCCGGACATGGGCCAAAGTCTTGAGTCTTGTATCTTCACGCTTCAATAGTCCGGATGATGTATACAGTCCGGCTGCCCGGATACCCCCTAATCCAGGACTCCCTCAATGGGGCCACCCATGACTTAGCCCTGAGAGGGAGTTGGTCCGGTGGCCAGGAGAGTGTCATGGCAAGGGAAGGGTTTCGTCGGAACGCCATTGGTCCACCTGAATGGGAGTGCAAGGCCATGGGTTATGTAGTGTGGGTAAAGTGCGCTACCTCTGCAGAGTGTATTTAATATATCGATAGCCGCGTCCTCGGTTATGGACACAACTCGAAAGTAGGTCACACCATGGATCAACAATTATAATTAATCTTGCACACTGACTATTTATTGTTGGCACTGGTTTTATGATGATTTGTGGGATCATGTGACATATCGGTGATCAACAACGGGTTTAGCATCAGGTTCCATTTTAATTTTGTGCTGACATAGAGTAGGATTGATGCCCTTAAGATCATCAAGAGTATATCCAATTGCAGCTCGGTGCTTCCTTAGAACTTTCAATAATCTTTCGTCTTCTTGTTCTGAAAGGTTACCACTATTAATAACAGGGTATATCTTCTTCTCATCAAGATAAGCATATTTCAAAGTGTTTGGCAGTTGTTTTAATTTAAACACAGGATCACCTTTAGGTGGAGGAGGACCTCCTAGAGTTTCAATGGGCTAATTGTGTTTCAGCAGAGGTTGTTGTTCGAACAAGATTCTATCTATTTCATTTATTTCGTACGTATGCATATCGTTTTCATGGTCTAGCAGATGTTGTTCTAGAGGATCAGTAGGAGGGACAATAATAGAAGCAAGACCAATAATTTCATCCTTACTAGGCAATTCTTTCTCATGATGCTTTCTACTAAACTTGGAAAAATTAAACTCATGAGACTCATCACCAACACCGACAGTTTGTTTCTCACAATCTATTTTTGCATTGACGGTGTTTAAGAAAGGTCTACCAAAGATAGTGGGACAAAAGTCATCCCGTGGGGAACCAAGAACAAGAAAATCAGTAGGGTATTTTATTTTCCCACACAAGACTTCAACATCTCTAAAAATCCCAAGTGGTGTGATGGTGTCTCTATTAGCAAGTTTAATAGTAACATCTATGTCTTATATCTCACCGGGTGCTATCTCATTCATAATTTCATGATATAAAGTAAAAGTAATAGCACTCACGCTAGAACCTATGTCACATAAGCCATGTTAACAGTGATCTCCTATTTTAACTAAGGCAACGGGCATGCAAACAACGGGTCTATGTTTATCTTTCCCATCTGGTTTGGCAATTGTAGAAGCTTCACCAACGAAGTAAATAACATGTGCATCACTATTATCGACAAAGATATCTTTAACCATAGCAACACTAGGTTCTACCTTGATTTTTTCAGGTGGTTTAGGTGTTCTAATATAACTTGTATTGACCATAGTTGAAACCTAAGCATGTTCCTTCATCCTAACGGGGAAAGGTGGTTTCTCGATATAAGCAGTAGGAACAGCTGGATCAACATTGTAGATGATAGTTTCTTCTTTAGCAACTACTGGTTCTTTAATTTCTTCTTTAATAGGTGGGTGATATTTAAACCACTTTGATGCCTGCTTGAACTACGTCGGTATTTCCCTAAAGGGGAATGGACGATGCAGCACAGCGACAGTAGGTATTTCCCTCAGTGATGATACCAAGGTTATCGAACCAGTAGGAGAACCAAGCAACACAACATAAACAACCCCTGCACAGAAATAACAAATATTCGCAACCCGACGTGTTAAAGGGGTTGTCAATACCTTTCGGGTAATGATGCCTCAAATTGGCCAGAAGACGTGATAAAATTGTGATAGATAGGATAAATAGATCGCAAAATAAATAAAGTGCAGCAAGGTATTTTTGTATTTTTGGTTTAATAGATCTGAAAATAAAATCAAAGGAAAATAGATCGCAAAGGCAAATATGATGAAAAGAGACTCGGGGGTCGTAGGTTTCACTAGTGGCTTCTCTCGAGAAAAATAGAAAACGGTGGGAAAATATTTACTGGTGGGCAATTCATAGAACTTCAAATAATAATGACAATATCCAGGCAATGATCATTATATAGGCATCATGTCCAAGATTAGTAGACCGACTCTTTCCTGCATCTACTACTATTACTCCACACATCAACCACTATCCAGCATGCATCTAGTGTATTAAGCTCATGGAAAAATGAGGTAATGCAATAAGAATGATGACATGATGTAGACAAGATCTATTTATGTAGAAATAGACCCCATCTTGTTATCCTTAATAGAAACAATACATACATGTCGTTTCCCCTTTTGTCACTGAGTTCAAGCACCGTAAGATCGAACCCATCACAAAGCACCTCTTCCCATTGCAAGATAAATAGATCAAGTTGGCCAAACAAAACCCAAATATCGGAGAAGAAATATGAGGCTATAATAATTCATGCATATAAGAGATCAAAGAAGACTCAAATAACTTTCATGGATAAAAACATAGATTTGATCATGAACTCAAAGTTCATCGGATTCCAACAAGCACACTACAGAAATACTTACATCATATGGATCTCCAAGAGACCATTGTATTGAGAATCAAGAGAGAGAGAGAGAGAGAGAGGAAGCCATCTAGCTACTAACTACAGACCCGTAGGTCTACAAAGAACTACCCACGCATCATCGGAGAGGCACCAATGGACATGACGAACCCCTCCGAGATGGTGTCTAGATTGGATCTGGTGTTTCTGGAACTTGCGGCGGCTGGAATTGATTTTCGTCGACACCTCCAGGGTTTTTGGAATATTGGGGTATTTATAGAGCAAAGAAGCGGGGTGGGAGGCCACCGAGGTGGGCACAACCCACCTGGGCGTGCCTGGCCCCCCAGGCGCACCCGGGTGGGTTGTGCCCCCCTTGGGGCACCCCTCTCCGTTACTTCTTCGGTCCACTGGATGTCTTCTGGTCCAAAAAATCCACAAAAAGTTTCGCTGCGTGTGGACTCCGTTTGATATTGATTTCCTGTGATGTAAAAAACAAGTCGAAAAGAGCAACTCGCACTGGGCACTATGTCAATAGGTTAGTACCAAAAAATGATATAAAAATGATTGTAAAACATCCAAGAATGATAATATACAACATGGAACAATCAAAAATTATAGATACGTTGGAGATGTATTAGTATCCCCAAGCTTAATTCCTGCTTGTCCTCGAGTAGGTAAATGATAAAAAGAGAATTTTGATGTGGGATGCTGCCTAACATGTTCATCACATTTTCTTTTGTTTGTAGCATGGACATTTGTACTTTTATATGGTTCAAATAAATAGTCTAGATTTGACATGAAGACTTTAATACTCAAGCATACCAACAAGCAACCATGTCTTTCAAAATATCAACACTAAAGCAAGTTATCCCTATCCCATTATGCTCAACCATTGATCCTCATACCTTCAAACTCTGCCTCATATTAAAATACTTGGTTTTCGAGATCATAGATTTGGCTTTGCAGAAAGTTGATTTTCTCGTTAAGGGTGAAAACGACCTCCTACATGGATCGGCCATCCACCTTGAGATCACGGGTAAAATATGTAATCATGAGGTGATTGGCATTGAGTCCACACTCCACCATCCCCTTGCACTTCAAGACCTCTTGCTCCATAGCTTGGAGCCTAGCCTCCACAGTTCCCATCCTCTTGGGCCCCTGGACGCCTCGAATGTGGAGCACCCCCTCACGCATCTTGATGGCTTGAGGGTGATGCATCACCGTTCGCAAATATGGGTTGATGACGTTCTCAAACAACTTTTCCTTGGCGGAGGTCGAAGCGGCCATGGCAATCTAGATCTGTCAGAAAACAACAAGAAAGAAGAATAGAAGATTTCTTTGCGATACAGTGGTCAATACGTTTGGGGGTATATAAAGAGTTTTTTTATCTTGGGAAACAAGCAAACAGGGGAAAACGGAGTCCGGAAAGCACCCAAGGTGGGCACAACCCACCTGTGCGCGCCTGGCCACCAGGGTTTCCTTCCTAGTTGTTTCTTATTTTCCTAATTTTTGTAATATTCCAAAACCGACATAAAATATTTTTGCGGATTTTTAGGAGTCCGTTTACTTACGGTATCATGTACCTCCTCTTTTTTTAGTATTCTAGAGTGTTCCGGAAGGTTTCTTTTATGTGTTCCTCCTATGTCATGGTTTGGATAACATTGCTTTGAACATTAATAGGCATACATGAGATATAGTGTTTAATTCTTTGTCCATTGACTACCTTCGGGTTAGTACCTTCGTCATATTGATCTTGATAGCTCCAAAGTGATAAACCTCCTCAACAACATATGGTCCTTCCCATTTGGAGAGAAGTTTTCCTGCAAAGAATCTGAAACGAAAGTTGTACAAGATGACATATTCTCCTACTTTGAATACCCGCTTTTGGATTATTTTACCATGCCATCTTTTAACTTTTTCTTTGAATAATTTGGCATTTTCATAAGCTTGGGTTCTCCAGTCATCTAATGAGCTAATATCAAATAAACTCTTTTGTCTGACAAGTTTGAAGTCATAGTTGAGTTCTTTAATTTCCCAATATGCTTTATGTTCTAACTCAAGAGGGAAATGACAAGCTTTTCATAAACCATTTTATAAGGAGACATACCCATACGATTTATAAAAACTGTAGGCCCAAAGTGCATCATCCAATTTCCTAGACCAATTCTGTCGCCACCTATTAATAGTTTTTTGTAGTATTAGTTTTATTTCTCTATTGCTAAGTTCAAATTGACCACTAGATTGAGGATGATAGGGTGATGCAATTATATGGTTGACATCATATTTTGCAAGGAATGCACCATGAATAAAGTGTGAACCACCGTGTCGGTGTACATAAGTTTGGGCCCTTTTGTACCGCTTACTTGTGCACGGTCAGTTGTAGCTGCACCTGTGGCGAGGCTTGATGGTGCAGTTGAAGGAAAAATAGAAGAACATTGAGGCGACGTCCAAGCCAGTAAACAAAGAGAAGAATTCAAGCTAGACCCTCGGCAAGATCCTTGCTGGGGCCACTGAGGGAGTCCTGGGTAAGGGGGTATCCGGATAGCCGGACTATGTACTTTGGCCGGACTGTTGGACTATGAAGATACAAGATTCACGACTTCGTCCCGTGTCCGGATGAGACTCTCCTTTGCGTGGAAGGCAAGCTTGGCGATTTGAATGATAGATCTCCTTCTCTTTAACAGACTCCATGTAACCCTAGCCTCCTCCGGTGTCTATATAAACCGGAGGGTTTAGTCCGCAGGACAAGAACAATCATAATCATAGGCTAGCTCCTAGGGTTTAGCCTCTATGATCTCGTGGTAGATCAACTCTTGTAATACTCATATCATCAAGATTAATCAAGCAGGAAGTAGGGTATTACCTCCATCGAGAGGGCCCGAACCTGGGTAAAACATTGTGTCCCCTGCCTCCTGTTACCATTAGCCTTAGACACACAGTTCGGGACCCCCTACCCGAGATCCACCGGTTTTGACACCGACATTGGTGCTTTCATTGAGAGTTCCTCTGTGACGTTACTGCAAGGCTCGATGGCTCCTTCAACCATGAACAACAACGCGGTCCAGGGTGAGACTTTCCTCCCCGGACAGATCTTCGTGTTCGGCGGCTTCGCACTACGGGCCAATTCGCTTGGCCATCTAGAGCAGATTGACAGCTACGCCCCTGGCCATCAGGTCAGATTCGGAAACTTGAATTACACGGCCGATATCCACGGGGACTTGATCTTCGACGGATTCGTGCCTACGCCAGGAGTGCCGAACGGTCACGACGAGCATGACTTAGATATGCCGTCGAACAGTATTCTAGACATCACACCTGCAATAGCTCCGGACCTAAATCCATGGCAGATCCCGTCGTCCGAGGATGGGTGGATGGACCCTGCCAAGGAGGCCGCATACCTATTTGTGGTAGAGCCAATCACAAACTCCACCTCTAAGGAAATCTGTGTCAACGGACCCCCGGACTTGTGTCCGGCCGTAGGTTCCGGGCCACGCGCATCTAGGCCCATCGAATTCGATTGGGCTCCGGTAATGGAGTTCACCGCTGCGGATATCTTTCAGCACTCGCCCTTTGGCGACATGCTGAATTCGGTCTCTCTCTTTGTTAGGAGACTCTTGGCCGAACTATCTCTGGCTTGAGTGGGAAACAGGCGACGAAGAAATTCGTTACCCGGCCCACCCACCACCCACTTCATTGCCACTGTCGATGATTTGACCGACATGCTTGACGTCGACTCCGAAGACATCGATGATATGGACGACGATGCAGGAGAAGAACAGGAACCACCGCCCACAGGGCGCTAGACAACCACCTCCTCATATGATATATACATGGTGGACACTCCCAAAGAAACCAATGGCGATGAGGCAATAGAGAATAACCCCTTAGGGAAGAAATCAAATCATGGGCGTCATCGGCGCTGCTCTAAGCCCCGCCATAGCAATACCGGCACAACAAATGAAAATAATCTGGATGGTTCTGAAGATGAATATAATCCCGATCAACCTGCCTTCGAGCAGGCCGAACAGGAAGACAGGCAGGTTAGCCCAGTTGAACATGCGACAGACGGATACTTGGAGGATGACAACTATATGCCTCCCTCCGAAGACGAGATGAGCCTCGGTGATGATGAATTTGGCATGCCTGAGGATCCTATAGAGCAGGAGCGCTTCAAGCGCCAGTTTATAGCCATTGCAAGAAGCCTGAAAAAGAAGCAGCAGCAGCTCCAAGATGATCAAGATCTGCTCACAGACAGATGGACTGAGGTCCTGGCAGCTGAGGAATACGGACTCGAGCGCCCCGCCAAAGGTTACCCAAAGCACAAATTGCTACCCCAACTCGGGGAGGAGGTCCTAGATCCTACATTACCAACACAGGACGAGGCTGACCGGCCACCTCGTGGCCGAGATAAAATGGCGTACCATCCCGAATACCAGCCCGCACCCCCACACCAATACACTACGGCCCGGGGCAATATGCAGGTCGTGTGAGATATATTGGAAAACAAAGCAGGACAGCCAAGATCGATCTACGGATCATAGGGGCGCGCCCCAGCACATGACGATGACCTTTTATGTCGGATACATTAACAACAAGTCCGGCCGGGCCGAACATAACAGACCAGACTTACTCGAACTGCGTAGTAACATAGCCCGGCATAGAGGCCCCGCACACCCCCTGTGCTTCACGGATGAATTAATGGATTACGAATTCCCAAAAGGGTTTAAACCCGTAAACATTAAATCATACGATGGCACCACAGACCGCACGGTATGGATCGAAGATTTCCTTCTCCATATTCACATGGCCCGCGGTGATGATCTACATGTCATCAAGTATCTTCCCCTTAAACTCAAAGTACCGGCCCGACACTGGTTGAATAGCCTGCCGACAAATTCCATCGGCAGTTGGGAAAACCTGGAGGACACGTTCCTCGACAACTTCCAATGCACTTACGTGCGACCACCGGATGCTGATGACTTGAGTCACATTACCCAACAGCCCGGAGAGTCAGCCAAGAAATTCTGGACTCAGTTCCTAACTAAAAAGAACCAAATTGTTGACTGTCCGGACGCCGAAGCCTCTGCGGCTGAGGGAGTCCTATATAAGGGGGTATCCCGACAGCCGGACTATATTCTTTTGTCGGACTGTTGGACTATGAAGATACAAGATTGAAGATTTTGTCCCGTGTCCGGATGGGACTCTCCTTTGCGTGGAAGGAAAGCTTGGCGATTCAGATGTTAGATCTCCTTCTCTGTAATCGACTCTGTGTAACCATAGCCCCCTCTGGTGTCTATATAAACCGTAGGGTTTAGTCCGTAGGACAACAACAACCATATCATAGGCTAGCTTCTAGGGTTTAGCCTCTACGATCTCGTGGTAGACCAACTCTTGTAATACTCATATCATCAAGATCAATCAAGCAGGAAGTAGGGTATTACCTCCATTGAGAGGGCCCGAACCTGGGTAAAAATCATGTCCCCAGTCTCCTGTTACCATTAGCCTTAGACGCACAGTTCGGGACCCCCTACCCGAGATCCACCGGTTTTGACACCGACATTGGTGCTTTCATTGAGAGTTCCACTCTGTCGTCGCGATAAGGATTGATGGCTCATCTCGTTGTCAAGGACATCATCACCTCTGGGGGAGCCTTGGCCCTAGGCCAAACTCTCCGGCTGGGTGGCTTCGTCATGACCACCCGATCGGCTGTCGCGCCGACGATGATGTCGGGGGTTGGGTACGACATATGCCAAAGGATGGCTTATCATGGTGGGAGCGAGTAGAACGTCGCCGGTGCCCGGAAGCGGGATGAGGCGAAGACATGCACGCCGGCGGAACTTACCTAGCTTCAGGGCTCTCCGAGGAGATAATACCCCTACTGCTGCTCTACGGGGTCTCCGCATGGTCACTATGGCAAAGTGGTTACAATGGTGCTCCTGGAGCTGTTTCTGGAGGTAGGAGAGGGCAAGGCTAGCTCTCTCCTTCCTATGATCTAAGGTCTATCTCTATCTGGGTCCGAACCCTTTGCATGGGCTTCCTGGGGGGTTTATATAGGCCTACCCCCCAGGGGTACAATGGTAATCTGGTTGGGCGCGGGTCCCAGCCATCTGTCTCTCAGGCCTTCGTCCTCTTTGCCGACTACTGGGGCCCGCCGACTGGCAGGCCCTGCGGACAGGCCTGATACTGTAGCGGTACTCCTGATGACGCTGGCTTGGTCATATGGACATGGCAACAGCGCCGCCGTCCGGCGTGCATTCACTGTGGCCATTCCCTATCTTGTCTGATTAATGGCGCGCGGGGCCCGTGGGAGGGGGCGGCTGACTCTAGGGGGCCGACTCCCACGGGTCCGTGTTCAGGGCGCTCGTGCCGTCTTCTGTCTACCCACTGACAGGCGGCCCCGCCGTCCTTCGGTCCTACAGGCAGGCGTAGTGGGCACAGTGCGCTGCCCACTGTGGCTGAGGTCAGGGCAGGCATGGCAACAGTGCCGCGCCTCGCCGGAGATCTTCAGCGATACGGCTTACTGTAGCCACGCCGGCCCCTTGTAAGCAGGGGGGACGGCCATGTCGTGGCCGTACCCCGCCTCGCCCTTCGAGACGAGGGTGGAGTCGCAGGCCGACTCTCCATAACCGGCCTCTCTGGAAGTCGCCGGCCATGATTCAGCTTATCTTGGAGTCGTCGTCTGAGACTCGGCTCGTCTTGGAGTCGCCGTCTAAGACTCGGCTCGTCTTGGAGTCGCCGTCTGAGACTCGACTCATCTTGGAGTCGTCCCTGGGACTCGGCATAACTTGGAGTCGTCCCTGGGACTCGGCATAACTTGGAGTCGTCCCTGGGACTCGGCATAACTTGGAGTCGTCCCTGGGACTCGGCATAACTTGGAGTCGTCCCTGGGACTGGGCATAAGCGGTGCTACTGATCCCAATGTCTTGAAAGGTTCTTGGGCTCGGGTTAGCCTACCTGTGGCCCATTACTCCGACAGATGACTTCTCAGGTCATCAAAAACAGCCTCCACGTCGATTTGGAACTCGCCGAACAGATGGACCCAATGGAGCTCTCCTCCCTTAATGAGCTCTTGGATCGCATCGCCGCCCTGGCCATCGCTACAGACCATGACCGGATCGGGCATAAACCCGGCCAAAGGGATATTTACTCTCCGCCGGTCACCCATGAGATAACGGTAGTGGAAGAGCATCATGCAAATTCTCCTTCTATTTTGAGGACGAACTATGTCCGTATTTCCGAGCTCTCTGAGCCGGACACCCGCTCGCGGGAGGACATGACCCAAACCCCGAATTCAGAATCGGGTGGCGGGCCGAAGAAATTGGGCAACATCCCGGAGCCCAAGCCATTAAACTCGGAAGCTTCTTGGCCCCTGGATCTCAGATCGGGTCATGATTCGAATTCAAAACCACCCACCCACCCAGATTTATTCAATCTTTCGCATATCAGACTAGAGCCCCAAGAGACAGTACATCATTACTCGGCCAGATTCCTCCTTGTGATAAACAAGGTCAAGGACTGTCGCGAGGAAGATGCAATCTCCTTCTTTTGCAAAAATTGCACGGACAAAGGGATCCTCAACACTGTAGGTGGCCGTGACATAGTACACTTCGCGGACTTAGCGGCCATAGTGCACAAATATTGTGCAATGGAAAGCACTTGGAAAACCCAAACAAACTTCTGGGATAATCCGGCTCTCACTAAACCCTTCATCCAAACTAAAAGGGAAAACTCTCGTAACTTACCCGATTCAATTACCAAAAAATCAAAGCCCGATGCAAGGTGTGGAAACGTATTCGAGGAATGGCTCAATGGGCCATGCAAAGTTCACAGCACACCGGATACCATGCCAACACATAGCCTTAGAGCATGTCGGATACTCCGACAAGTAGCAAAGAGCGGCGAGTTTATCCTCATAAACCACACAACAGAGAAACATCCCGTCGGAAATAACAATACGATATTGACAGTCTTCGAGACTTTTGCCTCAAATAATAGGCGCAAGCGAGCTCAACGCAGTCTCGCCGAAGATTGCCACGTGTCAACAATAAATTCGTGGAGCGACACGGCTATAACTTACAATGCCAGGGACGAACCTCAATTCTGAACAGTCCGGGCACCAGCCGCTTTGGTCCTTAGTCCAATCGTGGACGGCTTCCGGCTCACCAAAGTGCTCATGGACGGCGGAAGCAGACTAAACCTAATCTACGAGGAAACCCTCAACAATATGGAAATTGACAAGAGCCGCATTGAGCGAAGCAGCACGACATTCAGGGGAATCATCCCTAGTCGGGAGGCGCGATGTGTGGGAAAAATCACACTGGATGTGGTATTCGGCACGCCGGAGAATTACAGGTCCGGAGAAATTACATTCCAAGTGGCCCCGTTCAGCAGCGGATACCACGCCCTCTTAGGGTGGGACACATTCACGAACTTCCAAGCTATACCCCATTACGGGTACATGAAGCTCAAAATGCCCGGGTCCAATGGAATAATCACTCTAGCTAGTGATCCGGACGTTGCACTCGGTGCCGAAAATAAAATTGCCGCACTAGCCTGGAGGCATTATCAGAAGCCCTCACTGCCGAAGAACTGACAATGCTGCGAGCCATAGTGGACAGAGACGACGTGATACTCGACAAGCGAGCCAAGTCCACCTCTTTCAAACCTGCGGACGAGATAGTCAAATTTCAGGTCCACCCAACGGACCCTACAAAGACAGCTTCCATTGGGACACAGTTGAACCCCACAATAGACGCCGCAGTGCGAGATTTCCTGCGTGAGAATTGGGATGTTTTCGCCCGGCATCCTTCAGACATGCCGGGCATCCCACGCAGGCTGGCCGAACACAACCTCAACACACTGAAAGGATACAAGCCAGTCAAGCAGACTCTTAGGCGCTTCTCAGAGCCTAAGCGGCAAGCCATGGGAGAAGATCTAGCCAAGCTACTCGAGGCCGGATTCATCAGAGACATCAAACATCCGGATTGGCTAGCAAACCTGGTAATGGTACCAAAGGAGGACAAATCTTGGTGCCTATGTGTCGATTTAAAGGACCTCAATAAGGCTTGCCCCAAGGATCCCTTCCCCCTCCCCCGCATTGATCAAATCATCGACGCCACCGTAGGACATGACTCATTGTGTTTCCTCGATGCATACTCCGGATACCATCATATCAAGATGGCGGAGTCCGACCAAGCCGCAATGGCCTTCATTACGCCATACGGCCCCTTCTGTTTCAACACCATGCCTTTTGGGCTCAAAAACGCCGGCGCAACCTATCAACGCATGATTCAGACATGCATGGAAAAACAAATCGGCAAAACAGTTGAGGCTTATGTAGACGACGTGATCATTAAAACAAGACACGTTGAAACTTTAATAGATGACTTGAGGCTCATGTTTGACAACCTCTGAACATACGATTGATAACCAACAAGTGTAGGGGATCGCAACAGCTTTCGAGGGTAAAGTATTCAACCCAAATTTATTGATTTGACACAAGGGGAGCCAAAGAATATTCTTGAGTATTAGCAGTTGAGTTGCCAGTTCAACCACACCTGGATAACTTAGTATCTGCAGCAAAGTATTTAGTAGCAAAGTAGTAGGATAGTAAAGGTAACAGTGGCAAAAGTAATGTTTTTGGGTTTTGTAGTAACAATAGCAACGGAAAAGTGAATAAGCGAAGCACAAGATGTGAAAAGCTCGTAGGCAATGGATGAGTGATGGATAATTATGTCGGATGCGATTTCTCATGTAATAGCTATAACATAGGGTGACAGAGAACTAGCTCCAATTCATCAATGTAATGTAGGCATGTATTCCGAATATAGTCATACGTGCTTATAGAAAAGAACTTGCATGACATATTTTGTCCTACCCTCCCGTGGCAGCGGGGTCCTAGTGGAAACTAAGGGATATTAAGGCCTCCTTTTAATAGAGAACCGAACCAAAGCATTAACACATAGTGAATACATGAACTCCTCAAACTACGGTCATCACCGAGAAGTATCTCGATTATTGTCACTTCGGGGTTGTCGGATCATAACACATAACAGGTGACTATAGACTTGAAAGATAGGATCAAGAACACACATATATTCATGAAAACATAATATGTTCAGATCTAAAATCATGGTACTCGGGACCTAGTGACAAGCATTAAGCATAGCAAAGTCATAGCAACATCAATCACAAAACATAGTGGATACTAGGGATCAAACCCTAACAAAACTAACTTCATTACATGGTAAATCTCATCCAACCCATCACCGTCCAGCAAGCCTACGATGGAATTACTCACGCACGACGCTGAGCATCATGAAATTGGTGATGGAGGATGGTTGATGATGACGACGGCGACGAATCCCCCTCTCCAGAGCCCCGAACGGACTCCAGATCAGCCCTCCCGAGAGAGATTAGGGCTTGGCGGCGGCTCTGTATCGTAAAACGCGATGAAACTTTCCCTCTCATTTTTTTCTCCGCGAGACGGAATATATGGAGTTGAAGTTGAGGTCGACGGAGCCTCAGGGGGCCCACAAGACAGGGGGCGCGCCCAAAGGGGGTAGGCGTGCCCCCCACCCTCGTGGATAGGGTGTGGGCCCCCTTGTCTTCATCTTTTGCCAGTATTTTTTATATTTTCCGAAACTTGTCTCTGAGGATTTTTAGGTCATTCCGAGAACTTTTGTTTTCTACACATGAAACAACATCATGGTAATTCTGCTGAAAACAACGTCAGTCCGGGTTAGTTTCATTCAAATCATGCAAGTTAGAGTCCAAAACAAGGGCAAAAGTGTTTGGAAACGTAGATACGTTGGAGACGTATCAACTCCCCAAGCTTAAACCTTTGCTTGTCCTCAAGCAATTCAGTTGATAAACTGAAAGTGATAAAGACAAACTTTTACAAACTCTATTTGCTCTTGTTGTTGTAAACATGCAAAGCCAACATTCAGGTTTCAACAAATATTATAAACTAACCACACTCATAATAACACTTAGGTCTCACAATCACTCATATCAATAGCATAATCAGCTAGCGAGCCATAATAATAAAACTCGGATGACAACACTTTCTCAAAACAATCATAACATGACATAACAAAATGGTATCTCGCTAGCCCTTTCTGAGACCGCAAAACATAAATGCAGAGCACCTTTAAAGATCAAGGACTGACTAAGCATTGTAATTCATGGTAAAAGAGATCCACTCAAGTCATACCCAATATAAACTAATAATAATGAATGCAAATAACAGTGTGCTCTCCAGCGGGTGCTTTTTCATAAGAAGGATGATGACTCAACATAAAAGTAAATTGATAGGCCCTTCACGGAGGGAAGCAGGGATTTGTAGAGGTGCCAAAGCTCGATTTTAAAATAGAGATTGAATAACATTTTGGGAGGCATACTTTCACTATCAACGCAACAACTATGAGATGGTTATATCTTCCATACTACATGCATTATCGGCAGTTCCCACACAGAATGGTAAAAGTTTATACTCCCCCACCACCAACAAGCATCAATCCATGGCTTGGTCGAAACAACGAGTGCCTCCAACTAACAACATCCCCGGGGGAGTTTTGTTTAATTATATTGATTTTCTTTGATCTTTTTAGATCATGGGACTAGGCATCCCGGTTACCGGACCTTTCTCGTAAATGAGGAGCGGAGTCCACTCCTCTTGAGAATAACCCACCTAGCATGGAAGATATAGGCAGCCCTAGTTGAAACATGAGCTGCTCGAGCATACAAAAAATAATTTTATTTGAAGGTTTAGAGTTTGGCACATACAAATTTACTAGGAACGGCGGGTAGATACCGCATCTAGGAAGGTATGGTTGACTCATATGGAATAACTTTGGGGTTTAAGGAGTTTGGATGCACAAGCAGTATTACCGCTTAGTACATGTGAAGGCTAGCAAAAGACTGTGAAGCGACCAACTGAGAGAGCGACAACAGTCATAAACATGCATTAAAACTAATTCACACCGAGTACAAGCATGAGTAGGATATAATCCACCATGAACATAAAAATCGTGAAGGCTATGTTGATTTGTTTCAACTACATGCGTGAACATGTGCCAAGTCGAGTCACTCAATTCATTCAAAGGAGGATACCATCCCATCATACCACATCATAATCATTCTAATAGCATGTTGGCACGCAAGTTAAACCATTATAACTCATAGCTAATCAAGCATGGCACAAGCAACTATAGTCTCTAAATGTTATTGCAAATATGTTTACTTCATAATAAGCTGAATCAGGAACGATGAACTCATCATATTTACAAAAAGAAGAGAGGTCGAGTTCATACCAGCTTCTCTCATCCCAATCAGTCCATCATATATCGTCATTATCGCCTTTCACTTGCACGACCGAATGATGTGTATAATAATAATAGTGCACGTGCATTGGACTAAGCTGGAATCTGCAAGCATTCAACTCAAGAGAGAGAAGACAAAGTAATATGGGCTCTAGGTTAAATAAACAATCATGCATAGGAGAGCCACTAAACATTTTCAATATGGTCTTCTACTCTCAACCCCTCAAAGGAAAGAAAATAAAAGAAAACTATTTACACGGGAAAGCTCCCAACAAGTAAAAGAAGAACGAGAAATCTTTTTGGGTTTTCATTTTAATTTCTACTACAGGCATGGAAATTAAACTAACAATTTTTTTTTGGTTTTTCATATGGTTTATCAAACACACAAGAAGAAAACTAGAAAAAGAAAATTAAACTAGCATGGATTATACAATGAAAAAGTATGAGCATCGATGACTAGAATAGTGTGTGAACATGAATGTAAAGTCGGTGAGAAATATGTACTCCCCCAAGCTTAGGCTTTTGGCCTAAGTTGGTTTATGGCCATGGATAGCCTGGCTGATATCCATAGTTGTAACTGGGGTCGTACTGAGATGCAGCAGCAAATGCCTCCTGAGCTGCGGCATGTTGGCGAGCCGCCTCCGCTCTCCCCTCGTGTTCAGCTGCTTCCTCCCTGGTAACAACATATCTTCCTTTTGCCTGGTAATCAAAAAGGAAAGAAGCAGGAAGAGTAACATGGACAGAGCTATGTCTGTGAAAGATTAGTCGATACTGGAGGAATTGTTCATTCCTCTTAAGAAAATGATGTTTGACCATAGCATCATAATCTAAATAAGAAAGAGGCAACATCATAGCACCCTCTCCTGGGGCTATACCAAGATAATTGGCCACACGGGTCGCATAAATTCCTCCAAATAAATCTCCAGCTCTACCATTTTTATGCAACCTACGTGCAACTATTGCCCCCAAGTTATAATCTTTATAACCTAACACAGCACCCTTGAGGACACAAAGATCAGGCACATACATATGAAATGCTTCATCTTTACCGTTAATGCGTCTACCAATGAAGAGAGCAAACTAATGTATAGCAGGAAAATGAATGCTCCATATGGTAGCTTGTGTAATATCCCTAGATTCTCCCTTAGTAATACTAGCAACGGAATCTCTAAATTCAGATTTGTGGGGATCGTTAACACTTCCCCACTGTGGGAGTTTGCAACCAGTAGTAAAATCTTCTAGGTCCATGGTATATGATTTATCATAAATATCAAACAGGACACTATGAGAATTACGTGAAGATGAAAATTTAAACCTTCTCACGAACGAATCAGTTAGATAGTAGTACCGAGGACACTTATCTTGAATGAAGTCCTCAAGATCAGCATTACGCACATAAGCATCAAATTCATCCTTGATGCACGCATTGACCATAAACTCTTCTGACGGCCACTCACAAGACCGCACTTCAACTTCCCTTGGTGGTTCATCGTCTTGCTCACGCATAGCAATCATGGGTCCTTTCTTTACTGAGTAACCACCTTGGTACATTTTCCTAAAAATATTTCTTTTTCTGCGATAATTCTGAATTTTTTAGTAACTTCAAAATAAAAGTAAATAAAACTAAACAAGATCGATAGCAACTACTCCTACAAGTGCCTAGAGACTATATCATGCATCAGAATTACTTGGGACCTCATAAATTTAACATGCAAGCTCAAGAACAGGGTCACCATGACAACAAGAATTTGCAATGAATAAAGCACTAGAACAAAAACTAATTGGACTAATGGAGGAGTCACATACCAAGCAACAATCTCCCAAAGCAGTTTTGTGAATGGAGCTTTGAGCAAGGAGATCAAAAATCGCAGCAAAATGAGCTAGAACTCGTGCTTGAGCTGGATGGGGATTTTTTTGGGAAGAAGATGGAGTGTGTGGGTGCTGGCATAAGTGGAGGGGCCCACCAGGGGCCCACGAGACAGGGGGGCGCCCAGGGATGGTAGGCGCGCCCTCCACTCTCGTGGCCTGGTGCTTGCCCCTCCTGCAGTGATTTCAGTGCCTAAAATCCTCAAATAATCCATAAAAAATCATACTATATTTGCAGGGCATTTGGAGCACTTTTATTTTCGGGATATTTTTTATTGCACGGACAATTCAGAAAATAGACGGATAATACTATTTTTGCTTTATTTAAACTAAATAACAGAAAGTAAAAGAGGCTACAGAAGGTTGTGCCTTCTAGTTTCATCCATCTCATGATCATCAAAATGAATCCACTAACAAGGTTGATCGAGTCTTTCTAACAAACTCATTTCGAATAACACAGAACCGGAGAAATTTCGAATAACACTAAGTTACCTCAACGGGGATATGAAAAATCGCCAACAATAAGAATATCATACTTTTTCTTGAAAGTAGGGAGAGGAAATTCAAAACCTCCAATAATGATTGATGGAATTTTCTCAATAGAATTTATGCTATGAACTTGAGGTTGTTTCCTCGGAAAATGTACCTGTGCTCATTTCCATTAACATGAAAGGTGACATTGCCTTTGTTGCAATCAATAACAGCACATGCAGTATTTAAAAAGGGTCTACCAAGGATAATTGACATACTGTCGTCCTTAGGAATATCAAGAATAACAAAGTTTGTTAAGATAGTGACATTTGCAACCACAACAGGCACATCCTCACAAATACCGACAGGTATAGCAGTTGATTTATCAGCCATTTGCAAAGATATTTCAGTAGGTGTCAACTTACTTAATTCAAGTCTACGATACAAAGAAAGAGGCATAACACTAACACCAGCTCCTAAGTCACATAAAGCAGTTTTAACATAATTTCTTTTTATGGAGCATGGTATAGTAGGCACTCCGAGATCATCAAATTTCATAGGTATTCCACCCTTAAAGGTATAGTTGTCAAGCATGGTGGAAATCTCAGCTTCAGGTATTTACCTCTTATTTGTGATGATATCTTTCATATACTTAGCATAAGGATTTAATTTAAGCATATCAATTAAGCGCATAAATAAGAAGATAGGTCTAATCATTTCAGCAAAGCGCTCAAAATCCTCATCATCCTTTGTCTTGGATGGTTTAGGTGGAAAGGGCATGGGTTTCTAAACCCATGGTTCTCTTTCTCTACCATGCTTCCTAGCAACAAAATGTAACACCCACAATGCGGCTATATCTCCCACGTGTCGAAGCACGACTTAGAGGCATAACCGCATTCTGGTTTTGTCGCAAGAAGGGTCATCTTCACACAATCCCATGTAATGAACAAGACTGGGATAAAGAGTTGGGTTACAATCGCCACTTCACACAAGTACTTAAATAAATCATACATCATTCAGAGTACACACATAGTCCGACTATGGACAAAGCCAAAAGAAAAGAAAATAACCCAACTGCTAGATCCCCGATCATCCCAACTGGGCTCCACTACTGATCAACATGAAACGAAACATAGCAACGACCAATATCTTCATTGAGCTCCCATCTGAGCTTGGTTGTATCACCTACACTGGTATCATCAGCACCTGCAACTGTTGTGATAGTATCTGGTGAGTCACGAGGACTCAGCAATCCCAAAACCCGCGAGATCAAGACTATTTAAGCTTATGGGTAGGAAAGGGTAATGAGGTGGAGTTGCAGCAAGCACTAAGCAAATATGGTGGCTAACATACGCAAATAAGAGCGAGAAGAGAAGCAACGGATTGGTCGAGAAGCTAGAAGTGATCAAGAAGTGATCCTGAAGACTACTTACGTTCATACATAACCCAAAAACCGTGTTCACTTCCCGGACTCCGCCGAAAAGAGACCATCACGGCTACACACGCGGTTGATGCATTTTAATTCGTATCTGGTGTCAAGTTCTCTACAACCGGATATTAACAAATTCCCATCTGCCACATAACCGCGGGCACGGCTCTCGAAAGTTTATACCCTGCAGGGGTGTCCCAACTTAGCCCAACACAAGCTCTCACGGTCAACGAAGGATATTCCTTCTCCCAGGAAGACCCGATTAGTCTCGGAATCCCGGTTTACAAGGCATTTAGACAATGGTAAAAAAAGACCAGCAAAGCCGCCCGATGTGCCGAGAAATCCCGATAGGAGTCGCACATATCTCGTTCTCAGGGCAACACCGGATGAGACTAGCTACGAGTAAAACCAGCCCTCAAGTTTCCTCGAGGTGGCCCCGCAGGCATCTTGGTTCGGACCAACACTTGAAGGAGCACTGGCCCGGGAGGGGTTAAAACAAAGATGACCCTTGAGTCTGCAGAACCCAAGGGAAAAAGGCTTAGGTGGCAAATGTTAAAACCAGGGTTGGGCCTTGCTGGAGGAGTTTTATTCAAAGCAAACTGTCAAGGGGGTCCCATAAATCACCCAACCGTGTAAGGAACACAAAATCAAGGAACATAACACCGGTATGACGGAAACTAGGGTGGCAAGAGTGGAACAAAACACCAGGCATAAGGCCGAGTATTCCACCCTTTACCAAGTATATAGATGCATTAATTAAATAAGAGATATTGTGATATCCCAACATAATCCTGTTCATCATGGAGCAATCTTCAACTTCACCTGCAACTAACAACGCTATAAGAGGGGCTGAGCAAAAGCGGTAACATAGCCAAGCAATGGTTTGCTAGGAAGGGTGAAAAGGTTAGAGGCTGACATGGCAATATCGGAGGCATGGTAAACAAGTGATAGGTAGTGCAACATAGCAATAGACCGAAGCAACTAGCAAGGAAAGATAATAGTGACATCGAGGGTAAAGGTCATCTTGCCTAAGATCCCGCAAGGAAGAAGAACGAGTCCAAGAAGAAGACAAACGGATGTAGTTGAACGAATCCTCACAACTCCGGAACAAAAACGAAGCTACTGAGAAAAGCAAACCGGAAAGAAGCAAACAACATGGTAAACAACCATCACATAAGCATGGCATGATGCACAATCAAGTATGATGCATGTCCGGTTTAAAGAGGCATGGCATGCCAAAGTGCACAAACAATACTACAAATTAAGTGGAGCTCAATATGCAACGAGTTGCATATTGACGAAACACCACATCAATTATTTAGTTCTATCTCGTTTAAGCTACCAAACAATATTAAATGTTGTTAAACATGGCAAGAGGTGAAGCATAATTAAAATAACTATTTAGGCAAGTTTAAGTGAGGCCGGAAACAAGAAACAACAATTCTGGTAAATCCCCACATGTTATTTAGCAATTTAACGCAAACACAATTTAAGCATTTAAAAGTTGTTATCATGATGCGGATGACATATGCATGTTTTATGCAATTTTTATGAAAATGTTGACATGATCATGTTATGAAGCATTTGGTCACCATGGCGGAGCAAAAAGGGTGCCACGGCGGCGAAACGAAAATGGTGCCACGGCAACATTCCGATGATCCGACAACTTATCAAAATGTCGGTGCGAACGAAAGTGTCGATGTGCAGAACATGCAAAGATGGTGGGATGATCCCGACAACCGGGTTCCCACGGGTCGATGGCATGGAAAACGAGGAACTTGCAATGACAATTCGGACACGGTGCACACACGAGCATTTCATACAACACACATGCATTCGTTCGCGGGCGTCGTCTCAGGTTTATACCTTTGAAGCGTGCATTTCGGAGCGGGTCGAGTTCGACGAAGGAAGTAGTGGTACACGGGTCGTAGAGGAAGTAGTCGTTATCACGACGGTAGTGGAAGTAGTGGTTCACGGACGTCGTGGAAGTAGTGGTACTCGCGGGCTTGGCAACGGTAGTTGTACACATTTTTGTAGACGTACACCCTCCGTAGATGTTCAAGGTCGTCACCATTCGTAATCGATGTAGTTGAACTTGACGAAACCCTCAGCGACAGTAGTGGTGCATGTCGTAGTGGAACTTGGCACATCCAACGTCTTCGGGCGTAGAGGAACTTGCAAAAAAACCGAGATGGTCTTGACGATCCAGCGAGACGACGTGGTTCGGGGCGGTCTCGGTCTTGGCATCCATGCGGTAGCCGCGAGCTCATGCCCTATAGCAGCAACAAGGCGCGGGGGACGGAGATGTTGGGCACTGATGGTGGTGGAGCAGGGGCTTCACGCGGATAGGGCCGCGCTGATGGCCTCGCAGGCCATCGCAGGCGGTGGGCACAGTAGGAGGGCGAGCGCTGGATAGAGGAGGCCCGGCACGAGGCACACGCGTGGTGGAGGCGAGCAACGGTCACGACAGCGAGGAGAAGGTCGAGCCAAAGGAAGGCAAGGGCGAGGTGCGGCAGGAGAGGAAGGTCGACGGGGAGGCAGCGACCTTGGTCGCGGTGGAAGGAGTCGCGCAGGGGAAGGAGGCCCCTGATCGCCGTAGAGGAAGCAGAGGGCGGTGCGGGTCCGGTGACGACGGAGAACGGTGGGATGCGGCGAGGGTGCGCTGGCACTTGGCGAAGGCATGGCCATGGAAGACGGCGAGGTGGGTTGAGGGCGGCGGTGCTCCTGGTCACAGCGACCGGACTCCAGCGACGAGGAGGAAGCAGAGGGGAACGAGATGAGGGCGCGGCGCTCCTCTCTCTCTCTGTGACGGCACATGGAGGGAGGAGGTGATCGAGAAGGGCTCTCCCTGGCGATGTGTGTGTGTGTGAGTGGCGGCGCGAGGTGGTGAGCGAGGAGGACGGGGATCGGGCGATGGTCAGGCTAGGGTTAACAGCGGGGCGAGGCTGGGCCTTGGGCTAGCTGCACGAATGGGCCGGCCTAGATGGTCACACCCAAGAGGTAGGCTGGGCTGCAGGGTGGAGGAGGCCGAGGGAGAGATGGGGATCGGGCACTGGGTTCGGGCGATGCGTGTGCGGCGGCGCGAGGGAAGGAGGAGGAGGGATCGAGCGAGGAGGTGGGGGGATCGAGCGCTGGCGGCGCTGGAGGGAGGACGAGGGAGAGATGGAGATCGATGGGAGTGAGGATGAGGTCGGGCTAGGGTTAGGATTAGATAGGTGGGCTGACCTGCTGGGAGGCCTAATTGGCCAGCCGGGCTTCCCTCTTCTTGATTTACAGAAAATAGAAAGAAAGAATAGAGAGAAAAGAAAAGGTTAGAGAAAAGAGAAGGTTAATTTTCTCAGACTCAGAAAAATGAGTTTAATCCAAGAAAATAGGAGTGGGCATGGATGCAAGGTTTAGATTCAAAAACATTTGAATTTAATTCAAATGGGTGAATAGGAAGTGGAGGTTTGGAAGGCCCAAAAATGTTGAGAATTTTGGTGGAGCTCCGGAATATTATGAAAGAATATATGGCAAGGTTGGAGACCATGAATTAAGATAACAAAGGCATTGGGATAATTTGCAAGTGTGTTATGGTGATTTCCAAATTAAAGAAATATTTAATATAGCTCCCTAATATTGGGAGGATATGTTATAAAGAGAAGTCACCCTTCCCTCGATTTAAATAGATCAACCATCTATGCAATTTATTAGTTGAGTTGCGAAGCAAAGATTAAAGACATGATGGCATGATGACATGATGCAATGCAAAAATAAAAGAGAAAACACAAAAGAAACACACGGTGATCACGAAAATATGGAAGTCTTCTGAAGCGTCGGTCTTGGGGCGTTACACAAAATCTCTGTTATCATAATGTTGGTTTCTTGATTGTGGGTTATCAAGATCAACAGCAGGTTTAATCTCTATATCATTATTATTACTAGGTTGAGCATCTACATGAACATCATTATTAGCATTATCACTAGGTTCATGTTCATCACCTGACTATGTTTCAACATCAGAAATAGAAATATTATTAGGATTCTTAGTTGTTTCTACTTTAGGTTCACTAGAAGCATGCAAAGTCCTATCATTTTTCTTTTTCTTCTTCTTAGAAGAACTAGGAGTATCTAGATTATTATTCTGAGAATCTTGTTCAATTCTCTTAGGGTGGCCTTCACGATACAAAGGTTCCTAGGTCATTTTACCAGTTCTAGTAGCCACTCTAATAGCAAAGTCATTTTTATTATTTAATTCATCAAGCAAATCATTTTTAACTTTAAGTACTTGCTCAGCTTGAGTAGCAACCATAGAAGCATATTTGCTAATGAGTTTGAGTTCACCTTTAACTGTGGCCATATTATCGCTCACACGTCCTATATCGAAAGCATTATTATTTAATTCTCTACCAACATCAGCATTAAAACTTTCTTGTCCAGCCATAAAGTCATCAAATTCATCTAAGCATGGGCTATGAAATTTAGTAGAGGAAATTTCAACTTTATCATATCTACAGAGAGAATTTACCTTTACTACATGTGTCAGGTTATCAAGACAATGTGGTTCTTCGACAGGCGGTATATTAAGACCATGTATTTCTTCAATAGGTGGTAAATTCTTAACATCTTCAGCTTTAATTCCTTTCTCTTTCATTGATTTCTTTGCCTCTTGCATATCTTCAGGACTGAGAAATAAAACACCTCTCTTCTTCGGAGTGGGTTTAGGAATAGGCTCAGGAGTTGACTCAATTGGTTCAGGAATTCCCTCAGGAATTGGCTCAGGAAGAGTCCAATTATTATCATTAGTCAACATATTATTCAATAGTAATTCAGATTCGTCGACTGTTCTTTCCCTGAAAACACAACCAGCACAACTATCCAAGTAGTCCTTGGAAGCATCGGTTTGTCCATTATAAAATATATCAAGTATTTCATTTTTCTTGAGAGATGATCAGGCAAAGCATTTAGTAATCGGAGAAGCCTCCCCCAAGCTTGTGGGAGACTCCCTTCTTCGATTTGCACAAAATTATATATTTCTAGCAAGGTTGTTTGTTTCTTATTAGCAGGGAAATATTTAGCAGAGAAGTAATAAATCATATCCTGGGGACTACGCAGACAACCAGGAGAAAGAGAATTAAACCAAGTCTTAGCATCACCCTTTAATGTGAACGGAAATATCTTAAGGATATAATAATAGCGAGACTTCTCATCATTAGTAAATAGGGTGGCTATATCATTCAACTTGGTAAGATGTGCCATGACAATTTCATATTCAAGGCCATAAAAAGGATCAGATTCAACCAAAGTAATTATTTCAGGATCAACAGAGAATTCATAGTCCTTATCAGTAACACAGATAGGTGAAGTAGCAAAAGCAGGGTCAGGTTTCCTTCTAGCATTAAGAGACTGTTGCTTCCATTTAGCTAATAACTTTTTAAGATCATATCTATCATTGCAAGCAAAGATAGGTCTAGCAGCTTCTTCATTCATAACATAACCCTCAAGAACAATAGGCAATTCATAATCATTCGGAGAACTTTCATCATCACTATCATCAATAATAGCATCTTCAATAATTTCATTCTCCCTAGCCCTAGCAAGTTGTTCATCAAGAAATTCACCTAATGGCAAAGTAGTATCACGCACAGAAGTAGTTTCATCATAAGTATCATGCATAGCAGAAGTGGCATCATCAATAACATGCAGCATATCAGAATTCATAGCAGTAGCAGGTTTAGGTGTCGCAAACTTATTCATAACAGAAGGAGAATCTAGTGCAGAGCTAGATGGTAGTTCCTTACCTCCCCTCGTAGTTGAGGGATAGATTTTAGTTTTTGCGTCTTTCAAGTTCTTCATAGTGATCAACAAATACAAATCCCAAGTGACTCAGAGAATAGAGCTATGCTCCCCGACAACGACGCTAGAAATTAGTCTTGATAACCCACAAGTGTAGGGGATTGCAACAGCTTTCAAGGGTAAAGTATTCAACCCAAATTTATTGATTCGACACAAGGGGATCCAATGAATATTCTTGAGTATTAGCAGTTGAGTTGTCAGTTCGACCACACCTGGATAACTTAGTATCTGCAGGAAAGTATTTAGAAGCAAAGTAGTATGATTGTAAAGGTAATAGTGGCAAAAGTAATGTTTTTGGGTTTTGTAGTAATTGTAACAATAGCAACGGAAAAGTAAATAAGCGAAGCACAAGATGTGAAAAGCTCGTAGGCAATGGATCAGTGATGGATAATTATGTCGGATGCGATTCCTCATGTAATAGCTCTAACAGAGGGTGACATAGAACTGGCTCCAATTCATCAATGTAATGTAGGCATGTATTCCGAATATAGTCATACGTGCTTATAGAAAAGAACTTGCATGACATCTTTTGTCCTACCCTCCCGTGGCAGCGGGGTCCTAGTGGAAACTAAGGGATATTAAGGCCTCCTTTTAATAGAGAACCAGACCAAAGCATTAACACATAGTGAATACATGAACTCCTCAAACTACGGTCATCACCGAGAAGTATCCCGATTATTGTCACTTCGGGGTTATCAGATCATAACACATAATAGGTGACTATAGAATTGGAAGATAGGATCAAGAACACACATATATTCATGAAAACATAATAGGTTCAGATCTGTAATCATGGCACTTGGGCCCTAGTGATAAGCATTAAGCATAACAAAGTCATAGCAACATCAATCTCAGAACATAGTGGATACTAGGGATCAAACCCTAACAAAACTAACTTGATTACATGGTAAATCTCATCCAACACATCACCCTCTAGCAAGACTATGATGGAATTACTCACGCACGGCGGTGAGCATCATGAAATTGGTGATGGAGGATGGTTTATGATGATGACGGCGACGAATCCCCCTCTCCGGAGCCCCGAAAGAACTCCAGATCAGCCCTCCCGAGAGAGATTAGGGCTTGGCGGTGGCTCCGTATCGTAAAATGCGATGAAACTTTCCCCCTGATTTTTTTCTCCACGAGACGGAATATATGGAGTTGGAGTTGAGGTCGGCGGAGCCTCAGGGGGCCCACAAGACAGGGGGCACGCCCAGAGGTGGTGGGCGTGCCCCCCCACCCCCGTGGACAGGGTCTGGGCCCCCTGGTCGTCATCTTTTGCCAGTATTTTTTATATTTTCTGAAACTTGTGTGCGAGGATTTTCAGGTCATCCGAGAACTTTTGTTTTCTACACATGAAACAACATCATGGTAATTCTGCTGAAAACAACATCAGTCCGGGTTAGTTTCATTCAAATCATGCAAGTTAGAGTCCAAAACAAGGGCAAAAGTGTTTGGAAAAGTCCAACGTATCACGACATCAAGCTCAACCTGGAGAAATGTGTCTTTGGTGTACCCTCCGGGAAATTGCTCGGCTTCATCGTTTCTAATAGAGGAATTGAAGCAAATCCGGCAAAAGTCTGAGCTCTGTCACAGTTGGCTATCCCAACAGACCTCAAGCAGATTCAGAAACTAACCGGATGTGTGGTTGCCTTAAGCCGCTTTATCTCCCGATTAGGAGAAAAGGCACTACCTCTTTACCGCCTTCTTCGACGCACTGAACACTTCGAGTGGACGGATGTGGCCACGGCCGGACTGGAAGAAATAAAGGCACTCTTGGCCACCAACCCAGTCCTGACGGCGCCAAATACTGGCGAGCCCATGCTATTATACATAGCGGCAACACACCAAGTTGTAACCGCAGTGCTCATCGTCGAACGAGAAGTAGACGGACACAAGTTCCCGCCCCAAAAGTTGGTATATTACGTGTCCACTGTCCTCACTCCATGCAAATCTCGGTACCCACACTATCAAAAGATAGTGTACGCGGTCTTCATGGCATCCCAGAAGCTACGACATTACTTTCAAGAGTGTTCGATTACGGTGGCCTCCGAAGTACAACTAAATGATATAATAAATAACCGCGACGCAACGGGCCGAATTGCTAAATGGGCTATCGAGCTCCTTCCGTTCGACATAACATACAAACCATGACGGGCCATTAAGTCGCAAGTACTGGCTGACTTTGTCGCCGAATGGACAGAAGCCAAACTCCCTAAAGAGTACGACGCGCACTCCAATTGGATCATGCACTTCGACGGCTCTAAAATGCTGGCCGGATTGGGAGCGGGTGTTGTCCTGACATCCCCCACCGGAGACACGGTCCAATACATACTCCAAATATTATACACAGACTCCAACAATGCAGCCGAGTACGAGGCTCTATTGCATGGTCTTCGGATGGCAGTCTCCATGGGCATCCAATGCCTCGAAGTACACAGGGACTCGAACCTCGCAATATCTCAGATAAATGGAGACTTTGATGCCAAGGATCCGAAAATGGTGGCTTATCGTAATGTCGTCCTCAAAATGTCAGCTCGGTTCGAGGGGCTTGAATTCCACCATGTGGTCAGAGAAAATAATCAAGCGGCGGATATCCTCACCCGCATCGGCGCTAAACGCGACCCCGTCCCACCTAATATCTTCTTGGAAAGGCTGTTCAAGCTGTCCGTGGTATGGGAAGAGGAGTCCGGCAATATTAGTCCGGCTCTTAACACTACTAGGGAAAAGCCTAGCAGCAACGCGGGTTTTAGGCATATCAGTAGCGCGGGTAGGAGCGCTACTGATAAGGTGCTACAACTAAAGCTTAGTGCTTCTCCAGAAGAGCGCTACTGGTAAATTGACTTAGTAGTAGCGCTTCTCCAGAAGAGCGCTACTGGTAATTAGTAGTAGCGCTTCTCCTTGCCCGCGCTACTACTATTATTTAGTATTTTATTTCTTTTTTATTCCATGTTGTATTCATACACCTTTACACAAGTTTTCATACAACAGGAATTTAGAGATTGTTTTTACATCATAATGAGTTATTACATCACGGGATGAAAGAACCATGGACTAGTTTCAAGTGGATGTCCATCCACTTGAAACTAATCCGCGGTTCTTTCACCCAATGATATAATAATATCATCATCATCATCATATCATTAACAACGTATCATCATAATACATCATTGTCATATAACACCTCCCCAAGATCAACTTAGCAAATTGGTCACTAATCGTAATCACAAGTACTCCTCATTATCAACTCTAACACATTACCACATAATAAACATATTGTACCTCATAGGACCTACTACATTCGATTAAGACCTACTACATTTTCTAAGGTAAAATAGCAAAAAACAAGATAGCCCCTGACTCTCCATTATGGAGAATGGAGATTAGCCTATCTCCAATTCTTGCCTTTCGCTGAATGTTACTTCCAAGAACCTCATTGTGAATGTCCATACATTTCTTCCATTCTTTGATGAACATGTGTTCACCGGTTTTAGAAATCCGATATGCACAGGTGAGCTCACTAGATTTACCTGGCAGTATGTTCAGAACTGTAAGGCAACCATTCAGATACATCAGATGAGGCACACAATCCATCGGGAGTTTCTGTTGAAAAACATAGTAATAACTTCGTAGTTAGCAATGATGTACTAGTTTTAGAAGTATGCAAAAGATGCACGGATGTCATAATAGTAAAAACTCTTACCAGGGTATCTCCAGAGAAGTTACCATGGTTCAACACGTGCACTAGTGGCACGTATTCACCATAATTCGGAGGAGTTCGATAATAGTTATTGTAATCCTCAAGAAGAGTACAAAATGCGATCAGATGATTTTTCTCCTTATAAGTTAATTCGGAGCCATGAGTGTAGTGGGTTTTGTCTACCATCTTCCACACAGTCTTTGAAGAATCAAAATAAGCTGTCAATGGAAATAAGTTGTCAACTATTTTGAAATAAACAATATAAATTAGTTAATAACTATGTTTGAGAAACTCACATAGCGGTACAATCGGAAGCGTATCAACAAGGACCCAAATGTCCATATTGTCTTGCTCGATGTCAGGATCACCAAGATCCATGGTGACAATCATACCCTCATAAAAACCATACATTTTGCAAAGTGCTTCCCAATTTTGGCAACCAAAATGGGTTACGCTCTGAGCATTGCACGGATTTACTTCAAAATCCATATCATGATGGGTCCTTAGGTGTATTTTCATTGTTTCAAAATTTTCATGGTCTCCAAAACCCATCCTCTCCAAGACACAACATCTTGCATGGCATGGGATAAGCTAGTCGAATTGTAAAAGATGAAAATTAGACGTTGAAATAGTTGAAGTCATGCTAAATTATGAAAATAAACACTTGTCGTTGTTGCGTACCGTTTCAATATCGAAGGTCTCCTCGAGCTTAATGCTGAAGCGCCGATCTTCATCCAGCTCAACGAACCTGTCGCACATACCTCGATCGTCGTGGCACCAGTTGCACTCCCCCGGGAGACTGTCGTCATCCGAGTACGACATTTCCTACTTTCATAATTCAAAGATTAAACGTGTACATATTCTAGCACAAGTAATGCCAGAATTCACGGAAAAATCCGGTATGACCTCTGCTAAAAAAGGACATATCGAGCGCCTGAAATTTGCCGAAACGGAAATTAATCAACACTCCGGCAAAACATAGGCCACTCGGAGGTGTAACCAAAACATGAAATAATTGCTTAAACTAAAAAATAGCAACAAATATGACATGTTCAACTAGTTCTATTAATTCAACTAGTTCTTACTAAATATAAACTTACTATAAAGAGAAAGAAACTAGTTCTTTCTAAAAATAAAGTAGTTCAACTAGTTATTAATTTACTTACTAAACTAGTTCAACTAAAACTAAACAAGTTCAACTAAAACTAAACTAGTTCTATTAATTCAACTCGTTTTTACTAAATATAAACTTACTATAAATAGAAAGAAACTAGTACATCTACTACTACATCTACTACTAATTAACATCTACTACTGCTAATTATAGAACTACACTACTAGGGAAAAGCCTATACACAGAAATTTAGCAACAACGCGGGTCAAAAAAGAGCGCTAGTGCTAGATAGCAGTAGCAATTGATGAAAAACTGCGCTACAGATACAATCTTAGCAGTAGCGCGTGTAGTGCCAAAAGCTCTACTACTAATATTCCCGTTGGTAGAATGATAGGATACGCATAGCAGTAGCGGGCTTGGAAGAAGCGCGCTACCGCTAGGGCATAAGTAGTAGTGCGTTTCCTACGAAGAGCGCTACTACTAATGGAAATAAAATAAGATGAAAAACAAATAGAAAAGTAAATGAAAATGAAAGAAATAGAAAAAGGAGAAAGAAAAAAAATAAAATGTAAAGCATAATAATTGAAAGAGCGAAAAAACGGAGGAAGGCATAGCAGTAGCGTGTGTTTATAAGAGGCGCTACAGCTAACATAGCTGCAGCGCGTGTCCTAGACCCCCGCTATAGAAACAGAAAAGAAAATTAAAAAATGGAAGAAAATTACATAGCTATAACAGCAACGCGTTTTGTAAAAACCGCTACAGCTATCTTAGCTATACCGCATTTTACGAAACGCGCTACCGCTAAATTTGACTTAACCAAAAAACCGTTTCCCCCCGGCTACCACTTCTTCCCCAAATCCCTCGACCCACCCCGCGCCGCCGTCTCCCTGATTCACCATCGCCCCACTTCGCCGCCGTCTCCTGCCGACGTCGACGCCACCAGAGCCGTGCGCCGTCGACGCCACCGGATCCGCCCCCAACGCCACGAAGCCGCGCGGCCTCATCAACACCACCAGAGCCGCCGTCGACGCCACCGGATCCTCCCTCGCCACAACTGCCTCCCTCACCATCACCGGAGACGCCCCTGCCTCCCTCGCCACCACCGGAGCCATCCTCTGTAAGCCCCCACCCCTCCTCTCTCTCTCATGCATAGGTTAGCTAGTTTAATTAGCTTAATTGTCTAGGTTAGGGCAAAATTTTAGTTAGGGCTTTGACAGGGAAGTACTTAGGTGAACTAGTTTAATAGTTAATTATCTAGGTTAGTGCAAAAATTAGTTAGGGCTTTGACAGAGAACTAGTACTAGTCAGGTTAACTAGTTTAATTAGGTTAATTAGTGCAAAAATTTATTTAGGGCTTTGACAGAGAACTAGCTGCGTTAACTAGTTTAATTAGGTTAATTATGTAGGTAAACTAGATTAACTAACTAGGTTAAATAGGTAGGTTAATTAGGTTCGTTGGATTAACAAGCTAGGTTAAGTAGGTTGGCTAGGTTAGAGGAAAATTTTATTTTAGAGCATTAGGTCAGCAGGGTTAGAGAAATGGAGTTCCTTTGCAATTTAATTGGGTTCTGTCCTTGGCAGAGAAGGGTTAGAGATAATAATGTGTGTTTGTGTGAGAGAGAGGAATAGCGATCAACATAATTTGGGTTTTGTCCTAGGCAGAGAAGTGTTTAGTGAAGGAAAAGAATTTAGGCAAATTTTATTTTAAATATGATCCCTTCCTAGACTTTTATTGGTGATTATATCTTTTCATTGAAGTGGTCATGTTATATCTTTTCATTGAAGTTGTTCGATTGTGCCCAAGTGGCTTTGTTGTTTCCAGGGAATGATGCTGAGTGGCCTATGTTTGCCGGAATGTTGATTCATTTCTGTTCCGGCAAATTTCAGGTTCTCGATTTGTCCACTTTTTAGCAAAGGTCATGCCGAAATTTTCCGTGAATTTCGGCATGACTTGTGCTACAAACTAGGACATATCGAGTGCCCGGGATTTGCCGCACCAGGAAGGAGTCAACATTCCTGCAAAACAATAGTCCTTTTTTATGTCATTATTCATTTTATTAGGTCTAGAATTAATTGACTAGATTTAATCATAGGAAACATGGCTAGCAACGATGAAGGACAGGGTTCTGGTGATTGCGACGACGTCTACCTGGCGGCAGACGAATATTTTGGCCTTATCGATGATCAACCGATGTTGTTGCTGGGCCCACCGGTGGCATCGGGGACTGAGACCGACACGCAGACCGGTGCTGAGACTGAGACTGGCGCTGAGATTCAGACCGGCATCGAGACCGGCACTGAGAGCGGTGCTGCCTCGGGGAGCGGAGCCGGTGTAGAACCGAAAGCAAAGAGGCAACGGCTTCCTAACAAACTCAGGACTACTAGGACTGGTGGTCACGGAGGTGGACGACGGCATTTTGAGCCAAAGGCGCCCGAGGAAGCTCGCCCGTGCTACGGCAATCAAATAGGCTGCATCATACGGACAACCACCACCATCAACGATGAGAAACTACAGAAGATGGAAAATATGAGGAGCTCCCTCCTAAAGAAGTTTCACCAGATATTCTTGTTCCCTGGCCGGAATGAGAAGGATTATGAAGATCCAGACGAGGACCCGGCAATGAAGAAGATAAACAAACACGCCATGACCAAGTTTAGCGACGCGTTGGCCTCCTGGAAAACTCGAGTGAAAGCAAGGATCATCGACAAGAAGGAACCCTACTCCGAGATTGTAAAGGATAATCCGACAATCACGGAAGACCAGCTTCAAATATTCAAGGAGGCTTGCAAGGTCGAAGCTGCCAATAACAAGTCTAAGTACATGAAGGGGCTTCAAAAGAGGAACATTGGGAGCCACCACCTCGGAAGCCGTGGTTACGGCGGAAAGAGGTCCAAATGGGCCAAGGAGGACGCGGAAGCCGCGAGTCTGGGCATCCCAGACCCCTTGGCGGATTTCACCGTCCCGCAGGAGCGTGACGTCCTGAGGGCCCGACACCGTTGGGACCCAGTGAAGAAGGTTTACGAGACAACACCGGTCATTACGGAGTTCATCAGACTGCTGGTAATTTTAGTTTCTGATCAATTCGACAGCACACGTTAGTCATATTTGTAAACGGTCCTTGTGCCTTTTGTAGAGAGAGAAGCACCGGATTGCGGCCGAAAGTGACTCGCCGTTTGAGGCATTGGCGAGGCCCAAGTGGGACACTCCATTCAACCGGGCGTTGAACATATTGAAATGACAACCGGTGGATACTCAACCGTCGTATGGACGCGTGCACGATGTTGGAGACGGCGCCACGTGGAAGAAGTACTACCGTGAGACCACGGAGGAGAGAAAGGAAAGACAGAGGTTAACTGAAGAAAACATCGACAAGAAGTTGAGATTGCGGTTGAGAAGAAATAATCTCAGACAGTTGCAACAGCTGTAGCTGCCGCAAAACAGGCGGTTGCAGATTTGTCTACTTCCTTGGTGACGGGCGTTATCACTTGGACAAGGAAAAATCCAGAAAAAAATGCAGAGGACTTTCCCCTTGCTGACTTCTTGGAAGCACCTGCTCCCGCACCGGCTCCCGCACCTGCTCCCGCACCGGCTACCGCACCTGCTCCCGCACCGGACGTGCTCGGCGGTGCTTCGTCTTTGGCTGAGCTCGACACCCTCACGGTATCTGTCACACCGGCCCCCTTCAATATAACCGTTTTTGTTGCCTTTCGGATGTCTCACGTCGCAGACTTTTCTTTGCAGGCCGATGAAACCCCGTGCACCATATTGTACACCATCGGTGACCAGAAGGTGGCCGTGGGGAAGGCGACGATAATGAAGCCGAAGGAACCATTGTTCCACAGCCGACCGATCCCCCCGAACGTCTTCAAGGTTTCCATGGCCAGTGTCGAATCGGTCCACGAGAATTTGCCTCCTCCAACACTACTAGTGGATCACGAGGAGACACCGCGGCGGCTTGGTGATTGTTGCAATGGGTGGGTCCTGTTGTGGCCAAAGAGTCTGCTTCATCTGGAGGCGGCCGGGAGCACACCCACGAGCATGCAGCCTCAGCAAGGTATGAACATCAACACCCTACCTACCCAATTAGCGTCGGGTGTCGGGTTGGGTGATAGCGGACGGGGTAAGGAGGAGGCTCCATTAGTCGCTGATGACGTCGCCATGGATGAGGATGAGGATGACGATGGTGCTGAACAGTATGTCTATACTGGCGCCTCCTCAGGGTTTGAGTGTCACGAGTCGGTGCCTGAATTACCATCTCAACATGTTATTGACGACCTTCTGGTAGTAAAGAAGTCTAGGAAGAGAGCGAGGAAAGGCAAAAAAGCTGATTCTATGATCCAGCCGCCTCAGCAGCCTCGGCTTCAGGACCGTATATAGATATCCCTGATGCAGATAAATGGCATATCCCCGGTCAACCAATCCTACCTGCAACAGCTCTGTGGGCCAGATTCGGCGATCTAAGGAGACTTCATGACGATGTGCTGCGGGTAGAGAAATGCCTCATCGCCTCGAAAGATCCAGGATACCCACTCTACGTGGTTGACGTTCCGCGACAAATGTCGTACGTCGACAGCTTCCCTGCGGATAAGTTCTTCCTCCGATTCGATTACATATTCGACATGTTTCACGTGAAGAAGCTGGATTTTACGTTTGTCCGCCTTTATGCCTTGCACATGAACTACATCATTGGGGTTGAGCAGATACGTCATATCTGTGTCGCTGACCCGTACTACATGCACGAGAGCTTCTTGGGAGTCTGTGCAGAGCAGCGTGAATACGCGAGGGATTACATCGTCAGTTTCATGCTCGCCAATAAGGACAAGGAGGCGATTCTCGTGCCTTATCATCCCGTGTAAGTCATCCGCGCTGCTATCCTTCCTTCGATTTCAATAATTCATTTGCACGGTGGAGGCTAATTAATTTGAGGTGTACTTATTTTGCGCAGCGGCGGGCGCGCCGTCCTCATCATCCTCTACCCCCGATTCTCCCACGCTCTTTACTTGGACTCGTCGAAGAACATTCACAAAAAGGATTACACCCACATCAAAGATGTTCTCGACAGTGCTATGTTTTACTACCAAGCAAGGGGTGGAGAGGTTAGGGACAAGAAGAGAAGGGGCGGCAGGGCCGCCTTCAGCCATAAGACCGACTTCTGCTGCATCCAGCAACCGAACGATTCTCTTAATGATGGATTCTATGTCCTACACCACATGCTGGAGTACAGACGGGATCACCAGAACCTTCACATGTCACCTAGATCTGGCGATGCCCATATTCTGCAATGGGCAAAGGACATAGGAGATATCGAGGATCATCGACTTCGAGCTGAGTTCTATAACATCCAGCGCGAACTTGCCCAAATCATCATGAAAGAGGTCGTCAGAAAAACAGGGATGTTCTACGGAAGGACAAATGTCGCGGGAAGACGTCCGAACATGGATAGCCTCTCAGCGTCTCGACATGAAGCCTTTCACTAAGCTCGGGGACTATCTCCCTGACCTCGATGGATGGCACGGCATGTTGGAGTGATTGTCGATATATGACAATGTGTCTGTTTAGTCCATACTTTCTGTATGACAAAACTTTGAGTTATGCGCAGTGAAACTTTATTTGTGATGTAATTAAACCGTCCTCCTCCTCGACTAGCGAAGATCACTCTAGTTAGGGCATTTTGGGTACGATGAACTTTGTTATTTATGCTTATGATATGTTGTTTCTATTTTTGTCAAGTCTGTCTCTTTCTGTTGCTCAACTATATATGTTGCATATCATCGACTCATGTGACGATGCAGGTGCATAGATCATCGATGGCGAAGAAGTGCTACGCCAGGAGTATATATACGATGAGTGGCCGGAGTGTCAGGCCCAGGTGTTGCCGGTTTCCGGTTTCCGAGCGACAGGCAGTAGTTAGTTTAGGTTCACGCTAATGCGAGAGAGGGATACGAACTCATGTACTCAAAGTGATAGCTCTTTTCGTGTATACCATTGTTTAGATGGATGACGATGTATTTGCAAGTAATCAAGGACTTGTATCGCTATTTTCGAGATGATGACGAGAGACCACTTTGTGTTGGATGATGATTATGATGAGACTATTTGTATGTATATGCTATGATTATATTCATGGTCTCGCAGGCATTTGTATGTGTATCATGATGAAATTTCTATGTGCTAAAGATTCTTCTATAAAGCCTGTTCAAATACAAAACAAATATGCCAAAAAAACAAAAAACCTGTTAAATTAGCAGTAGCGAGTGTATAGAAGTTAGCAGCAGTGCCTCTATAGCAGTAGCGCGTTGCTGCAAAGTGCGCTAGAGCTACTAGCAGTAGCATGCTCCCAGTAAGCGCGCTGCTGCTACACTTGTGTAGCAGTAGTGCTGGTGATTACGCGCTACTGCTATACGTTAGCTGTAGCGCCTTATTAGTAGCGCCCCACCCTGCGCTACTGATACACCTAAAACCCGCGCTGCTGCTAGTCTTTTCTCTAGTAGTGCTAGTTTACCATCACTACTACTAATTAATATCCACTACTACTAAAAATCATTATCTATGAACCCTAAATTAACATCTACTACTACTAAAATCATCTACTAACTAAGCAAAGAGAGAGGTGGTGGGGGGCTTATAGAGGGAGAGAGCGGCGGCGGGCGGCGGCGGTGAGGGTGTGGATCGGGAGGCGGCGGTCCTGCAGTGGGTCAAGAGCGGAGGCGGGCGGCAGCGGTGATGGTGTGGCCGAGAGCGGCGGCGGGCGAGGAGGCGGCGATGGTGTGGCCGAGAGCGGCAGCGGGCGGCAGCGGTGAGGTTGAGGGCGGGCTCGGGCGGCGGCGGTGAGGGCAGGCTCGGGCTCGGGCGACGGCGACAGGAGTAGGGAAACAGGCCGGGGGGTGAAAGGAGGACTTAGCGAAATTTTGAGCTGGGGGTGGTTAAGTCGAACTAGCAGTAGCGCTCATAAGGAAAAGGCGCTATAGCTAACTTATCTACAACGTGTTTTAGTGAAAAACGCCACTACTAATGGAAGCAGTTATTTCTTTTGTTTATCCCAATATCAGTAACGCTTTGTCCTGAAAAAACGCTCTAAGTCTACGCAATATAAAAACATCAAAAATATACATTGGTCATCATTAATTAGTTGCGGTGATACTTAGCAGTAGCGAGTTTTGATGAAAAACGCTGCTACTAAGTACATTAGTAGTAGCGCGTCCCATGGAAGGGCGCTACTACTATATCTAGCCTGGAGGCAACACCGGGGCAATTATAGTAGTAGCGCTCGTTTCACCTAGAGCCCTACTACTACTTAGATATTAGTAGCGCTCTTTACTGAAGCTCGCTACTGCTAATTAGCAGTAGCGTCTGTTCTTAAACCACGCTGCTACTAAGATTCTGTGTATAAGGTTTTCCCTAGTAGTGTAATACAACCCCAGATTCCAAACCATCTGACGTAATCGGAGGCTCTGCCACCGAAATAACACCTTCGGCCCACGAAATCATGGCTGTCATCGCCCCATGGACCGAGCCCTTCTTAGCCTGCCTAAATAGGCAAGAGCTCCCTGAGGACCAAAACGAGGCACGTTGTATTGTGCGACGTTCTAAGGCATACAAAGTCCATGAAGGAGAGCTCTACAAGAAAAGCACTACCGGAGTGCTCCAAAGATGCATCTCCGAAGAGGAAGGGCAGCAGCTCTTAGCCGAAATCCATTCCGGACTCGACGGGCACCACGCTGCAGCTCGGGCACTTGTAAGCAAGGCCTTCCGTACAGGGTTTTACTGGCCGACAACCCGGGCAGATGCACAAGACCTTGTCCAACATTGCGTTGGTTGCCAACTCTTCGCAAATCAGAGCCATATGCTCCCTACCGCTCTCCAAACAATACCCATAACTTGGCCCTTCGCGGTCTAGGGGCTGGACATGGTCGGACCTCTTAAAGGGGGAAGCCATAAGAAAAAAATACTTATTGGTCATGGTGGACAAGTTCACCAAATGGATAGAAGCCAAACCAGTTAAAATGGCCTAATCCGGACCAGTGATAGACTTCATATCAGGGGTCGTACACCGTTACGGTGTCCCCCACAGCATCATCACAAACAATAGCTCAAATTTTAAAGCCGATGAGGTGAAAACTTGGTGCGGCAACATGGGCATCAAGCTCGATTACGCCTCTGTCTATCACCACCAACCAGACGGTCAAGTCGAACGTGCAAATGGTCTCATCACGAGCGGCATCAAACCCAGACTAGTGCGATCCTTGAAGGAATCATACACGCATTTGGTCGAGGAGCTCGATTCCGTACTCTGGGGGCTGCGTACCACGCCGAATCTCACCACCAGATACACACCATTTTTCATGGTGTACGGTGCAGAAGCAGTGCTACCATGCGATATAATCCATGACTCACTTCGCATGCACATGTACAAAGAGAAGGAAGCCAAACTAGATCGGTAGGACAACTTAGATGCTCTTGAGGAGGAGCGTGACATCGCAAAAGCCCGTTCTGCATTCTATCAGCAACAGGCTCGAAGGTATCAAAGCAGAGAAGTACGGGCCAAAACTTATAACATTGGCGAACTAGTTCTACGCCTCCCCGAGAATAAGAAGGACAAGCTCAAACCCAAGTGGGAGGGTCCCTTCATCATTGATAAAGTTCTCACCGGAGGAGCATACCGTCTGTGCAATGCATCTGATAACAAACTCGAGCCGAACCCATGGAACGTGGCCAGACTCGGAAGATCCTATGCCTAGTGCCAACCTTAGTGTTCGTCTCCTTACCTCTGCTTCTTCAATTATGTTCTCTTTCTTCCTTTCTCGCCCTCTTTTCCTTTTCACATATAGCCTTAAAAACTGTACGGATACTTTGGTCGCTCCGGCCGCACTTCGTGTGCTCATTATACCTGGGGGCTTCCTTTACGGAAGCTAAATATAACTACTTTAATGGCTTCCCGCCAACCACATATGCGTTTTCTTTCCATATGTGCCTTTTCTTCACCATTATATGCATCAATATGACTTAAGTTTTGGCCATGTTGGGTTGCCTGGCTCTTGTGTTTATGCCCTATGTTCCCGTTAATTCGGCTAGGGCATAAGGGGAGCACCTCTGCGATTGTTACTGCCAGTTCAGCCGGATGTGTACCTCAGACTGGGTGAAGCCGAAAGCTACCGTTCTTAAGGGAATATTCGGTCGGTGAACAAAAGATGTTTTCATTCATTACAACGTGAATCCCCAGATGTTTTGTTTCCTACGCTTCTATGCGTAGTTCGGACATGCACATCGATGCATGCGCACCCAGAGAAAGGAACCCCTAACGGAACTATTCTCTCTGGAAGATGTTTCTTACTATCCATGTAATATAACATAACTAGTTGGGTACTTGTCTGTTCAAGCACTTATGACCCCTACGCCTGGTTTCCATGCATACCCCGGTTTTTCTTAACTGTGCAGGTATTCGGATACACTTCGGACTGTCAGGTCCGGGGGCTGAAGCGAAAAGGTCTGCCATGACAAATGATTTTCAATCCGGCTAGGGACTACATAGGTCCATTTAAATTACATAGTCACTTGGACTCGCTATATTCTTCCTCTATACCATCCAACAGACTGTCTAGCCTACAATCCTATTGGGAATACTTTACGGCTAATGCTTCTTGGTCATATACCAGACTTACAGGTATCTCTTGCCCATCTAACCCCACCAGTCCGACTTCGGCCATAAGGTTCGGGTCAGCCTTGGTGTATCACATCTTCACCATGGCCCAGGCTTCCCTCTCACGTTGTCGGCAGGCTGTTATCTTCCATAACCGGAAGCGTCGCCGTGCTCCTTTGAGCATCTCCACAAGCTCGCTCATGCCTCCTGGAAGGGAAGCGGATGGCCACAAGGCCTGGGCAATACCCTGCATCACCTGCCGCGCTCGTTCGTGTAGTTGTGAAAGATCTTGCAGCATATCGCCTGCGGATCCGGGCATCTCCTCTTCAGGACGGCCCGTCAGCATACCTACAGACATAACTCTATCAATACGCTTCCTCGCCGAACTGTACTACAGTTCGTTTAAGCACTTACTATAAATGTCGCGTCGAAGCCTGCTGTTCTCCTTCACGGAGTCAGCGAGCTGAGCCCGAACATGTTTTAATTTGACGCTCAGTCAGATATTAGCATCTTGGAGATTATTTCTCTCTCGAATAGCCTGCGTCAGCACACGCTCGCCCGCCTTCAGCTGACTTCACAGATGTGTCTCATTATCTTCCACAATCTTCGGATTCTCTCCAGGATTGTGTGCATCATCTTTTGTTAGATTTATAAACCATGCCGAATAAATAACTGGTATACATCCTTACATATTCTGTTATCAAGGCAAGTCTTACCAAAAGAGGCCTTTTTTTATTCCTCTTGTTCGGCAATAGCGGCCTTCAGCTGGGTCTTACATTCCTCCAGCTCTTGAGATAAATGGGTATTCTTCTCTACAAGAACCTATGCATACAATGATCCTTATATCAGTTGTGCCAACTGTTTCAATTCTCAGGGGCTACTACTATGCATACTTATCAAATTTTCTTACCTGTATATCCTTCGCATACTGGTTCATCGCTCTGGCAAGTCCATCTTGAGCGGCGTGAATATATGCGTCTCCGGAGTTGAAGGCATTGAAAGCCTCCTCGGAGAAAATTCCATTGTGGAGTATGGCCCGTCTGCGCTAGTGATTCATAGCGCTCTCCACATCGGAGTTTGTAGAGGAAAGCCTGTCCGCATCCTCTGTGGGAGGGCAATTCGGCGTTGCCCCCATGTCGGTGTCAAAACCGGCGAATCTAGGGTAGGGGGTCCCGAACTATGCGTCTAAGGCTAATGGTAACAGGAGACTGGGGACACGATGTTTTACCCAGGTTCGGGCCATCTCGATGGAGGTAATACCCTACTTCCTTCTTGATTGATCTTGATGATATGAGTATTACAAAAGTTGACCTACCACGAGATCGTAGAGGCTAAACCCTAGAAGCTAGCCTATGGTATGATTGTTGTTCTTGTCCTACAGACTAAACCCTCCGGTTTATATAGACACCAAGGGGGGCTAGGGTTACACAGAGTCGGTTACAAAGAAGGACATCTATCATCTGAATCACCAAGCTTGCCTTCCACGCAAAGGAGAGTCCCATCCGGACACGGGACGAAGTCTTCAATCTTGTATCTTCATAGTCCAACAGTCCGGCCAAAGTACATAGTCCGGCTGTCCGGATACCCCCTTATCCAGGAATCCCTCAGTAGCCCCTGAACCAGCCTTCAATGACAATGAGTCTGGAACGCGGATTGTCTTCGGCATTGCAAGGAGGGTTCCATCTCCGAATACTTCAAGATAACTTCCAAACACAAGGATCGTGTCGAGCTCTGCAATTCAGCATACCACCATAGATAGAACAATAATCCACGAATCAAATCTGCTGACATCTCTTCATAGCGTGACATCACGCCACAGCCCGACTTTTATTTGAACCGTTTTTTATAACCAGCTACCGCACACATTGCGAGGTGGTTTCTTTGGCACGGCTTGTCAAACAGAGATCGTGCCCCCTTATTGCGGGATCCTAATCAATACAGGTATGGGTAACCCAACCACGCCTGTTGGCATGACTCCGTGTTTTTAGGCAAGTCCCGAACGGTTACGCTGGGGATGCTTGATATCCTCCCCCTTTATAGAGGGGTCTAGGCCTATCCCTTTCTTACTATGCTTGCGCCTTTCCGCCTCTCGAGTTCCAACACCCGAAGCTCAAGCTTAGGTACTTCGGCTTCAATCATGTCCGGATCCAACCTTCAAGGTCGGTGGATCAGAGGAGGACATTGCGAAGCTCAGGGAGGCCATATATTTGATCGCCGATGTCAAGCATAGTCTTCCCGCCCCTGAGCAGATCATCCCCACTCCCGAACCCAACGACAGTGTCGTATTTGTTTCTCACTTCCTCCGAGGCTTGGGCTTGAATCTTGATCCCTTCGTGAGAGGGTTCATGTTCTACTACGGGCTATATTTTCACGATCTATCTCCGGATTCCATCCTCCACATCTCATTGTTTATCGTCGTATGTGAAGCCTTCTTCCACATCACCCCACACTTCGGCCTATGGATCAAGACCTTCAATGTGAAGCCGAAGGTGATTGAGGGGCGACACGCCGAGTGTGGAGGTGCCGCAATAAGCATAAAGGCCGATGTTCCATGGCCAGAAGGTTCCTTCGCGAAGGTGTTTGATATGTGGCAATGGAGGTGGTCCTACGTCACAGCTCCCCGAGGCACAACGTGGGCGGCTGCCCCTGCATTTCGCTCGGGTCCTCCGCCTCAACTGGCATTGTGGACCAATGTGGGACTGGACTAGGGGCCTGCTAATGACGTACCGACATTGCAGAGCCATATCGGGAGCTTCTTGAGAGGGATATCGATCTTGTCAGAATTATTCAGGTAATGCTGGTTCAGCAGATCCTGCCGTGCAAGCGTCGGCCTCTCCGGATGTGGGAGTTCAATCCGGAAGGTCCGCAAACCATTCAACACTTCTTCGGCGTGACGCTCGAAGGGATGTATAAGTTATTCTTCGGACCACAAGTAAGGTGTCCGGAAACCATCGAGGATGCGGGCCTGAGCTTCCACTGCCGAGATACCCAATTAAGTAACCCTGTAACCGAGCACTTTGCTTATGCTTAATACAATATTATTCTGAAAACTTGTCCGCAGCCAGGATTGGCTCAACAAGGCGGAGAGGATCAGGTGTCCGGCCCCACTTCCCGAAGGCTCGCCTAGTCCTGCAATAGCCGGACTGCTTAGACGCGCATTAAGCCAAGTGCCCTCGGGGAAAGGGTAAGAGAAGAATAGAGAACCCGAACTTCACACATTGCATATCCAAACCAGGGGAATTACTTTCTCCATGAAGGAGGATAATCGGGGAGGTTTTTCCAAGGTTCCCTCCCCTCGCAGGTAGAAAAGGGCTGCCTCCGAAGATTTGGAGACGGAGGTGCCTAAGCAAGGGAAGAATGCTTCACCAGGGGGCCCTGCCCCAAAGGGCGTCCTCATCGCATCGTGCCTGCAAATAGGCCAGCCCTCCACCAAGCTGTAAGTTAATAATAAACAAGAAGCTATTGCTTTATCCTCTAAGAACAGTAACCAGGATCTGTTTTTTGCAGTACGACTAGTAGTTCATCTCAACAGGGTTCGTCTTCGGGGGATCTTCTTCCAGAGATGATGGAGAGTGAAACCCCACCTGCCTCTCCTCCCCATGGGGCAGGCGACCCTGAGGTGTCGTCACGGAGGAGTCCAGATCCGCTGAGGCCGGAAGCTGACACTTCGGCTGCCCCAAGCCCGGCACGTTCAGCTCCCTTGGAGGGCAATGAGAAGGGTCCGGAACAGTCTGGTGCCCGGCCGAACACGCTGACGGGCCTCCTGGAACAAGTTGTTCTCTTAGAGGGTCACCGTACGCTAATGGGTACAGTGTTGGAGAAGATTTCATCCGCCACAAGCGGGTTAAATGAAGCTTTTGGAAGTTTGCTCAAAGGCTTCGAGGTACGTGATAAAATACGTAATTTTTGATTGTTCCGCACGTGCTAGGTGTGCTCCGTATAGATAGTAGCCCCTGAGACTCTGGTTGCCAGCCCTAGGCGGCAAACGGAGGATCACACTCTCAGGTAATGATCGTACTGCATTCATGCGCAGGTGGCTAAGAGTCAGGCGATAGACCGGAACTTTGAATTCACTGAACCGAGGCCACATATTGATGTGGTGGATACCGACATCACGCTTGTAAACAAGCGGCTTGACGAGTCACAGAGTATGCGCTTGTTTGTTCCTCATTTGTTTTAGGAAATATGAAGAGGATTGTAATGTTAATGTGATATGATGTGGCTGCAGGCGGAGCTGCTGCCATTAAGGCCCTGAGGGCGGAACTTGCCCGAGCCAAGGAACAAGCCCGGGCTAGCAATGCGGCTGCCCTAAAGGCAGCCGAAGACTTGAGAGCCGAACAGGCTGCTCATCCCTGAAGAGAAGAAAAGATAGCCGAGATGGCTGTGGAGCTGAGGGACGCCTGTCACAGCCCTAGATCATTGCTTGTAACTAGTTGCTTTAAAGCATTCATGCGTCATGTTAAATTTCTGAAAGTTGAACTGAGGAATTTTGGAAGCCTCAAAAACTTAAATAAAAGAGGGGCAAAGAACCCTGGAAAATGCATTCAATGTTTCCAAAATGCCCTTAAATAATGTTGGTTATATTTTGGCAAGGGTTTTGCACCAAACCAAAAATAATGAACATTTTTGAGGAATATTTTGAGCACTGAATTTAAATCATTATTCTAGTTGCATTTGGAATTATATTCATAATATGTATAGAATATACTTTCAAATACCCTAGAACATTTTATGTGCATTTGGATCAGTCCATTCAGCAACATAGAAATATCCAGAGGATATTTTGTACTGTTTTTGAATCTGTTTTGATTTTTAAACAGTGGCAAAAGATTAAATAAAAGAAAAACAGAACAGAAATATAAAACAGAGCAGTGGGACTTACCTGCACCCACCTGTGGCCTGCTACTGTAGTCACCTGGCAGCCCATCTGGCCGGCCCAGCCCACCAGGGGCAGGGAGGTCTTCTTCCTCCCGCCAGTAGGATGCACAGCGCGTGCCCGACGCGCCCATGGCCACCGTGCGGCCACCTCCACCCTGCTTGCCTGCGTCCTCGACGCTCTGGACGTCTCCAACGACGCCACGCACCCCCTGGAACCCCCTCGTTCACTCTCCCGTGCCTCTCCCCTCCTCTGCTCTCTCTCTCACCCGCGCCGAGCGCGTCCATCGCCGCCGCTCACTGCCACCGCGCCCACCGCCGTCCCCTTGCCCCATTGCCGTTTCCTCTAGCTCCGCCTTGATGCCGTGAAGCTCCAAGCCAAAGAACCGCCCGCGGATGCCCTGCAACGTTGTCAACGTCGCCATCTTCCTCGTCTGCTCCGATGAACGCCGTCGCTCGATTCGCCGACCTCCGAGCGTCCCCGAGCACGCTAAGCTACTCATCGGCCTCCCTGTGAGCTCCCCCGCTATTCCCCTCTCTTCCCTGCGTCATTTTCGCCCTCTAGCCGCAGCCCCGAGATCACCCGCGGCCGCCGACCGCCATGACCGGCGAGCCCGTGCTCCCGAGCTTCTCCTGTTCACTCCAGGGGTACTGATACGCTCCTAGCGCCTCCAGGAGGCTGCCTAGCACCTCCGTTGGCTCGCCCGAGCACTGCAGCCCCGGACTCGCTTGAGCCGAACTCCGGCCGCCGCCACGAGCTCCGCTCCGACGAGCTCCGCCGTCCCCGCGGCCTCCCGCTTGTTCCACTGGATGCGCGCCGCCCCCAGCTAGCCGTAGGTCCAAACGGCGCTCGATTCCGTGGACTACAGCGCGACCCTGAGCGCCACCGCCGCGCGATTCGGTCGCCGGCGGCTAACCGCCGTTGTTGATGACATGGCACACTTAATTAGGGGCTAATAACCCTGCTAACTAAACCATGTGCAACTGACAGTGGGCCCAATGCCCTAATTAACCCTGGGATTTATTCCCTGTTTAGCTTAAATTAAACCTGCTGGCCCCGCCTGTCAGTTGGCCCTGCCACGTCAACGTTGATCTGGCCCCACTGGTCAGCCTCTGTTCTTGCCCTGTTACACTGACCCGTGGGTCCCAGCCGTCAGGTTTGACTCTAGGCGACCCAGTTGACCTGCTGACGCAGCAGTGACACAGTGCTGATGTCATTAATCATTTTCTGGAGTAAAAATAATCCAAGAAATTTCAGAAAATAGTCAAAACTTCTAAAATTCATAGAAATTCAACCGTAACTCCAAATGAAATAATTTATATATGAAAAATGATCAGAAAAATCCAATCTATCCATCTGTACCATTTTCATGCATGTTAGAACAACTTATGACTACTGTTTAGGACAATTCAATCAATGGCATTTAAAACATCACATATGGAGTTTGAATTTGAATCGTTGATTCAAACCAACTTCATTTAACTTGTTGCTAGTTGCATTAGCTCAAACCACAACATATTGCCATGTCATGGTCATGCATCATATTGTGCATTACATTCATTGTGTTCTTCCTTGTTTGCTGGTGTTTGTCCCCTCTCAGTAGACAGTGTACCGACGATGAATTCGTTGACACCGATGAAGAGCTATACTATCTTCTGAAGTGCCAGGCAAGCAAAACCCCCTTGTTCATTCTGATACAATCCCACTCTCTCGCTCCTGCTCTCTTTTACTGCATTGGGACAACAACGACATATCTGTTACTTGCTGCGGTAGTTGAACCTCTTTATCTTCTGCATGACCTGTCATTGCCACAGTAAATAGATGAAACCCACTAGCATGAGTAGGAGTTGTTTGAGCCCTGATGTGCCTACTCATACATGCTTGTTTGTCATGCCTGCTACTGCTTAGAGTTGAGTCAGGTCTGATTCATCGAGGATGAATTGGAGGTGTGTAAACATGTCCTACCGTGTGTGAACTAAGTGTGTGAACACGATTTGGTAAAGGTAGCGGTGAGAGGCCATGTAGGAGTACATGGTGGGTTGTCTCATTGCAGCCGTCCTCAGGAACTGAGTTCTGTGTTTGTGATCCATGACCAGTTACTACCACACATTGGGTTCCGGTAACTCGACCCCTCTCGACTTATTAATCAACATGATCTCTGTCCAGGAGTTGCAACTAGTTTCTGGTGTTTGTAGGTAGTGTTAGTAGTCTACCAAGTGGCACGCGGTACAGGTGGGCTTGGGACAGACTAGGCACAGTGGCCCGGTGTACCAAGTAGCACCCGGATGGTGGGCTTGGGAACCCTGCACACATCGTTTGGGGTCGTGAGCGACACCCCGACCAGATCTCCTTTTGGATGGAACCCGAATAGGCGATAAACCTGGACGAGAGACTTGTGTGGTTAGTCAGGTCGTGGCCGACACCCTCGCTGGGCTTCCGCTTGAAGGTTGTCGAGTACATGTCGTGTAAATGGCGGTAAGTGGTGAGAGCGTGTGTGAAGAAGTACACCCCTGCAGGGTTAATATGATCTATTCGAATAGCCGTGTCCGCGGAAAAGGACTTCTGAGTTGCCTGTACAGTTCATAGACAAGTGAAAGTGGATACTCTAAAATACGCAAGATAAGCGTGAGTGCTATGGATGGCGTTCTCGTAGGGAGACAGGAGCGGATCCATAGTGGTGTATTGATATGGTGAATATGTGGACTCGTGTGCGCCACCTCAAAAGAGTTACTTGCAGTCGTAGTACAGGATAGCCACCGAGTCAAAGCTGGCTTGCTGCAGTTAAACCCCACCACCCCCTTTGTTGATAATGATGCATATGTAGTTAGATCTGATGTAAGTCTTGCTGGGTACATTTGTACTCACGTTGCTTAATTTATGTTTTTGCAGAGAGACTTCAGTCTCGCTAGTAGTTCCACGTGGACTTCGATGTTTAGCTTGTTACCTCAGCTACGATCTTGTGCCTCAGCAGGATCTGATAGACAGTCAGGCTTCTCAGCCTTTTTCTTTTGTAGATGTCTGTACTCAGACATGTTAAGCTTCTGCTTGTGCTTGACTTGTTTGCTCTGAATGTTGGGTCATGAGACCCATGATTGTAATATCTCGCTCCTCGGAGCCTATTGAATAAAATGCTTGAGTTGTAGAGTCATGTTGTGATGCCATGTTGTATTTGCACATATCGAGCATATTGTGTGTATGCTATTGAAATGCTTGGTATGTGTGGGATCTGACTATCTAGTTGTTTATCATTAGTAGCCTCTCTTACCGGGAAATGTCTCCTAGTGTTTCCACTGAGCCATGGTAGCTTGCTACTGCTCCGGGACACTTAGGCTGGCCGGCATGTGTCCTTTTTCGTTCCTATGTCTGTCCCTTCGGGGAAATGTCACGCGATGAATACCGGAGTCCTGTTAGCCCGCTACAGCCCGGTTCACCGGAGTCCTGCTAGCCCAGTGCTACAACCTGGATTCACTCGCTGATGACCAACACGTTCGTTGTTGGGTCATGTATGCCTGTCCCTGTAAGTTAGTGCCACTTTGGGTTCACGACTAGCCATGTCAGCCCAGGTTTTTTGTCATATGGATGCTAGCGGCACTATCATATACGTGAGCCAAAAGGTGCAAACGGTCCCGGGCCAGGTAAGGTGGCACCCGTGGGAATACCGTGCGTGAGGCCGCAAAGTGATATGATGTGTTACATGCTAGATCGGTGTGACTTAGGATCGGGGTCCTGACAACGCCGCCGGCCGGTATGAGCTTCTCGAGAAGGAGAATCAGGCAAAGGTGACTAAACTGAAGAAGGCCCTGGATGCGGCTAAGGAGATGCGCTCAGAAAGTAGAGACGCGCGGGAGGAACTTCGACAAGCCGGAGAAATCGTGGTTGGAAGCCCCTATTTCTTGCGGATGAAGTTCTTAGCTCCAAAGCATGCTCCTTTGGACCGGCTTTGGAGCGCTACAGATGAGTATGCGGACTTGGCGAAAAGTACGGCTAATGCGACCAAGTTATTCAAGGATCATAAAGATAATGAAATAGAAAGGCTGTTCTGGTCACAATTTAGCGCTCCAACACGCTCATTGCCATTGAGTGAGAGGATGTCCGCTATAGCCGAGCTCCATAGGTTGTCCGGCCTTGCAATGAGGTCTGTAATAGACCGTCTGTGGCCGAAGGGACTAAGGCCGGATAGCTACTTTGGTTTAGTGCAATAGGTATTTGGTGCCGGATCGCAAATCGATGTCGGGAAAAGGTCGGCGTGCATAGAGGGTAGATATGGAAGCCACCAACATTGCAACCCAGAGTCCGGCAGGAAGCCAGGGCCCAGCCGAGCACCATTTTGAGCAGGTCATAGAAGGTGCCCGTATAATAGAGGCGCAGTGCTCGAAGAATGTCATGTTCGAGTGACAAGTCGACTAATTGTAAACAATTATGTGTTAAATATAGAGGCTGTGTTTATACTTTTGCCTGAAAGTATAATAATGTCTCCTGCGCGCGGTCGTTTATGTGTGCATATAACTTGAAAGTTAGCAGTCGTTGGCTTTAGCCGCCACGCACATAATGCGGGAGTGTTTGAAAAAAGAATATGCGTAATCACACTTGATCCAACGTCTTGGTCCATTGAGGAGGTGATCGCACGTCGAACCAGGCAACCAGACTATATAGTTGTAACACTTTCACTTAGCCATAGGATTTTAATGGTGGGGCTACTATGTAGCCCATAGTACTTCCGGGTGCATCCGGATAGGGGTGCGTATGTACGTGACCGGGAAATGGTCCTTCGTTAATGCGGAGGAATCCTATAGATTCCGATGAGTCTTTGAGTGGTTGACATGTCTCTCGCTGTATCATGACAGTCAGTTTTCAGCTTTTCTCTACTGAGGTGCTCATCCGGAATAACCAGGGCACAATCGCAGTAGTTCTCCTTTGGCTGCCTTAGCCGATAGAACGGAACGTAAGGCAGCAAATCCAGGAGCCGGGCAAACCCAACATTTGACCGAAGACATGATTCGGAGCTGATGCATATAAGGCCAAGCTCGCGACACCGAACATTCCCGAAGGTATTCAGACTTTATAACATATACTGGGCTGAGCAACCCCCTTGAGTATGAACCCTGTATTTCGAGGTACATGCATTGATCTGTCGTGGCGAGATGCCTATAATGCCAGTATCCTCTATGGGTGTGTTCAATACCCACGGGATTTCAAGCAACAAAAGACAGTAAAGAAGGTTTACACAGGGGCTTAATCTAAAGAGAAACCTTTGAGCGGGGCCCTGCTGCATGTCTGCGCCTTTGTCTCTGTTGTGCTGTATCCTGGAAGGGTGTCGCACGAATAGTGTCTGTAAAAACGAAAACTCGTAAAAAAGAGTAAGCGTGCGAGAAGTTGGTTATTCTCCATGGATGTTAGAAATATGAGATATTTGCCTATTAATAAGGCAAGCCGAATTGTGGGATTTATTACATGTTTGCAGCCCCTGGTATCATTTATGGGTATATATGTATAGCACCCATCTCAGGTTTATCCGGGCTGTTGTTGACGATGGTGCACTGGACTCGTCTAACCGTATCTGTGGTCTTGACGACCGATCATGCGTTCTGGTGGGAGAGGCTGCTAAATGTCCGTCTACAAGAGCCGCCGCATACTGCTCTGTGTTTCCGCTAACGGTTATGACGCCACGTGGACGGGGCATCTTAAGTTTAAGGCAGGCGTAGTTGGGTACTGCGTTAAAGCAAGCGAAGGCCGTTCTTCCGAGTAATGCATGATAACCACTGCTGAAGGGAGCGATGTGGAAGATTAGTTCCTCGCTTCTGAAGTTGTTGGGAGAACCGAATGTCACCTCTAATACGAGGGAGCCCCAGCAGTGGGACTCAAGCCTGGTATCACTCCGTTAAAGGTGGTGTTTCTTTGGCTTATTCTGGATGGGTCTATCCCCACCTTGCAGACGATGTCCTGATATATCAGATTAAGACTACTGCCGCCGTCCATTACGACTCGAGTGAGATGGTATCCGTCAATTATTGGGTCGAGCACCAAGGCAGCTGATCCTCCGTGACGGATACTGGCCGGGTGGTCCCTGTGATCAAAATGATCGGGCAGGCCGCCTAGGGGTTGAATTTGGGGGCAACGAACTCTTTGTGAGTTGCGTGGACCATATTTACTGTTTTGACTTCTAGTGGCAATTTTTTCTGTCCCCCCATGTTCGGCTGGCGAGGCTCATCCTCGTCTTCACTTGGCGCTTCCCTTCCCTTGTGTTCGGCGTTTAACTTGCCGGCCTACTTGAAGACCCAACATTCTCTGTGAGTATGACTTGTAGGTTTTTGGGGGTGCCATGGATTTGGCACAATTTGTCCAGGACTTTATTCAGGCCGGACGGTCCCTCTTTACTGCCCTTACATGGCTTCTTTCCTTGACCGGGTCGAGAGCCCCTGAATCCAGCGTTGACCTCCGTGTTGTCCGGACTATCGTCATTGTTCCGATGCTTGTGCTTAGTGCGCCATGGTTTCCCGTTGCCATCTCGAATTTCTGATGTGCCTGGGTCACTGGTGCCTCTATGGGCCAACCAGCTGTCTTCACCCACACAAAAGTGGGTCATAAGGCTCGTTAAGGCCGCCATCGTCCTTGGATTTTCTTGGCCGAGGTGTCTGGCAAGCCACTCGTCCCAGATACTATGTTTGATGGCCTCTAAGGCTTCGACATCCGGACAGTCGACAATTTGATTCTTCTTAGTGAGAAATCTGTTCCAAAGCTTACGAGTTGACTCTCCGGGTTGCTGTATTATGTGACTTAAATCATCTGCATCTGGAGGTCGGACATAGGTCCCTTGAAAATTGGCCCTGAAAGCATCCTCAAGTTCCTCCCAACTTCCAATTGAGTTTTCGGGGAGGCTTTTCAGCCAATGCCGAGCTGGTCCTTTCAACTTGAGGGGAAGGTATTTGATGACGTGGAGGTCGTCCCCACGAGCCATGTCTATGTGAAGGATAAAATCCTCAATCCAGACCCCAGGGTCTGTCGTTCCATCTTATGCCTCGATGTTCACGGGTTTGAATCCCTGTGGAAATTCATGATCCAACACCTCATCGGTGAAGCACAAAGGGTGTGTAGCCCCTCTGTATCTGGACATGTCGTGGCATGCTGTCGGCTGTTGTTGCGTCCAGTGTTGATTCTGAACTGATATTCGATCAGTGTGATCGTTTTGGTGACCATAATCCCGCGTCGGAACATGTCCTCTGGATCCGTAGATGGACCTGGCCGCACCGACATTTTTGTCCAGGAGCTCACGTAAATCGTGTACGGTATCAGTGGCTGCTCGATTGCGTCCATGAAGTGGTTGGTCCGGCCGAATGGTCGTATTGTTCTTTGGTGGAATGGGCGCTGCGGCCTCATCGTCAAATTCGGGCAGCAGCTTGCATTTTGGGTAGCTCTTTGTGTGGCGATCGTCGCCACATTTTCCTTCACTGTCTAGCACCTTATTCCATCTTCGGTTGAGCGTATCCAGCATGGCTTTAAGCCTTTGCTTCTGCTTCTTCAGGCTCCTCGCCGTGGCCATAAGCCTTCCGTGGAGGTTATCTTGTTCCAAACGTTTTTCCGGGATGATGAATGCATCGTCAACCGGATTGTCCTCCTCTCCATAGGCATTTTGATGAGTTTGGCCCTCGGGATCACTGTGATCGGGTGTTTGTTCAGCGTGGCCTAGATCTTCTTGCTCCATCACTGGGTTCATATTGTTGCCTTCGGAGTCAACCGGAGTGTCATTTTTCCTTGTGCTGTTATCGCTATTTTTACTCTGACTGGACTTAGAGCGGCGCCTGCACCGTCGTTCTCGCTTTTGTTCGGGGGGTTTATCCTCCTTAGTGTCCTATTTGTCATCGTCGTCTTCCTTAGGCGTGTCCACCATGTAGATGTCATATGAAGAAGTGGTGGTCCAGCACCCCGTGGGTGGTGGTTCCTGATCATCCCCTGCATACCGCCGATACCGTCGATACCGTCAGAGTCAAAATCAAGCATGTCTATTAGGTCATCGACAGTGGCTATGAAGTGGGTCGTGGGTGGGAGGCGATTTTCTTCGTTGTCCGTTTCCCACTCGGGAAGGACATAGTTCGGCCAAGAGTCTTCAGACAAAGAGAGAGACTTTAATGAATTTAGCACATCGCCAAAGGGGGAGTGCTGAAAGATATCCGCACTGGTGAACTCCATTATTGGAGCCCAATTGCACTTGATGGGCCCGGGCGCGCGCGGTTCAGAACCCACATCCAGACATAGGTCCGGGGGTCCGATGACGCAGATTTCCTTAACGGTGGAGCCTATGTTCGGCTCTACCGCCAAAGAGCATGCGGCCTCCATGGCGGGGTCCATCACTCCATCCTTGGCCGACGTGACCCGCCTCGAATTTAGGTTCGGAGCAGCTGTCGGGGCGATATCTCGAATACTATCCGACAATAGATTTAGGTCGTGCTCATCGTTACTGTCCGGCGCTCCTGACATAGGCCCGAATCTGTTGAAGATCAAGTCTCCGTGGATATCGGCCGTGCAATTCAAGTTTTTGAACCTGACCTGATGGCCAGGGGCGTAGCTTTCGATATGCTCCAGATGGCCAAGCGAGTTGGCCTGCAGTAGGAAGCCGCCGAACATGATGATCTGTCCAGGGAGAAAAGTCTCGCCCTGAACTGCATTGTTGAAGGTTGGGGGAGCCATCGAGCCTTACATCAATGACACAGAGGAACTCTCAATGAAAGCACCAATGTCGTTGTCAAAACCGGTGGATCTCGGGTAGGGGGTCCCGAACTGTGCATCTAAGGCTAATGGTAATAGGAGACTGGGGACACGATGTTTTACCCAGGTTCGGGCCCTCTCGATGGAGGTAATACCTACTTCCTGCATGATTGATCTTGATGATATGAGTATTACAAGAGTTGATCTACCACGAGATCGTAGAGGCTAAACCCGAGAAGCTTGCCTATGGTATGATTGTTGTTCTTGTCCTATGGACTAAACCCTCCAGTTTATATAGACACCGGAGGGGGGCTAGGGTTACACAGAGTCAGTTACAAAGAAGGAGATCTATCATCCGAATCACCAAGCTTACCTTCCACGCAAAGGGAGAGTCCTATCTGGACAAGGGACGAAGTCTTCAATCTTGTATCTTCATAGTCCAATAGTCCGGCCAAAGTACAAGTCCGGCTGTCCGGATAACCCCTTATCTAGGAATCCCTCACCCCACATCAGCCTCCACCCATGAGTCCGGTTCAGGAATCCGGCTACTTGAGGCATGGTCGGCAGGGGCTCCGGATATAGTCCGGCGGATGTTTTTCCTGCCAGGACATAATGAAAACTGTCACATTTCGGCAAAGATAATCACAGAGCAAGCTTAATTTGTACCTCTGCCCCGGCGTCTCACTCCTAACCGCCTTCCTCTTACACCTGCCCGGCCCGGGTGCCCTTTGCTGATGAGCCCCCGTGGGCTCGGCATGGTGTCCTGATGGCCATTTCTGTAAAAATACAACATGTGCGCTTAAGGCACGGCATAATTCGGAATTTAGGGCTCCGGCTTTACTTACATTCGACACTAGGAGCAGCCCGGGATAATCGGCAAGGATGGCCACCAAGGTGCCGTCGCAGCTTGTTTGATAAAATGTCCCGTCGACAAGCTCCACGGATATATCCGGATCTTCTTCAAGTCCGGGGTCGAGAGCCCGGCCAGGATCCTCTGGCTGAGGAGGGGGGGTGTTGAACTCTTCCACGTCCCTTCTCAGTTCCTGCTTTGAAAATAGCAGGATAAATGATTGGTTACAATGGCCACAGGGATGATAGAGTCGAGTGAGGAATGATAGCTTACCCAGCTTGGGGGGTTGTACATGGAAAATCCGTCCCGCGGCTTAATGCGGAGGAACTCCTCTTCTTCCCCTTTGTACAAATCGGACAATATTTTTGCCAGTTCGGTGGCGGAGTCCGGACCTTTACGACCATAGCGGGTGGCGTCGTCTTCTCTGTTGAAGTGCCACATGGGTTTCCCCCGATATTGAAGTGGCTGCACCCCCCCGCATTATGCATATTGACATTACTTCTATTATTGTCAATCCTGATTTGGCCAGTATTTTTATCCTGCCCGTCGGATAGAGGACTTCTCTGTCATCTTCCTCCTAGGGGCTCCGCGGACGCCAGTTTTGGCGCTTCTTCAGCGGGGCATTGGTAAACTCGGGAAGGCCCGGCCGGACTGGGTCCGGAAGGGGAACATCATCTACATAAAACCACTCCGAAGGCCAGTCTTCAGATGCCTTCTTTGGAGTGCCGGACAGGTATCCGGCTTGGGCGACGGGCCATATTTCGGCTCCGCCCACTTGATATATAGATCCCTCCTGATTGCAAGGGACGAGGCAGAATAGCCTCCTCCATAACTCGAAATGATCTTCGCAGCCTAGGAATAGCTCGTAGAAGGCAACATACCCTACGATGTGCAGTATGGAGGCAGGAGTGAAGTTGTGCAGCTGGAGACCGTAGAACTCCAGGAGCCCGCGGAGGAATGGGTGGATTGGAAACCCAAGCCCTCTCAGCAAATATGGGACAAGGCATATCCGCTCCCCTCTGGATGGGTTCGGAAAGTTCTCCGCTTGCTCCCCGCCATCATAGGTGGCTAGTTCGGCTTGGACGGGGACCATGTATGCAGGTGGAAGGAACCCGTGGGTCTGCAACTCTACTAATCGGCTATGGGGGACAGAACACTTTTCCCAATCACCTGTCTTAGAGCTAAGGGTGCGAGAGGAGGAGCTGCGACGGCCGGCCATGATGGAGTGGCTTTTTCCAGGCACACTCTGTTGAATGCTTGCTGGGAGGAAGATGGTGTGATTTGGATCTGAGGATCCCCGTCTCTTCAAATAGATGGTTCACTCACAGTGTCAGGGTGGCAAATGTAAAAATGCCCCGGCTCCTTGTATTCGCTCGACACGTGGAGATGGCCATTATTAAGGCACAGAGGCCGAGGATTACAACATTAATGGGAGGCCGGGTACTGTTTTCTATGACAAGTACTCTGGATTTGGAGAAGAACCCGCCTTGAAATGCCGAAGACAATCTGCGTGCCGGACTCATCGTCATTGAAGCCTGGTCCGGGGGCTACTGAGGGAGTCCTCGATAAGGTGGTATCCGGACAGCCGAACTATATGCTTTGGTCGGACTGTTGGACTATGAAGATACAAGATTGAAGACTTCGTCCCGTGTCCAGATGGGACTCTCCTTTGCATGGAAGGCAAGCTTGGCAATTCAGATGTTAGATCTCCTTCTCTATAACCGACTCTATGTAACCCTAGCCCCCTCTGGTGTCTATATAAACCGGAGGGTTTATTCTGTAGGACAACAACAATCATATCATAGGCTAGCTTCTAGGGTTTAGCCTCTATGATCTTGTGGTAGATCAACCCTTGTAATACTCATATCATCAAGATCAATCAAGCAGGAAGTAGGGTATTACCTCCATCGAGAGGGCCCGAACGTGGGTAAACATCGTGTCCCCAGTCTCCTGTTACCATTAGCCTTAGACGCACAGTTCGGGACCCCCTACCCGAGATCTGCCGGTTTTGACACCGACAACGGCCTTTAAGCATAATATCCGTGACGAGTGGCTCGCACGACATCTCGGCCAAGAAAAACCGAAGTCCATGGCGGCCCTCACGACATTCATGACCCGCTTTTTCATGGGCGAGGATAGCTGGCTGGCTCGGAGTAGCACCACGCCAAGAAACTCCGGCACTTCAGATGTCCGCGACAGTAACAACAAGCCACGGTGCAACAGACATAAGAGTCGGAACAATGGCGACAACACCGAAGACACGACAGTCAACGCCGGATTCAGTGGCTCAAAATCCGGTCAACGGAAAAAGCCGTTCAAAAGAAACAATCCGGGATCGTCCAGTCTGGACTGCATACTCGACCGCTAGTGCCAAATTCATGGCACCCCTAATAAGCCAGCCCCACACTAACAGGGATTGCTGGGTGTTTAAACAGGCTGGCAAGATAAATGCCGAAAACAAGGACAAGGTGCTGCACAGCATAATGACGAGGAGCCCCGGCATCCGAACCCTGGGGGACAAAAGAAATTTCCTCCCCTGGTGAAAACGGTAAACATGATCTATGCCACCCACATTCCCAAATGGGAACGAAAGCATGCACTAAGGTACGTCTATGCGATGGAGCCAGTCACCCCAAAGTTCAACCCATGGTCATCCTGTCCGATCACTTTTGATCGTAGGGCCCACCCTACCAGCATCCGTCACGGTGGTTCAGCCACATTGGTCCTTGACCCAATCATCGACGTATTCCACCTCACGTGAGTCCTTATGGACGGTGGCAGTGGCCTGAACCTGCTTTATCAAGACACAGTGCGCAAAATGGGCATCGATCCCTCGAGGATCAAACCCACCAAAACAACCTTCAAAGGTGTAATTCCAGGTGTAGTGGCCTATTGTGCGGGCTCAATATCACTGGAAGTGGTCTTCGGATCCCCGAATAATTTCCAAAGTGAGGAGTTAATCTTTGATATCGTCCCTTTCCGTAGTGGCTATCATGCACTACTTGGACGAACCGCATTCGCTCGATTCAATGCGGTACCACACTATGCATACCTCAAGCTCAAGATGCCAGGACCTCACAGGGTTATAACAGTCAATGGAAACACGGATCGCTCTCTCCATATGGAAGAGCACACTATGGCCCTCGCTGCAGAAGTACAAAGCAGCCTTCTCCGGCAGACCGCCAATTCGGCGATGACAACCCCGGACACCGTCAAGCGAGTCCGGAGTACTTTGCAACACGATGGTCAGGCACGCCAAGAGCGCAACTAGCAATCCGGCATTCGCCCTAGCCCCACTCAGGCAGCATTTGTGCCGCGCGTACACAATTACGCACTGAAAATACCATGGGCATAGGCGGAGGCTCAACGACAAGGCGGTCCACAGTGCGGTTCAACCGCCACGAGACCCGCATACCTTTATAACCTTCTTTCTCTTTCAGGACCCTACTTTCAGGCAGCCCCTTCAGAGAACCTGATCATCAGACTCATCATAGGAGGGAAAACCAAGGAGGCAAGAGGCCTTGCATACAAAGGGAACACCCAGGTGGTCTCTGGTAACGATCGTTATACCTATTTTGCATACCCGCATGCGGCCCGCCCTTGGATAGGACATGTCAAATAGTCCTATTTGTTTCTGCTTGACGCATTAATTGTACACATACGCTTGGACGTATTATTTAAATAACAACGGGAAATAATATACAAGGTCAGCTTATTATTACTATCTTCATATTTTCCCTAAAATGTTTATTTAACATTGCATCCGTATATTTTGGTATGTTCAGTTCGCCAGGGGCTTCTTATGGTGCCCCATAATACGGCAAGATAAGTCCGAACACATTCGACAGTGCGGCACCCCGAACTTATAACATTATATGCATCAGCTCCGAATCATGTCTTGGGTCAATAGTTGGGTTTGCCCAGCTCCCTTGTTTTGGTACCTTATGTTATGTTATATCAACTATGGTAGCGCAGGGAGAACTACTGCGATTGTGTCCCGGTTCTTCCCGATGAGCACCTCGGTAGAGAAAGCCGAAAACTGACTGTCATGATGCGGCGAGAGCTGGTCGCTGTTCGAGAGGTCCTAAATCCTTAAAGATTTTTTCCGCTTCAGGCAAGGAATCGGCCTTGTCCGATTTAGGCGTGTATAGCGCCCCAATTCGGCTTTCCGAATACCACGGGCTTCGCCGAAATTTAAAATTGTAGACTTCTATGGGTAAGTGAGAGTTATAAAGCCGCATAGTCCGATTGCCTTGTTCACTGCGCTAAACACCTCCTTAATGGACCAACAATTTTGATAGTGTTTGGGTTTTCCACGAACACCCCAGTACTAGTTACGTGGGGGCGGAAGCTGACAACTGGCCTACTTTCAGAATTTTATAAACAGCTGCACAGAAGGTAATATTTTAAATCAACAAGGCGCCATATAGCGCAAACCAACTCGTTTTCATATTACAAAGACAACATGAGTACATTCACTCAAAGATTATGTCCTTGGTACATTCATCGGCCACGAGGCGAGTGCCTTTCATAACGCCATCATAATATTTCTCGGGGTAGCGATGCGCCTTACCCTCTGGCGGTCCATCCTTTACCAGCTTCTGTACATCCAGTTTGGCCCAATGCATCTTCGCACGGGCAAAGGCCTAGCGGGCACCCTCAATATAGATGAATTGCTTGAATACTTCAAGCCGCGGACACGCATTTACCATCCGCTTTATAAGGCCGAAGTAGTTGTCGGGCAGGGGCTCACCAGGACACATCCGTTCGGCCGCCCTATGGAGTTCGACCAATTGCTTCAGTTGGTCACTCAGAGGCATCGGGTGATCGGCTCTAGTATACTGGGACCAGAACAGCTTCTCCATCGAGACCCCCTCTTTGGCATGGTAGAACTCCGTGGCATCCGATATGCTGCATGGCAGATCTACGAATGCCCCGGGAGAGCTCCGAATTCGGGTAAGTAAAAGAAATGCCTCCTCTACATGCTTGCTTTTCATAACGAATGCCTTACCCGCCGCTATTTTCTTGGCTGCTTGGATTTCTTGGAGGGCCTTTTGGGCTTCGGCCTTGGCGTCTTCCGCGCTCTGGAGGGCCTTTGCAAGCTCATACTCTTGCGTCTTGAAGTCACGCTCCAAGGACTCGAACTTCTTGCCAAACTCCTGGAGCTCTTGCTGCACCTCGCCCACCCGAGCATCCTGCTTTTCGTGCTCGTGCGGTCCGTGGGCGCCTTGTCTTCAGCCTCGGATAGTGCTTTCTTTAGGGCTGCCACTTCGGTCAGGGCCCTATTAAAAATCATGATGCTTTTTGTTAACGTCACCAATTTTTTCTCCTCTATATAACACATGGACGGGGTATCACTTACCTTTGTTCTCTTCGATACACCTCTTCGTGAGGCTGAGCTCCTCTTCGATCTGCTTCAGGTCCCGCGTGACTCCGGCGACCTCGGTAGTGCGGGCGGTAGCGGTCAGCAGCAACGCTTGCTTATTCACATAGACATTTGTTGTTAGACTCTTGCGAATTAAAATTTGACCCTCTGTTTGGTTCTTCTTTCCGAACACCAAACATAGTATCAGGGGCTACTACCTATCGTGTGATATTTTCTCACACTTTTCATTACTTACCTCAAAGCCTGTTAGGAGGCTGGTGCAGGCTTCGGTCAATCCGCTTTTGGTGGACCGAACCTTTTCAATCACCATACTCATAAGAGTACGGTGCTCTTCATCAGTGGAGGCGCCGCGAAGCACTTCCAGCAAACTAAATGATGCCTCCGGAGGGTCGGAGGTCATCGGCACGACCGGCTCGCGCTCCTTAGCGAGGGGCTCGACCACCATGATGCAAGAGGCGCAAGCCGAGGAACACTGTTGGAGACACCCCCCTCAGACTAGCCACTGATAATCCCCAAGTGCAGGTAATCACCGATAATCCCTCACGCCTGCGCGACATGGAGGGCACAATAGGACAGCACCAAAATAAAACATACAACTCATACCAATCTAGATCATAAATCAACCCAAAGACAAAGGATATGTACTCAAAACATCATAGGATGGCAACTCATCATTGGATCATAATATGTGGCATAAAGCACCATGTTCAATTAGGGATTACAGCGGGGTGCGGGAGAGTGGACCGCGTAAAAAAGATGAGGATGGCGATGATGATGGTGATGTTGATGAAGACGATCACCGCGGCGATGATTCCCGTCCCGATGGCACTCCGGCGCCACTGAGAGAGAGGAGGAGAGATCCTCCCCTTGTGCTTCCTCCTCCATGGCCTCGCCCCTAGATGGGGAGAGGTTCTATCTCTGGTCCTTGGCCTTCATGGCGATGATGGCCCCTCCAGGATCCTCCTCCATGGCCTCCGATGATGATGGCCCCCTCCGGCAGGGTAACAAAGAGGGCCTAGATTGATTTCTCCTGGCTACAGAGGCTTGCGGCAGTGGAACTTCTGATCTAGGTTATTTCTCGAAGGTTTCTGTATTTATAGGAGGAGTTGGCATTGATTTCATGTCAGGGGGGCCTTCGGGGAGTCCACGAGGCAGGGGGTGATACGTCTCCAACGTATCTATAATTTTTTATTGTTCCATGCTATTATATTATCCGTATTGGATGTTTAATGGGCTTTACTATGCACTTTTATATTATTTCTGGGACTAACCTATTAACCAGAGGCCCAGTCCAAATTGTTGTTTTTTTGCCTATTTCAGTGTTTCGCAGAAAAGGAAAATCAAACGGAGTCCAAACGGAATGAAACCTTCAGGAGAGTTATTTTTGGAACAAACGTGATCCGTAGGACTTGGAGTGAACGTCAAGAAAGAAGCGAGGAGGCCACGAGGCAGGGAGGCACGCTTGCCCCCTTGGACGCACCCCCACCCTCATGGGCCCCTCGCAGCTCCACTAACCTACTTCTTCCTCCTATATATACCCATATACTCCGAAAACGTCGAGGAGCACCATATCGGGAGTTCCGCCGCAGCAAGCCTCTATAGCCACAAAAAACAAATCGGGCCCCTGTTCCGGCACCCTACCGGAGGGGGATCCCTCACCAGTGGCCATCTTGATCATCCCAACACTCTCCATGACGAGGAGGGAGTAGTTCACCCTCGGGGCTGAGGGTATGTAACAGTAGCTATGTGTTTGATATCTCTCTCTCTCTCTCTCTCTCTCTCTCTCGTGTTCTTGATTCGGCACGATCTTGATGTACCGCAAGCCTTGCTATTATAGTTGGATCTTATGATGTTTCTCCCCCTCAAATCTCTTGTAATGGGTTGAGTTTTCCCTTTGAAGTTATCTTATCGGATTGAGTCTTTAAGGATTTGAGAACACTTGATGTATGTATTGCATGTGCTTATCTGTGGTGACAATGGGATATTCACGTGATCTACTTGATGTATGGTAACCAACTTGTGGGTTCAGTGACCTTGTGAACTTATGCATAGGGGTTGGCACATGTTTTCGTCTTCACTCTCCGGTAGAAACTTTGGGGCACTCTTTGAAGTTCTTTGTGTTGGTTGAATAGATGAATCTGAGATTGTGTGATGCATATCGTATAATCATCACTACAAAAAAAATACACTTCCGTGATGATACATTTTTGTCATAGTAGGTCGCATTTTTTGTCATGCATGTACATCCATGATGACTTTATGACAGAATCAAGATAGTCATACATGTGTTGTCATAGATGTGTTCCATGACATTACCAAAATTATGATCACGGAAGTGTCCACTACCATGACGATAAATCACGCATCACAGAAGTGCTTTCGTCAAGGGTGACTGACACGCCGTTAAGCTATCGGGTCCAGTTTTGGATCCAATAACCCAGTAACAGCCCCGACCAATGGGGATTTTCCACGTGTAAAATCATCATTGGCTGGAGGAAACACGTGTCGGCTCACCGTTGGGACAGATGTCGTCCACTCATTGGACCCAAGGCGCCTATGATACGTCGACACGTGGCACGACCTAACAAAGGCCCATTCCTATCAAAAGGCCGGCCCGTTTAACTTGGTCAAAAGGTGGCGGGCCGGCCCACGAAAAGCCTGTTAACGGCCTGTTCGCATATAGCCCATTTACAGCCCGATAACCCAAGGCCCGTTATGACCTCTCGAATTAGGCCCAGTAGCGTCATCTGGGCCGTCCAATATGATTCCAGCCCATTTTAACTTTTGTCCCATGTATGGCCCATGACGACTTTCGACCCATATGAGGCGCTTTGTAACTCTTGGCCCATTAACGGCCCGTGGTGAAATATGCCTGTAATGAACAGTGTATCACTTTATACCTATTAGCAGACCATTATTACATTGGGCCGTTTCCAGCCCAAGTAATCTTTCGGCCTTCTTAGGGCCCATTTATTCTTGGGCTCATTTCCAGCATTCGGTTACTTACGGCCCGTTACTGTCATTTTCTTCTTGTGGGCTGAATTCATCGTGTTATTACAGTCGGCCCGTTTGTGGCCTGTTAATATGTTGGGCCACTTTCATGTAAAAAAAACCCAATGGGTTCTTTTCATAGAGTTATTAAATACGGCCTATTAACGACCTGTTATGGTCCACGAATAGTACGGCCCATGATTGGCGAAATGATGATACGCCCCGTAGAAGGCCCATGGATCGTACGGCCCGTAGAAGGCCCATGGATCCTACGGGCCATAGAAGGCCCATGGATCCTATGGCCCATAAAATATCCATGGATCGTACGGCCCGTAGAAGGCCCATGGATCGTACGGCCCGTAGACGGCCCATGGATCACACCGCCTATAGAAGGCCCATTGATCCTATGGCCCGTATAGAAGGCCAATGGATCCTATGGCCCATAGAAGGCCCATGGATCATACGGCCCGCAGGAGGCCCATGGTTACAACAGTCCTTGTGTTGCCATGATTTTTTTGGCCTAGTTTCCAAAAATAGGTTATTGTGGCCACTAGAAAACATAGAAAAAGAACTGCAGTGGCTACAAGCAAACAACTAAACAAAGCAACAAGGAAATAAATAAGCAAGCAATTAACGCTAGCCTATTACCGCTATTACACATATTACATCCACTGGGCATCAAAGTTTGCCACCTATGCAAATATGGGGAACAAAGCAGCATATTACATACACTGGCCGTCCAAATTGCCCACCAGTGCATATAAACGCGGCAGCAAAACAAGAGCATAACTAAAACAACTTCAGAAGAGCTCAAGTAATGTTATCCTGGGTATCCACCATGCTGGCAATAAGCTTAGCAAGCTTATTAGCTTTGTCCTGTTTGGCGTTAAAATCCTCCAGCGCTTGCTATTGCACCAGAAAGTATGCATCTGAATGCCCCAGGGACTTCCGCAGTCCTTCTGCTTCTTGTGGCAGCACAACTGATCGATGTCTTTCAGCTTGTAGTTGAGACTCAAGAAACTGAACTGATTCAGACAGTGAGTTTGAATAGCTTGTGCAAGCGGTAGTGGCCAGTAACTCAAACACTAAACGAAGACAGGACTTTGGGGTTGTCTCACTGTCTTCAAGATAGTCTTCCTTAGCTGTTTTATCAGTTTGTTGGAGACCAACAAGGATGTCTCACTATCCTGAACCTTATCTGCATTACTTCCTTTACCATTCCTTAATAAGGCACTATTCCCCAATGTTCTGTTAGCATTCTAAAAGAAGAAACAAGCAGACACATAATAGGTTTATCATGTACTAGTATATGAAACTCATTTCGGTGAACCAGTTCATTAGTAAGGTGGACAGGATTAAACTACCAAGTCTTCTATTGCCAAGTACTAGTACATAATAAAAACATCAAACAAACATATATCTATGTCCTATGGTCACTACATTGTCTTGCCAAATCAAAATAGAGACACGGTTCATATCATATCAGTTCAAGACAAAGCAGTAGTGAAAGAATACAAAGCGTGGGAAACTACACTGCAGAACAAGATTTCAGATGGGTACCACGGGTCTACATGTACAACAACACTATTGGCTCTGTTGTGATGCTAGTAATGTGCATGCTATGAGAAGTCAACTGTATACACAATTGAAATTGAAATCAACAGAGCTATTGATAAGAGCAAACCTGTTAAAGAAACATGCGTGAACATACCTGTTGTGCCATTGGAGTTTCGATTGGATCCTTCAATTTAAAAATAAGTTTGTATGAGTAAATACAGTGATACAAGAGAAAAGCAGTATGCACGATAGCAACCATAGTTAAAAAAGGCGCACCTAAGAGAGCGCTTAAGCGCGCCTAGGCTCTAGGCGTTGGCAAAACGCATTGTGCATAACTACGCTTAATCTGTGCATAACTGCGCATAAGCATGCACTTTGGTCAGTAAAGTGCAAGGCGGTGGCAAAACACACGATTAACGCCTAGCGCTTTTTTGAACTATGATAACAATGGAATCTTAAATCAGAACAGTTGTTCTTTAGGTTTAGGCACTTGTTCTACATGAACAGAGTACAGTAAGACGCAAGAATATAGTACTTAAAAATAGAAAATGAGCTCATAGACCTTACCACGTTCTTTGTTCGGGACCAGTACAAAACAAGGCGTTCCCTGTCATCATCCAATAAATGTGTCTCAGGAGAACGTAAGGGAATTTGATGAGTTTCTTTTCTGGTGAAGTACGTTTTCTTCAGGTAATTCCGATACTGCCACCAAGCATTCTTGAAGATAGCAGATGTATTAGCATAGGTTACCTCATCCCGAGTTTCTAAATCGGTCCTTCTCTATAGAGAAAAATGGGAAAATTTGCTGTGTTATAACCATCATGGAGGTAGGATGTATGGGACAAAGCAAAGTAATTGCCATGAATAACATTATTTACACATAACTCCTGGTCAAACACCTGTAACTGGCATGTTTCTTCATCTTCAGTATAATATTTCCAAGATGGGAAGATACGCACATATGATTTAACAACATCAAATAAGATAGATGCTAAACTACGACTAGCTGGTTGTGCTTCCTCCACAGGAATAGGCATACTAACTGGTCGAGTTGGGGTTCGTCGTGGTAGTACTCGCCTTTGGGCATTGGAGCTACCTTTCTAACTGCTCTTGTTTGGGAGCTCTGTGGTGGAGATGGTGCTGTGTCAACAGGAACTGGGTTACTATTTGCTGGGGTTGGGGTTAGATTGGGTGAAGCTGGTTCTCTGTCCATCGCAGTAGGGGTACAATCTACCAGAGTTTGAGTTATGTGTGGTAGGGCTGGTTCTCGTGCATGTACAACCGAGGTGCTATCTCCACCAAGAGGTAGCACTGTTTTATTTGAAGACCGTGTTTTTAGTCTGCTAGATACTGGCATCACCCGCTCTAATTCAAATGGCTGATAAACAAGAAACATAGTTGAATGTACATACATTGTATGAGAGACAGATGCAATAGATAGTGTGGAAAAAAGAGGGCATGAAATAGTTGACATGTATATTGTTTAACTAAAATGGATAGCATGACATAATTTCACATATATGATGTCTATCTAAACTGGATAGCATAGCATAACATAATTCCAAGATATGATGAATAACTAAATAGGATCGCATGACATAATTCACCTACATGTTATCTAAGTAATCAGGATCGCATCATTTAATTCACATATGTGATTTATATGCTAAACAGAGGGCATTTGATATGATGTCTGAACTAAGAACATGGTGTTGAATATTGTGTATATGATGTCTAAACTATGCAATGCAAGACACCATATGCATGATATGAGCAGTATAACCATGCCAAGTTAGAGCATACACCTCGGTGGGGGAATAGGACTGGTCATCTGTCTCTGAATCCTTCTCTGAGGAGCTATCGGGACCCAACAAGAGATCTGCTTTGACAGGTAGCACTGTCTGCTCTGAAGGCCTTGTTGTCACTCCAGATTTTTCCATCTCCCACCCAAATGGCTGATCACATGAAGATTAGTTTAATGTACAAACATTGTCGACAAATGGAAGTGTAATGAAGAAAAGGATGGGCAAGATATCATTCAAATATATGATGCCTGGTGAAATAGGATGGCATTTCACATTTCACATATATTATGGCTGGCTAAAAGACATGAGACTGCATAATTCTCATATATGATATAGAAACTAAATAGGTGGCATTACAGAACTCGTCTAAACTAAGCAGATGACATATATGATGTAAAAAGTAGGCACTGCAAGCCAACATATGCATGATATGACTAACATCATCATGCCAAGGTAGAGCAAACTCCTTGGGGGTAAATAGGAGTTGTCAGTGGCGTTTGAATCCGCCTCAGAACAGATATCTTCCTCTGGATTACAATCTGGAGAGTGGTGGGGAGGGTTTGCCATTGAACCCACCATGGAGCAATGTCCGCATGACATTGTATTGCCACGCAAAACTCTTCTCTTTTTCTCTACATGTTCAGCATGACTGTGTAAAATATCTGACATGCATACAAAAAAAAATATGGTGAGATAATGTAAGGAGAGCATGCAGAAATTTAGAGTGATGGTAACAACCAGTGGATGGATCCAAAATAATGACAACAGGCTGATGATTGCTTTAATTTAATAAAAAGACAGGTGATGATTGCTTTACTATTTGTTTCCCACCCAAGATTAAAAACATAGGCATACCCTAGGTGAACCAGATACTAGACAGAGATACTATTCATTGCTTCTTCGATATGTGCCCCACAACTAATTTAAAACTCAAGTTTGAACATTAATTTGGACCTGACTTGGAGTCCAAGAGGTGAACAGGACGATAAAGTAGCAGGTAATTTTAAGCAATGCATAACATAAGCAGAAACAAAAGAGTGTGGCCTCTCTTGTGGACCCGTGTACTCCTCAGGTTCATCTGCTGTGTCGATGATGGTGATGCCATTGCAGTGGGTGCCGGCGGCAGGGAAGGAAATCTGAGGCAGCGAAAGACGGTCAGGAGTCATGATGTCTAGTTTGGTGGATGCTTCTATCGATGGAGCAGCTCAGCTTAGGTGGACGACGTCGCGGCAGGAGCAGGACAAACCACACAAAGTTCCCTTCGACACCTACCTGTAACTGAATTAATTCTGTAAGGGCTCATTTGGCTTGCATGATTCTAAAAACGGATGGATAGGAAAAACACCATAATAGGATAGGAATGCACATGGTAAACAGAGCATTTGTAAACACATGATTTTTGTCAACTTGAGCGTTTGGTTTACAGGAATTGGAAGAGCAGAGGAATGCAAAGAAACATGGCAAAAATAAAGTGAAACCATATGAAAGCGTGTATAGTTAGAATGTTATTCTGCCACTAATGCACTTCGTCTTGTTTTCATGCATAGGATTTTGAAAAGTAGGTCTAGGTGGATGTTTTGCTTCATTCCTTTGAACAAAATGCATGAATAATTGAATAGTAGAGTGCCACTGGAAAATTCCCTATTGCTATGTTTTTCCGTTGAACCAAAATAGCCCTAATGGATCGACATGAATGTATAGCAATAAGTGATGCAACAAGTGTACAACCTCTTTGCCGTAGTCATGTTGACCTCAGCATCATTGGTCGGTCGCTAAAGCAGTTGAGGCAGAGGTGGCTGTCGGAGGTGTGGAGGAAGATCTAAGGAATCGGTAGACGGCGTCTAGGGCACTGCTCTGTTGTGATGGATCATTCTGTCGTTGGAGCAGCTCCGATGAGCCGTAACACGTCAAGGCTGAAGTAGCACAAGACAGACATCGTCAATCTCAAGTGGGATTCTAATAGAATCTCCAATAGATGATGTAAAATAGATGTAAAATTTACGTCACCAAAAACCACCTAACTACAACAGATGAGGTAAAAACTGTTGACTCTGAACTTAACGGTCGAAACTGAAATTTACTGTGGAATCTGAATGTTAATGTCGAAACTGAACGCAATGGTAGCAGAGACACACTTGACATGTAGTTTAGGGAGGGCCTGCAGTTCATCTTCAACCTGCACCCCCCTGAGCCGCCAGCCACCACCGGCTGAACCGCCGGCCCCAGCGCCGCCTCGCCGCCCCACAACAACTCCCCTCCGCCGGTCCGCTGCCGCCCCGTCCAGCCCTCTAGGCCCCTCGCCCCCACCCTGAACCCTAAGATAGATAGTGGGGTACCTCTCCGGCGAGCCCCTGTCCCCGCTGCAGGTGGTTCTTCCTTAACTCCGGTGAGCCCCCCCACGCCCTGAAAATCGACTGACCCAAAAGTTGATTCAGTCGACTGAAGTGTAGCTAAATCGGAGCAGAGCAGCAGCATGGGTGAGGGGGAGAGCAGCAGCAGTAGCAGCGCGGGCAAGCCAGCGAGAGCTGGAGCAGCAGTAGCTGGGTGAGCGAGCGATTGAGCGAGAGCCGAAGCAGCAGCAGCAGCGCGAGCGAGCGACAGCCGGAGCAGCAGCAGCAGATCCGGCTGGTATGGATGCCGCTGCCGAAGGGGCGTCGCACTGGGGGAGACCCGCCGTGGAGATGTCACCCGCGGCGTCGGCTTCAAGGTAGCCTCTCCATGGTGGTGCGGGATGGAGCACCGTCAGTGTCGGGAGGTCGAGTTAAGGAGAAGGTGCGATGCGATGAGTGTACAACCTCTTTGGTGGCGCCGAGTAGGCCTTATCTTTGTCCGAGGAGTCGGTGAGGATGCCGCAGTTCCGGTGGAGCAGGTTAAGGCGGCACTGTGGGGATGGAGCAGCTACGATAGACGAGGTGATCATCGGAGAAGCTCCTTGGAGGTGGAGAATGGGGTGGCTGAACTAGCGGGACGACGAGATGGACGATGGATCCTCATGTGGGCAGGTGGACGAGGGACGTCAAGCTATTGCGGTGGACGATGTCGTCGGGGAAGAGGCTCTAGATAGGTAGCGGTGAGGTGGCAGACGGAGGAGGGTGGGGTTCCGCTGTTGGAGCGGAGATGTTATGGCGGCCTGGGACTTCGAATGGCGAAAAGGAGGTGAGGGGAGGGGGTGAACCTTGAGTTAGGGACGCGCTTGTCCAAAATGTAGGGTGTGTTCAAAAGTACCCCCCCTCCACCGATATGAACTAGCGTCCCTTTCGGCTCAGGGTTAGAACGGGGATTTCACATGTCGGGATTTGGCAGCTGGAGGGAGTTTTCGCGCGCGTTGTAATTTCGGGATAGCAACGCGCGAGTTGTGAAGGTGCCAGTTTTGGGAGCATGATATCTGAATTTTCAGGATATAACAAGGTGCGGGGTGAATTTGAGGGACAAGCCTAACATGTAATATTGTACTTGTACATACCAAATCAATTCGCACTTCCCTCAACCAAAAAGAAAACAAAAAAAATAAAACTATTCACACCAAACAAACAGAGAGTCTTGCCGCGTTTTACTATACAAATGCTATTCAAAGCCACTCCCTCCTTCCATCTAAATAGGGTCTAATGCATTTTTTGATGCTAACTTTGACCAAATATTAGAGCAATAATATATGACATACAACTTACACAAAGCACACCGTTAAATTTGTTTCTAAAAGGAGCTTTCAATGATATAGTTTTCACATTGTGCATGTCATGTACTATTAATCTTGTCAATAGTCAAAGGCGGTCATAAAAAACGCATTACGCCCTATATAGATGGAAGGAGGGAGTATGAATCCATGTTATGTCCAATTAAATTTTTTGCTTGCTGTATAATGCATGTAACCTACTCATACCAACACACTATTGCATTCCAAATGGCTACACTACCGCTGCAAATCGAACTGAATTTGAATTCGTTTCTCTATTTCAATAAGAATCTACAATCATGATTGTTGCCAACTTCAACCATCATTCGTGTATTACCTTAATAACACCATGATTAGTATAGAGATAGATATGAACTATGTGTACTACATGAACTCGAATTATATTTTTTGAATACACTTGATGTTGATTCCAAATAATAGTTCATTTGATGTACTAACTATATATTCATAATCTAAACCATGTTCCATACGTACACCGTTTTTATCACACAAAGTATAGTGCCCCGCCCCCTACATTATGACAAGTATTTAGACCTGAGTTGCAAAAGCCACACATTAGCCCAAATAATAATTAATGCTCTATATTATACGTAGTACTAGCAAGATGCCCATGCGTTCCACAGAACATCAACATGATCAAGGGGAGGCCTAATTTGCAAATATGGAGAGGGGTGTGGGTACCTTTTTTCAAAATTTCCATAGTTTCCTTCCTATCCGTCAGATATAAATCGGACGTCCTATATTCCAGGATGGCAGCACACCATCATCAACAACTCTGTTTTTTAGAAGAGTAGAGATAAAATATATTATATGTAGTATAACATGTTCATAACCACACCATGTGTATCACCATTATATATATTCACACATGCGTCGGTTTAAAACACTATGATAAATTCTTCCAATATCCGAATTCGCTTTTTATAATGAAGTATGATCTCTATTCTTCTTTTACACCCATACAATCCTCCTATCTTTGTAGCTAGTGCTAACTTTCTCTCGTGCATGCACATGCCCGCATCCCTCTCACCCTCCCTCAACATTCTCTAGCTCCATCGCGCAAATTCGTCTTTTCACTTTAGGTCGTTCACCCATTGTGTGTGTAGGCCCCCCAGCTCCTTCTTTACGTCACACATCGATCGATATGCCTCTCAAACCAGGTGTGCCTAGCACGAACACAAGCTTCCCATCTTCTCTTATCACCGTCCATGCCTCACTCCCACCACTCTTTCATCGATCTCGTACTCGCACAGTCCTTCCCCCTCGATATAGTATGCCTCTCGCACCACCTCCTAGATGCATCCCCCTCTCTCTATCCTTCTCCCTGTGCCTCATTTGCTTCTAACACACACATGCATGTATACCATTCGATCTCCCAACATATACCTAGGTCGACTTTAAATATCCCCCCCCATCGATCGATGTACCTCACAAGTTATGTCTCTCGTTTCTCTGACAAAGGACGATTGATCTTCTTATGTAGTTATGTCTGCTTACCACAGCCATATCGTCCCCCCTCATCATTCGTGCATGCCTCCTGACTCGTCTCTCACACGCACATGGCCAGACAGGCAGTCATCCCATCTCTTATTGATATTGCAGGCGTGCCCTCCGTTTTTCTAGCAAGCCTATCCCACCATTTGTTAGAAGCAACTCCACTACCACCCCTCCAACACTCTAGCTCTGTCTCTCTCCCAACCTTATTCCTATCCTACACATATGCATGGATGCCGACCGATCTCCCTTAATACATGAGATAGATTGATCTCCCTTAATACATGAGGTAGGCCTCTCTCCTCCTCCACACATATACCAGCCAGTGTACCTCTATAGTTAATTAGGCCTCCCCCCATCCCACACCGATAGTCGAGCATTGTAGGTAGGTATCCATGCCACAGAGACAAACTGCACATGTCCCCTCTCACGTTCAGATAGGTCAGCCACTCTATATCTTTGACGTGGGCACACACAAATTCAATGGCACTCTTTATCAATTGCGTGCGCACACACACACACATCTTCCCTCTCTTCGATTCTATGGACACCTCAAGCCGATGATACCTCCAATCTCTTCTCGTGGATCACCCCCTCTATATATATGATATATCCAGGACTCTATTTCACACACATTGCATATGTTACATTTTTTAATTGACCCCCCAAAAAAACCTCCCACGAACCCACACTCTATATCTCTCTATGTTTGTATCTCTCTCACACAACCCCACGTAGGTGGTGTGCGTATACAAGAAGAGAATAGGTGCATCGTGCACGTACTCATGCTTCATGCCCAGCCACACCCGCGCGGGTACACGGTGGAGCTCATTTCTGTATGAAATGGCAGCCCATGTGCTAATTTGAATGCGTGTAGCAGTTGTTTACCTACGGAGGTCGTGTACCATGCCTGCATGAAACAAAGGTCGACTTGATGCGTTGGCGCGTTATTTTTAAGTAAATTTATATCGCTCAATGGCACGTACACATAATATAAAGCGATTTTTATGGAGAAAAAGGTAGTTCGCTCCACTATATACAATGGAGCATGCCTGCCTGGTTTGTCTCTCTTTAGAGTATCTCACACAAGGCTGTGGTGGCCTCTCTCTCTCTCTCTCACCGTTGGTCACTGATCCGGCCGCATCCCGTCCGCTGACGGAAAGGGAGGATGTGCATCGTTTCTCCGTTCGACGGTGCCAAGGTAGCACGTCCTGATCTGCGGTACACGCCATTCTCTCTAACCAAGCTCCGGCATGGTAGGGCCTACGCCACCTGCTCGTTGCCGCAGTATGGGCAGATTCCGCCTGCCGCGGCTCACCTAGTTACATCCCGACGACCTCCAGGTATCCCCTCCGGCCTTGCTCCACTGCCCGTCTTCCCACGTTGCTGCATGTGGATCTTCCATAGTTCTTTGCCCAAAACGTAGCACATCCGGCGTACTTTCCATATTGCAATCTCATCCTCACACCGCTTTAGACAAACACAACCGTGTTGTTATCTTCCCTTAGGACAAAGAATATGCTTCCTTTTTGTCGTCGCATGTGTCATCAACTGTTATTGGCCAGTAATTGTCTCCTTTCTACCTCTTTTTTTGCAAACAGGGCTATCCATTTCACCTCGTTGCTATTGCGACCTTTTGGTGAACTGCACAAATCACTTTTTTCTTAAGAGTGTTTTGTGCAGTTGTACTATAATGTTACACGGGCAACGTCTCCACATTTCAGTGCAACTGCACAAAGGGGGATTGGTTTTGCTCTATCCTCCTCATCCAACTCCGAGCCTAATCTTCTCCAACTAGTTAGTCTTAAGAGAGACTGCAAAGGTGACCGGCTTCTATTTGTGTGTTTATTGTTTCATAAGCAGTCCTCTATTATCATAATCACACTTAATATCTTTGGAACAGGGACGCTTAGCTCTATTTTAGTGGAACTGCACAAAATGATCGGAATGTTGCATGCTCCAGACATCTACTTTTTCCCCCAACGTGCCTTGTTGATTTAGACAGAGCAGGGGGGACATTGCTGCCAATGAAAGCATGGATCAATTTTAATTTAACACCTTCTCACAACTTTGTCTTCAGTTGTGATGTAAATATTAGCTCTGATCTGCTAATAATTGAGATGCATTAGCAAGGAAGTTAGTTTGTTATTGTTTCCGAAAGAGCATCGATGGCAAGACACACGAAACAAAAGCTGAAAGCTCACACCATTGTACAATTTCATGTCAATGGAAAATTATTTGTATAGTACATCAATTATGTAAACAAATGCTGGAAGCTTGATGGCATTGCGAGAAGCCTCTTCAGCATCCGGGTCCATGTGCCATGCACAAAATAATACTCCTTCGTTCCAAAATATTTGTCTTTTTACAAATTTCAAATGGGCATATTTTAGAGTGTAGATTCACTCATTTTGCTTCGTATGTGTACTCCCTCCGTTCCTAAATACTCTATTTGTCTTTCTAGAGATTTCAACAAGTGACTACATACGGAGCAAAATGAGTGAATCTACACTCTAAAATATGTCTATATACATCTGTATGTAGTAGTCCATTTGAATCTCTAAAAAGACAAATATTTGAGTAGTCACTCGTTGAAATCTCTAGAAAGACAAATACTCCGGAGTATATTTAAGAGCCGAGGGGGTAGTGCACAACCGCATGGGAGACTCAGCCCGGTCGTTGTGCCGCATTAATAGTGAGTAATGAGCAGTCAAATCATAAGCCCCACCTTTTGCACAGTAAGTTGCTCGGAAGAAGCAACCATCAATATGCTCTTCTTTGAATCTGCTCATACTACTCCATCTGTCACTGTTTACAGAGGGCTCTTCAGAAAAAAAAAACATCTGGGACCAAGGCGACTAGCGATCGGCCTGAAAAATAGCATTGGTAGTTATAGCACGGCGTCTATTACTAGAGGAAATTATGCGTACACACATGCATGTAGTGCTTCCACCCTGGGTACACACATGCATGCACTTACTCCACTCCATAGTACATCAAGACAAAGTTATGGACTTGATTGTGGTTACCATGCCCTAATTAATTGAGCATTAAACCAAACGCGTCTAAAGTCCCTCTGGTGGTGGAAATGCATTGAGAGAAATGCATCATAATCAAGCGCGCCCTGTAAACTGCGACGGAGGGAAGAGTAGTATGAAGGTGCAAAACCAAGTACGTGTATGGCCAGTCGGTCAACGCACCTCCTCTTGGCATATCACTGACATATGGGACTGGAGTGTGAGCAAACCAATCTCAATTGATGGCAAAATGGCCAACCCGCCGTTCCTTGAGAGAGACGAGGAGCGAGAACACACAGACGGGCTCGTACGGAAGCCAAGATATATTCGAGCATGGTTGATCGATATCATCAATACATGTTGGGCTGCTATTTTCCGCCCTTCTCCCGAATAAATGTTTACTTTATTAGAGATTAAAAAAAATAAGAGTACAGATGCTCCACCATGCGGTTCTAGTAGTACTACTACTCGTACTACTAAACCTTGCGCTTGGCTCTTTGCCTCTTCGTGAAGTCGAACAATGATGGTACGCTGCATGTTGGATACTACAGTGTATGCCTCTGGCAATCTGACACTAAATGAACTGATGCATGTTGTTGACGCTCAAAAGTGGCACGGTTATAAAAAGTAGCTTGAAGCTATGTCAAGATTAATTCAAACTTATTATTGAAAGTCACCATTAGATGGTTCTCTTCGAGAAGATCAAGATAGATATGAAGATGGTGCAAAACAGAGCTCAGGTGCAAAAGATATGACAATTTCGGAGATACCCGTGTTGACATCAGTATAGAAAATGGCATGAAATCTTATTAACATGGCCTCGGATGAGAAAGTCTTCAACTGCAAAGTTCTTCGTCTCGTCGAAACGGTTGATTTTAATATAAAACTCGTCTTAATCCGAGGTCGTATGCAAAAGTTACAGCCAGTACAAGACGCTCCTACACTGGATGGCCGCACACTCCGGAAAAACCATCCGGATTTTGATTTTCTCTCTGGATGGCCGGATACTCCAGGCATGTTCGTCCAGGTTTTGAATTTCGCTGCTGCAGACTTCGTAAAACAGCCGAAACCCCCCTCAGGATGGCATCAGATCAAAAAACGTTCAACATGGAAGTTGTTCGTCTCGTCGAAACGGTCAAGATTGCTTTTGGGCTCGTTTCCATCCGAGACCGTTTACTCACCCAAACATGGCCCGCAAGGTGCAGCCAGAATTTACCGAACAGTTTTGGAAAGTTCAGACCAAACAAATCCGAATTGGACTAGTGTTTTGGACGTGAATTTAAGCCTTTTCCTTGCACGGGAAGTCCAGCCGCCTCTTATATACTTAAGGGGTGACGGCCGATTGAACAACACACAATCGATCAATTCATCTACCACTTTTTATCAATTATCTTTTCTCCTTAACCCTAGTTCTTCTTCTTCCTCGTTCTTCGTTGTTCTTCTTCATTGCAGGGCGGCGAACCTCGAGGACCTAGGGGCGGTCAGGCCGAACTAGGGAAGCCCATAGTCGCCGCGCGCCCTGACGGGGTACCTCCCGGGCGTGTGGGGTTTTGGGTCCTAAAAAGCACCCGCCGTATTGCTTGCGTACCGCGCTTCCGGACGGGTCTCCTTCGATGTGAGCTGCGGTGCATCACCCCCGGCATCGAGGTTACACGGTGACGTGTTCGTGGGCGAACACACTTTTTGGCGACTCCGCTGGGGACGAAGCTTTGAACGGTCTCCGGCCCGTTCTTGCTTCGAAGAGATCGTCATCTAGGGTTTGCAATCTACAAAGGTAATATAAACACCCAATTCCCCTTTGTAGATGCAAATAATTCATATGTTGTTGCTAGATCATCTAATGAGCATAATGTATCGGCTAGCCCTAGCTTTATCAATCATGTATCTAATTATGTGCAAGGGCTGATGCAAGAAAATCTCCATGATTCTACTTCATATAATTTTAGCAACATGCAACATATGTATTCCAACTCCCATGCATCGGCAACCCCACAAATTTATATGCCGATGAATAACATTATGAGTTCGGTTAATCAAGTTGAGACACCCTATGTAGGAACTTCCAATGGTATGCAACAAAGTGTTTCAAGTTTTTATTCATCGGCAAATAACTTGTAGTGCGTTAATCCAAACGTGCCGGTGGATAGGGCAATTGGCCATGTTACTACTAGTTATTTGGCCAATTACCCTCAAACATCATATGCTACATGTAATGCTATTAATTTTTTGGCACCATACGCAACTGTTGATGTCCATAATTCGGCTCTGCACCTTCATGGTCATGGCCAAATAAGTGAAACTTCTACAGGAGCACAAATGTCTTCACCTACTACCGTGGTATATCATGTCCCCCCTACACAATTACAGAATTTCGGCAACATCTCATTGACGAAAGAGTCTAAAAGCATCGGGGGGAAACCATATCCAGACTGGGTGGTTGAGAACAAGCTTACATTTTCTTGGGATTTGTGCAACTCCATTCGACATGAACTAATAGAAGGCGGGAAGCCTCATGATTTTGCTGCAGTAAAAACTAGAGTTGTGCAAATGATGTAGTCGCCTAGTGTTGTACCATCCAGTGTACCACCTAAACAATCGCAAAGTTTCGGCACCTGATTGCCGAAAGAGTCTCAAAGTATTGGGGGGCAATCTCATGACGAGTTGATGGAAATTGAGATGAAAAAGTTTAAAGCTCGCCAAGCTGAGATGTGGGATAAAATTAGATGAGAGCAAGAAGGCTTGCAAATTCAAAAAGATAAAGTTGTTGATTCAGGTAACAAAGAAAATTCGGTTATTAGAAAAGCCGACTCAAGTAGTATATATTCTGAGTCCATCAAATCCAAAGAGGCAAGCATTATTGAGAAAGGGCATGGAAAGCATAGCAAAGCAGCCATACTTGATTTTTCCGAAGTCAATGGAACCTACTTCCTGCCCTATGAGTTCCGTGCCATAGAAATTGACAAGCCTCAAGGACAAGAACAAGTAGCCGAACAAAGTTTGGCTGACATGGTTCTTCAAAGCAACGATGCACGGAATCAAGAAAAAGATGATGACAAGGTGTTGGGGAGCCATCCAAAGACGGAGCAAGATGTTCTTCAAGTGGCACCACCATCATGCTCTCCCAACATATTTGAAGAGGTATGGTTGTCAAGTAATTTACCTATTTTCAGATTTGGTCACAACTTTGTTGTTGATGCATCTATTAGACAAATCCTCACAAGTAATTTTGAAAGACCAATGAAGAAGGGTAATTTACTTGTTAGCAATAAAAAATTTATTGAGCATATCGGTCAACCCATCGCGCCATTTATAAAGACCCATAATGACTTGTTGTTGCAGCCAGGGCTTTCCCCATTGCTTTATCTAGAGATCATATCTAATTAGGTGGCTTTGCTTGTTTATTACTTGGCTTTAATTTGGTCTCAATTGAGACATGTATTCTCTAACTATTGTTATTTCAGAAATTTAAAGCGAAGGTTAAATTCTTTTGAGAAAACCGATGCTATTATGGTATCTTATCGAAAGACATCGGATATAGAGTGCAAAACACATTGCATAGCCGAACGGGGAGATTCCAAATCTGAACCATTCGTTTGCTTACCTCCAAAGTCATACGCACACCAAGATCGGCTAGAAAACAAAAAGTATACCTTCGATTCAAACATGTGTGATCAAATTTTTGATTTGTTGTTGAAAAATAATTACATTAGAATTCTTGATCACTGTATCAAGCCATCAAACCGAGGACGAATGTATTGCAGGTTGCATCATTCGTTCAAACATAATTTTGAGGATTGCAATATGTTTCGTCAAATAGTTAAATCGGCCATTGAAAAAGGACGATTGAAATTTGTTGAGACACCAAGAGATGACCAGTCTATTCCGATTGGTCCTGATGGCAAAAAGTTTATGCATCGGTTGCTTCAAGACGATCCATTTAAAGAGAAGGTAAAAACTGCAGGTGATGGGATCAAGCTTTCAAGAACTGAAGTTGTTGAAGAGCATAGCGAACATAATCTTGAGGGTGAGAATTCCATCGAAGCTACAATGGAGATGCCAAGGACTGGGGGGTAGCAAGCAAATCCAATGATCGATGAAAGCAAACCAAAAGAAAACAAAGGCTGAAACAAGCGCAAGTGTAAGAGATCAAAAATCACCTTTGCTGAACTATTGGATAAATATCAAAAGAAGAGTGAAGAGAAGAATGTTTATCGACCAAATCATGCAAAGAAACCAAGATCACCCCCAAGGCGCAAATATGAGGATAGGTATTGGCAAAGTGATAATTTTAATGCAACATATTCATATCCTTATTTTGGGCCGCCAATGCCAATACCGTGGATGCCTCCCTATGCTCATATAGATACATATTCATCATGGGACATGTATGATACAAGGCCACATTCTCCATCTTATTCTAGACCATCTCACCAATACTATGCAGCTCCAAGGAGATCAACATTTAAACAATCACACATCAAAGACCGTTTCAATCATAAGGAATCGGTCCAGAGCTCAAGGAAGAAGAAAGAGGTGGTAAAGCAAGTTTACCGCGCGAAAAGAGATTGTCGTAAGTGTGCTGCTTCAGATTTGATCTCAAATAACAAAGAGCCAATTAAAGTGTTGACATTGGCTACAAAAGGCAAAGAAGTGAAGAAATCAATTGATAAAAATTAGAGTGCCAAATCTGAAGAAAAGAAGTTGAGGGTGCACAAGGCCCAAAAAGAGTTGCCATTGGTTGAAACAAAATCACAGCCGAGATGCCCACTCGGTTTATCATATTGGCAAAAGAAGAAATTACAAAATCTTAGTGCACAAGAGCTGAAAAAGAAGAGCATGGCATGGGTTCCCAAGAAGATCAATCAAGACAAAAATAATGTGCATGTTTCTGTTGCAACAAGTACAAGAAAAGTGAAGAAGGGAAATAATGGAAGCAACAAACAATTAAGCTGAAGGTGCGCATCACAATATCAAAATCTTCGTTTAGCACATCATTCATTTTCTTCAACCATGTCGTTGATTCCTTTGCCATGGAATTCATCCCTAGGTATGATCAATTACCCTCCATGGATTTATTTTGATCCATGGATGCAACATAATTTTCTATATCATGAGAGGGTATTACCAAATTACCATACATTTGGTTAGTTATATTGTTGCTAATACAAAGGGGCCGAAATATTTTATTCCTATTTTATTTGTTTATTTCAGCTATACATAGTTTGGTGGGTGAATTCTACGTGGACCTCATGTTAATGGCCGATATTTATCAATCGCCCTAAGAATATGTCAAAGCATGGCCGGTGTAGTATCCTAACATCATCCTTAGTTCAATTGGAGACCAAAACAAGCCTCATGTTGCTTAAAATATTTTTTCACAATGATCAAAGCCGAATATAAAATTTTATTCGGTTCGGAGCTTTTGGTTGCCATAGGTGCTATACACATTGAGGCTTTCGGAGATTCGTTATGAGTAGTGCAACAAATATCCAAGGGTTATGAATGTTTTGACGAATCACTTGTAGTTTATCTTGGGGTATGTCTAGATGCAAAATTTACCTTGGTTGCTTTAAAATTGTTCATATTTCTAGGCATGACAATTCAAAAGAGTTCGCACAGCAAGCATCCGGCTACTATGTTAATCATGGTGTATTGTATTTCTATCAATAGCCGATGCTTAGTCTCGTCAACATAGGTAAGGCTGAACCGAAGTCCATCGCTTCGGCCACTAATGATTTTTTATGCAGGCAAAAATTAAGGATTGAAGAAAGTTTATTGCTGATTATTTGCAAAATCCCAGCAAAAGGGCGAGCAATATGGTTTGGAGGATGACCTTGAGATACATATCTATGGGACCTTATCATCGGAAGTTGAGAAGGTTTCGCCCAAGCTTGCATCAAGGATTCAAAAAAATGATGGACGATATATAATTATCTCCCTAAGCATATAAATGGCCGATGGAGTGTTGACATCGTCCTTAGAACCAACAAGGTGCATGTTATTTTTCGGCACACTAGCTTTGCCGAAAAACAGGGGGGCATGTGTTGACGCTCAAAAGTGGCAGGGTTATAAAAAGTAGCTTGAAGCTATGTCAAGATTAATTCAAACATATTATTGAAAGTCACCATGAGATGGCTCTCTTCGAGAAGATCAAGATAGATATGAAGATGGTGCAAAACAAAGCTCAGGTGCAAAAGATATGACAATCTCGGAGATACCAGTGTTGACATCAGTATAGAAAATGGCATGAAATCTTATTAAGATTGCCTCGGATAAGAAAGTCTTCAACTGCAAAGTTCTTCGTCTCGTCGAAACGGTTGATTTTTATATAAATATTGTCTTAATCCGAGATCGTATGCAAAAGTTACAGCCAGTACAAGGCGCTGCAACACTGGATGGCCGGACACTCCGGAAAAACCATCCGGGTTTTGATATTCTCTGTGGATGGCCAGATACTCCAGGCATGTTCGTCCGGGTTTTGAATTTCGCTGCCGCAGACTTCGTAAAACAGCCGAAACCCCCCTCAAGATGGCATCAGATCAAAAAATGTTCAACATGGAAGTTGTTCGTCTCGTCGAAACGGTCAAGATTGCTTTTGGGCTCGTTTCCATCCGAGACCGTTTACTCACCCAAACATGGCCCGCAAGGTGCAGCCAGATTTTACCGAACAGTTTTGGAAAGTTCAGACCAAACAAATCCGAATTGAACTAGGGTTTTGGACGTGAATTGAAGCCTTTTCCTTGCACGGGAAGTCCAGCCGCCTCTTATATACTTAAGGGGTGACGGCCGATTGAACAACAAACAATCGATCAATTTATCTACCACTTTTTATCTTTTATCTTTTCTCCTTAACCCTAGTTCTTCTTCTTCCTCGTTTTTCGTTCGTTCTTCTTGTTGCAGGGCGGCGAACCTCGAGGCCCTAGGGGTGGTCAGGCCGACCTAGGGCAGCCCATAGCCGCCGCGTGCCCTGACGGGTCCCTTCCGGGCGTGTGGGGTTTCGGGTCTTCAAAAGCATCCACCGGATTGCGTGCGTACCGCGCTTCCGGACGGGTCTCCTTCGACGTGAGCTGCGGTGTATCACCCTCGGTGTTGGAGGTACACGGTGACGTGTTCGTGTGCGAACACATGTCCACCGCCTGGGCGAGGGTAGGTTGCATTAGTGAAAAGGCCTTCACCTTGTCCTGCAAACTTCTCCTCATTCTGCGAGTTGACGGGACACACCAAAAAGTAGTGCTAGTCCATACTCCCTCCTTTATGGTTAATATGGCTTAATCTTTTTTGCGGGTAAATGAGAGAGCTTTATTCATATATAAGCACTCTTAGGACGATCAGCCAAGACACTAGTCACTAGGAAGTGAGGTACCCCGGAAAAAAGAAGTAGGAAGCGAGGTGTTTCATCAAGCCAGCTCTCGGCCACATTCAAAGTGCAGCAAGCACAGTTTGCACAAAGATGCGCCGCAAGGTTTGCTGACCTGTTTACATGCTGAATAACAAAAAAAGAGGAAATATTATCGAGCGCTCCTATTTGTAACAAGATATGAGCCACAATTAAGCGAGAATTGTGGCGAGTGTTCCATGCAATCAACTTCCATTATCACACGCGAGAACCCTCGAAGAGAACCAAATGTGTTGAAGATTGCTTTATCACATATTAAAAATATAATAAAAGTGCAGATGCTCCTCCATCTGGTTCCTAGTACTAGTATAGTACATACCTCTATAGACTATAGTAGTAGTACTAGTACTAGTAAACTTTGCGCTTGGTTGTTCGCCTCTTCGGGAAGTCGAACAATAATAGTACTAGTATAGTGTATGCTTCTGGCAATTTGACACCGAATTAACTGTTGCACATCCATAGCCTAAGCGAGGGAGAGCTTGCATTAGTCAAAAGTTTCTCCTTGTCCTGTGAGCCACCGCGCGCAAGCTTCTCTCGTCCTGCAAGCTTCTCCTTGTTCGGCAAGTTGACGGGACACAACAAAGTAATGCTAGTCCATACTGCCTCCTCTCCGGTTAATATGGCTAAATTTCGAACAAGATAAATACACTATCTGTCACTGTGTATTTGTAAAAATACGGTCAGTGGACTTCATAATAATGCTCATTGCGCTCAATATATACATTTTCCAGTGTTTATACGGTCACTAGCTCACTCTGGCTAAGTATGTGTGTGCATGCACGTCACTAGAAAAAAAATACGCTTCCGTGATGATACGTGTTTGTCACAGTAGGTTACGTTTTCTGTCATGCATGTACATCCATGACGATTTTATGATAGAATCAAGATAGTCATACATGTGATGTCGTAGAAGTGTTCCATGACATTACGAAAATTATCATCACGGAAGTGGCCACTTTCATGACGATAATTCCAGCGTCATAGAAGTGCTTTCGTCAATGGTGACCGACATGTGGCATCCACCATAACGGAACACCGTTAAGCTATCGAGTCCGGTTTTGGATCCGATAACCCGTTAACAGCCCCGGCCAATGGGGATTTTCCACGTGTAAAATCATCATTGGTTGGAGTAAACACGTGTCATCTCACCGTTGGGGCAGATGTCATCTACTCATTGGACCGAAGGCGCCTATGATACGTCGACACGTGGCATGGCCCAACAGAGGCCCATTCCTGTGAAAAGGCCGGCCCGTTTGACTTGGTCAAAAGGTGGCGGGCCGGCCCACGGAAAGCCTATTAACGACATGTTCGCATATAGCCCATTTACAGCCCGGAAACACAGGGCCCGTTCCGGCCTATCCAAATTAGGCCCAGTTGTGTCATCTGGGCCATCCAATATGATTCCAGCCCATTTTAACTTCCGACCTATGTATGGCCCATGACGTCTTTCGGCCCATATGAGGCCCTTTGTAACTCTTGGCCCATTAATGGCCCATGCTGAAACTGGCCTGTAATGAACAGTGTATCACTTTATACCCATTAACAACCCATTATTCCATTGGTCCGTTTCCAGCCCATGTTATCTTTCAGCCTTCTCAGGGCCCATTTATTCTTGGGCTCATTTCCAGCATTCAGTTACTTACGGCCCGTTACTATCATTTTCTGCTTGTGGGCCAAATTCAACCCGTTGTTACAGTCGGCCCGTTTGTGGCCCGATAATACATTGGGCCGTTTTCATAGTGTCATCAAATATGGCCTATTAACAACGGCCCGTTATGGTCGGCCCATGAACGGGCAATTCCAACTCTAGCCCGTTTACGGCCATAATGTGGTCTGTTATTGGCCCATGTTTGGTCGATCGATCGTCCAGCCCATATAAGGCCCATTGATGATACGACCCGTAGAAGGCCCATTGTGTCTACGACCCGTAGAAGGCCCATTGTTTCTAGGGCCCGTAGAAGGCCCATTGTTTCTATGGCCCGTAGAAGGCCCATTGTTTCTACAGCCGGTAGGAGGCTCAGTGTCACTACAGTAAATATGTAGCCCATGGTCATTGTGGCCTAGTTTTAGAAAATAGGTTATTGCGTCGACTAGCAAACTGCAGAAAAAGAACTGCACTGACTACAAGCAAACAAATAAACAAGACAACAAGGAAACAGACAAGCAAGCAACTTATGATAGGCTATCACGGCTATTACATATATTACATCCACTGGACATCAAAGTTCACCACCAGTGCAAATATAGGGAACAAAGCAGCATATAAACACCGCAACAAAACAAGTCCAGAACTGAAACTACTTTAGAAGTGCTCAAGAAACAATATCCTGGGTCCGCATAATGCTGGCAAGATGCTTAGCAAGCTTATTAACTTTCTCTTGTTTGGCGCTTAAATCCTCCAGCGCTTGCTATTGCACAAGAAAGTACACATCTGAATTCTACAGGGACTTCCTCAGTCCTTCGGCTTCTTGCCGCAGCACAGCTGATTGATGCCTTTCAGCTTGTAGCTGAGACTGAAGAAGCTAAAGTGATTCAGGCAGCGAGTTCGAAGAGCTTGTGCTAGTGGTACTGGCCAGTAACTCGAACACTACATCAACGCAGGACTGTGGGGTTTTCTCACTGTCTACAAGATCGTTTTTATCACCTTTCTTGGAGACCAACAGGGTTGTCTCACTATCTTGAACCTTATCTGTATTACTTTCTCTACCATTGCATAGTGGGGTGCTCTTCTCATATATTATGTTTGCATACTACAAAAGAAACAAGCAGGCACATCACATGTTTAGCTTGTAGTATACGAAACTCATTTTGGTAAACCGGTTCCATAGTAAGGTGCACAGGATAACAACATGAAACAAACATATATCTATGTACTATGGTCACTGTATTGTCGATATCATTCTAGTTTATGTTGCCTAATCAAGATAGAGACACAGTTCAACTCATATATTTTTAAGACACAACATCATAGACAGAATATAAGTGTGAGAAACTACACAGCATTGGCAGCACTTGTAATGTGCATCACATGAGAACATAACTGTTTATACAACTTAAACTGAAATCAACATAGAGCAAGAAGTTAAACAGCAATCCAGTTAAAGAAATAGGTTTAAAACATACTTGTTGCGCCATTGGAGTTTCAATTGGATCCTTCAAATTCGAAAGTAGTTGGTCTGAGTAAATACAGTGATGCAACAACAAAGGAGCATGGACCATAGCTACGGAATCTGACCTGAGAACAGTTGCTCTTCTGCTTTGAACGTGGAGTTTGGGTTAGCTATGGTGGTCTTCGTGCTTTGGGAACTGCAGTAGCTTTACAAACTGCTCGTGTGGGGGTACTCTATGGTGGACATGGTGCTTTGTAAACTAGAATTGGGTTACTATCCGCTGGGGTTGCAGTTAGATGGGCTGTAGCTGGTTTTCTACCCAATGGTGTAAGTGTGCAATCTGGAAGAGTCTCGATCATGTGTGGTGGGGATAGTTTGTGGGCCAGTACAACCATGGTTCTATCTGAATCGATGGGTAGCACTTTCTTTTGTGAAGAACGGGTTTTTGCTCCCTTAGATACTGCCATCACCCCCTCCAATTCAAATGGCTGATAAACAAGAAAAGAAATTGAACGTACAGACATTGTATGATAGACAGATGTGGTAATTCACATATATGTTGTCTAACCAAACAAGACAACATGACACAATTTCACATATATGATGCCTAACTAAATAGGATAGCATGACACAGTTTCAGATATATGATGGATAACTTAACAAGATATAATGGCATAATTCAACATATGATGAGTACCTAAACAGGATGACATGACAAAACTATATGATGTCTTTCTAAAACAGGTTGGGATGAAATAATTCACATACATGTTGTCTAAGTATACAGGATGGCATGATATAATTGACATTATTGATTCATATACTAAGCAGCTAGCACACGCATGTATGATATCTAAACTAAGCAGATGGAATTCAATACTGTGCATATAATGTCTAAACTAAGCAATGCAAGACACCATATGCATCATATGAGAAATATAAACATTGCAACTTAGAACATACACCTCAGGTGGGATATAGGATTGGTCATTTGTCCCTGAATCCTCCTCTGAGGAGCTCCCTGTAACCATCGAGATATATGCTTCAACATGTACCATTGCATGCTCTGAAGACCTTTTTTCACTCCAGATTTTTCCATAACCGGCTCAAATGGCTGATACACATGAAGATTAGTTCAATATACACAAATTGTTGACAAATGGAATACGTAATGAAAAAAAGATGGCATGAGATAATTCACATATATGATGCCTGGCTACATGGCGGTGCATAATTCACATATAAGATAACTGGCTGAAAAAAATGGCATTGCATAATTCACATATCTGATATAGAAAGCAAATAGGAGGCATTCACACAAAGCATGTCTAATCTAAGTAGATGGCATGGCAATGCAAGACACCATATGCATGATATGAGCAATATAACCCAGCCAAGTTAGAGCATGCACCTCGGGGGGGGGGGGATACGATGGGTCATCTATCCCTGAATCCTCCCCTGAGGAGCTACCTGTAACCAGCAAGAAATCTGCATCGACAGGTAGCACTGACTGCTCAGAAGACCTTGTTTTCACTCCAGATTTTCCCATGACGAACTCAAATGACTTATGCACATGAAGAGTTGATGAATGTATAAACATTGTTGACAAATGGAATACATTATGGAAAAAAATATGGCACGATAAAATTCACATATACGATGATTGGCTAAACAGGATGGCATTGCATGATTCACGTATATGATGCCTGGCTAAAGAAGATGGCATTGCATGATTCCCATACACTCCCTCCGTTCCTAAATATTTGTATTTTTAGAGATTTCAAATGGACTACCACATATGGATGTATATAGACATATTTTAGAGTGTAGATTTACTCATTTTGTTCCGTATGTAGTCACTTGTTGAAATCTCTAAAAAGACAAATATTTAGGAGTGGTGGGAGTATGATATAGAAACCAAACATGTGGCATTCACACAAAGCAAATATAAACAAAGCTGATGACATATAAGATGTATAATGTAAGCAATGTGAGGCGCCATATGCATGATATGACCAACATCAGCATGCCAGGTTAGAGAAAACACCTCAGGTGGTAAACAGGCGTGGTCCGCTCCTTCTGAATCCCCATCTAAACAGTTATGTTCCTCTGGAATACAATCTAGAAATGCAGGAGGGGGGGGCACTTCGCCCACCATGGAGCAGCATCTACATGACATTATATTCCCACACAACAGTCTTCTCTTTTTCTCTACATGTTCAGTATGATTGTGTACAATATCTGACATGCATAATAAAAAAATAGTTAGATTTTGTAAGGCCTAAGGGGTGCATGCAAAAATCAAGACTGATGGTAGCAAACGAGTGGATGGATCCAAAACTAATGATAGCAGGTAGATTATAGCTTCAATTTAAAAAGATAGACAATGGATCATCTATTGTTTGTTGCCCACCCAACATGAACCACATAGAAGACCCCAGATGAACTAGATAGTAGACGAATACTATTCGTTGCTGGCTCGATATGAGACCCATGGGCATTTCAGAACTCAAGTTTGAACGATAAAGTAGCAGGTACCAATAACCGATGTATAACGTAAGAAAACATGAAAGACTGTGACCTCTCTTCCGGAACTGTGTAGTTGCGGGTTCATCTGCTCAGTCGATGATGATAATGCAGTTGGTGTGGCAGCCTATAATGGGGAAGATGATCTGAGGCAGCGAAAGAAAGTCTGCAGGGGGATCTCTGCTGCAGGGAATGCTTCTGTCAATGGTGCACCTCAGGTGGGGTGTATGATGGCACGACAGGAGCAGGACATAACACACAGAGTTTTCTTTGACGCCTATCTGAAAATGAAGTAAATCTGTAAGGCCTCCTTAGAATTGGAGGATTCTATAAATGCAGGGACAGGAAAAACACAGGAATAGGATAGGAATGCATGTGCAAAACAGAGCATTTGGAAACATACGATTTCAGTCAACCTGGGTGTTTGGTTCACATGAACTGGAAGAACACAGGAATGGAGAAACGTGGTCAAATTAAAGTCAAACCACATGAAAATGAAAAAAATAAGAATCTTATTATGCCAGTAATGCAATTAGTTCTGTTCTTCATGCATATTAATTTGAAAAGGATGTCCAAGTGAATAAAATTCCTACGTTTTTTCTTCGAAAGAGACACCAAAGGAAAAAATCCTCCAGTTTTTCTTTGCTCCACTCCTTCTAACCAAATGCACGAATTGTAGTTCCATAGAAAACGATCCCTGAGGGATCGACATGAATGCAGAGTAAGAAAGTGATGGGACGAGTGTACAACCTCTTTGGCATAGCCTTGTGGACCTCAGCATCATTGGGTTGGACGTGGAGGATGGTGATGCTGGTGTGACTGTCAGAGGCAGGGAAGAAGATCCGATGCCTCTGGAAATGGTGCCGAGGGTACTGCCCTACTGTGATGGACGGTTCCGTTGTTGGAGCAGCTCCGGTGAGGTGTACGGCGGCGAGGCTGAAGCAGGACAAGACACACAATGTTAATCTAAAGTGGGATCCTAATATAATCTGCAATAGATGATGTAAAATACATCACCAAAAAGTGCTAGATGTAAAATGCATCAGCCGTGCCACGACCACTCCGACAGATGCTGTAAGTACTGTTCACTCTGAACTTAACTGAAGAAAATGAACTTTACAATCGAAACTGAATTTTACTATCGAAACTGATTGAACTAGTAGCAGAGCATTGCAATAGATGTTTAGGGCGTTCGAGCACTAGTAGCAGATAAGCAGTGATCTAAATCAGCAGACGCTCGAGTAGGGAACACACTAGCAGAGAGCAAGTCATGCAGTAGCACCGCGAGCGAGTGCTTAAGCAGCAACTCCTGTAGCCGCCGGAGGTCGTGCAGCAGCAGCAGTGAAGCGAGAGCAAGAGCAGAGCAGCAGCACGAACGAAAGCAAGAGCAGTGCAGCAGCACGACCGACAACAAGAACAGAGCCGCAGCGCGAGCGAGAGCCAGAGCAGCTACAGCTAGTGCCGTTGTGGAAGTCGTCGCCGAGGAAGCAATGACATGGGGGAGAGACACCATGGATGATGTGGCCAATGACGGTGCCATCGATGGAGACCCGCCATGTCTGCTCGGTATCGAGCACCGGCAGCCCCATGAGATCAAATAAAAGATAAAATGCAGCGATGAGTGCAGAACCTCCTTGGTGGCGCCGAGTTGGCCTCGGCTTCATCAGAGGAATTGGTGAGGATCCTGGGGTTCCGGCAGGGCAGGTCAATACGGCGCTATGGGGATTGAGGTGGCATGATAGACGAGGCGAACGTCGGGGCAACTCCTTGGAGGTGGAGGACGGGGCGGCTAATCCGGTGGGATAATGAGATCGACGACAGATCCTCATCGGGTGCGGTGGATGAGGGACGACGAGCTGTTGCGGTGGACGACGTAGTGGGGGAAGAGTCTCCGGCTGGGCGGCGGTCGGGAGGCCGATGGAGGAGCGTAGGATTTCGCGGGTTTTGGCGGCCTCGGTGTACGAATGGGGGGCAAAGGGGGAGGGGGAGCCAAGCTTAGGGACATGCTTTTCCGAAATGTAGGGTAAGTTACCAGCGTACCCCCACCGGTTTTGACAGCGCGACATGGAGCTTCATTTCCAGCTGAGGGGTAGAAGGGAGATTTCACCTGTCTAGGTTGGGGGATCGATTTTGGATGAGGAGGGAGTTTTCACGCGCGTTGACATTTCGGGATAACAAGGCGTGGCGTGGGTTGAAAAGGCGGGAGTTTCAAAGTAGGTGAGACAAAAGATACTCAAGCTTGAAAATTTCGGGATAATAAGGTGCGGATTCCTTGTTCGGCAGAACAAACTTAACGTGTAAAAAAACAATTCATAGAAGACACAAGAGAGTCATGTCCCCTTTTACTATATTGCTATAGATGCCATTGAAAAAACTACAAGAAAAATGTAAAAGAATCGGGAGAAAAAGATTACCCTGCACAGTACCAAATCGATTTGCACTTCCCTCAACAACAACAAAAAACAAATCAATTCCCACCAAAACAAAGACTGATGTCCCTTTTTATATGATTACAAATGCCAGGATCTCGAATTTCAGTTTTTGCATCCACGTTATGTTGAATTCGAATATATCGTTAGGTGACCTTCCGGTTTATAATTGATGTAGTCGTACATTTTGATCTTCCATCATATATGAACATTTTACTCCACCATGTGAACATATATATTGTCGTCTACCATATGGACTAAATTTGAATCAATTTTCCTTATTTGAATACGATTGTCGTCAAGTTATACAATAATTTAAATATTATCTTGATAACAAAAAACATGCATATAGGAGTAATCATATTTCACTATGAACTACATGTACCATACGCTCTCCAATTCAAATATTTGTATCATTTGATGTTGAATTCAGATTATAGTATATTATTGGTCTAGGTAGCGAGATGTTCGGGATAATCTAAACCCTATTTTCATATGTATAATTTTTGGCTGAATTGGGACAAGTTTTGGTATAAGCTTCTTGCAAAACCGGAGATTCTCTCAACAAGCCTCGTGGTTCCGAGATGGAACGTGTCACCTTTGTGTGCGAAACGATATATGTTGCCTCCCACTAATTTTGTTTACAGAGGCAACATAGAACTATATGAGTGCCCAGTTTAATTTTTGGAATTATTTCGGGTTCGTTTGGCCTTTTTATACATTAATTGAGTTTCTGGACTTTTAATGTGCATAATCTAAATATGAACTGCATGCACATGCTCCGGTGCACCAAAGTTGGTTCAAAAATCGCATGTGTGTCCTTGGTTGAATTTCTAGGTCCCATGGAAGAAATGATAATGAAATTCAAACATCTGGGCGTCGTGACTCGACCGAGAACATCGAGAAACTTATATCTTAAATTCATGTAAATCCAAAACTCGCCTGGAAATCATGAAACTTGGCATGGTGTCATGTCATGGCACTAACATGTTGTGGTAAAAAATTGGGCCGATTTGGAAGCTCGTGGTTCTAAGTGGGAACGTGCCACACCTTTGAGTGTGAAACGATATATGCTCCCCCCCTTGAGTTTCTTAACAAAGGCAACATAGAACTACATGATTGCCTTGCTAAATTTTGGAATTATTCCGGGTTCGTTTGTCGTTTTTTATACATTAATTGAGTTCTGGTCATTTAATGTGCATAAGTTAAATTTGAACTACAAGCGCATGCTCTCGTGCACCAAAGTTGGTTGACAAATCACATCTATGTCCTCGGGTGAATTTCTAGGTCCCATGGAAGAAATAAGAATAAAATTCAAACATCTGGGCATCATGGCTCGGCCGAGAACATTGAGAAACTTGGTTTTAAAATTCTTGTAAATCCAAAACACGTCTGAAAAACATGAAACTTGGCATGGGTGTCATGTCATGGTACTACCATGCTGTGGTAAAAAAATTGGCCGAATAGGAACAAATTTTGGTATAAGCTTCTTGCAAACCGAAGGTTCTCTCAAGAAGGCTTGTGGTTCTGAGAGGGAATGTGCCACCTTTGAGTGCGAAACGATATACGCTGTCCCCCTTGAGTTTATTTACAAAGGCAATATAGAACTACATGAGTGCCCTATTAAATTTTGGAATTATTCCGGCTTCGTTTGGCCTTTTTTACACATTAATTGAGTTTTTGGTCATTTAAGGTGCATAATTCAAATTGGAACTACAAGCACATGCTCCCGTGTACCAAAGTTGGTTGAAAAATCACATCTGTGTCCTCGGGTGAATTTCTAGGTCCCATGCAAAAAATGAGAACAAAATTCAAACATCTGGGCATCGTGGCTCGGTCGAGAACATTGAGAAACTTTGTTTTAAAATCATGAAACTTGGCATGGTGTCATGTCATGGTAGTACCATGCCGTGGTAAAACAATTGGCCGAATAGGAACAAATTTTGGTATAAGCTTCTTGCAAATCGGAGCTTCTCTCAAGAAGGCTCGTGGTTCTGAGAGGGAATGTGTCACGTTTGTGTGCATAATTCAAATTTGAAATACAAGCACATGTTCCAGTGCACCAAAGTTGTTTGAAAAATCACATGTGTGTCCTCGGGTAAATTTCTAGGTTCCATGCAAGAAATGGGAATGAAATTCAAAATTCTGGGTGTCGTGGCTGGGCTGGAAACATTGAGAAACTTAGTTTTTTAATTCCTGTAAATCCAAAACATGCATGAAAATAATGAAACTTGGCTTGGTGCCATGACATGGCACCAACATGCTGTGGTAATTTTGCAGTCTGATTTGCAAAGGCGCACACATTAATAGTCAACAAAGTCATTTTGGAACAAGTGATGTCACGTTACAATCGGAAACACAAGTATTACTGAAACCGTGGGCATTCTATTTACAACCATTTACGTGCCGCCACGCGTCCCCATTTTTTATTAGCTAGGAGGCGCCATGCAGGGTAGCTATTTGAGTACGAGAGGAGTGCGATCAGACCCCTGCGTGTGCTTATCGGGAGGAGAGCCCTTTGACATCCATCTGTCGTCCACCTCTCTCCCAAGGTCTCCATTAATGGCACCCGAGCCTCTGTTTAATGGCGTGGTTATGTCTCATTCGATTGAGATTTAAGAGAGAGAAAAGAAAATTTGAAAGCACGGATCTTGATGTAAGATCCGACGGACCTATATATCATCTACTGTGACTTATAGCAAGACTGATGAATATATAAGGACAATTAATTGTCTTACATAATTAGAGAGATAATTAAAAAAAGCCACATGCGGCTACTCCCCAAATACACAAGGGCAAAAGAAGAAGGAAGACAAGGATCTGGCTCGCTGATCTCTACTTTCTTGATGCGTTGCTGTAGGCCGCGGGAACTAGTCTCCACGGCGAGCGGCGATGAGCTCTTTTGTGTCCTCAAGACGCTGCTTGAGAATATCCACAGATTCCTCCACCAGCCTTTGGCGCTCGATGCAGAGCATGTGATTCTCGTCCATAAGTTTCTTGACAATGACGCCGGTCCTCTTCAACAAGGCATTGGTATCCTCCTGCTGGTCTGCACTTCGGATGATCTTCGCCCTTAGCAGGTCGCGCTCGGCCCGGAGCTTCTAATTGCCCTCCCTTAGTTGCCAGATGACGCCGGTAGCCGGTTCAAACGAGGCTTTCATGTCGTCCTACAACCTCGCCCAGCCGGAGATCTGATCCATCTGGCTATGGACGATTGCATGCATGCGCCCGTAAGAGTCGTCGCCTGCCCACGAGAAATTTTCCTAGGCTGCCGTGGCGCGGTGGGACATCTCTGCTGCATTCGCAGCGCGGCGGTACATCTCTGCTGCTTCCGCGGCGCGGCCGGACTAGTCTGCTGCATCGACGGTGCGACGGGACCTCCGTGCTGCTTCAGCGACACGGCAGGACATCTATGCTGCTACTTCCGCGTGGCGGGATGATGACCCACAAGTATAGGGGATCTATCGTAGTTCTTTCGATAAGTAAGAGTGTCGAACCCAAGAAGGAGCAGAAGGTAATGGCAAGCAGTTTTCAGTAAGGTATTCTCTGCAAGCACTGAAAATGTAGGTAATAGATAGTTTTGTGATAAGATAATTTGTAACGGCTAACAAGCAATGAAAGTAAATAAAGTGCAGCAAGGTGGCCCAATCCTTTTTGTAGCAAAGGACAAGCCTAGACAATTTCTTATAATGAGAAAATCGCTCCCGAGGACACATGGGAATTATTGTCAAGCTAGTTTTCATCACGCTCATATGATTCGCGTTTGGTACTTTGATAATTTGATATGTGGGTGGACCGGTGCTTGGGTACTGCCCTTTCTTGGACAAGCATCCCACTTACGATCAACCCCTATTGCAAGCATCCGCAACTACAAAAGAAGTATTAAGGTAAACCTGACCATAGCATGAAACTAGTGGATCCAAATTAGCCCCTTACGAAGCAACGCATAAACTAGGGTTTAAGCTTCTGTCACTCTAGCAACCCATCATCTACTTATTACTTCCCAATGCCTTCCTATAGGCCCAAATAATGCTGAAGTACCATGTAGTCGACATTCACATAACACCACTAGAGGAGAGACAACATACATCTCATCAAAATATCGAACGAATACCAAATTCACATGACTACTAATAGCAAGACTCCACCCATGTCCTCAGGAACAAACGTAAATACTCACAAAGCATATTCGTGTTCATGATCATAGGAGTATTAATATGCATTAAGGATCTGAACATATGATCTTCCACCAAGTAAACCAATTAGCATCAAATACAAGGAGTAATCAGCACTACTAACAACCCACAGGTACCAATTTGTGGTTTTGATAGAAGATTGGATACAAGAGATGAACTAGGGTTTTGAGAGGAGATGGTGCTGGTGAAGATGTTGATGGAGATTGACCCCCTCCCAATGAGAGGATCGTTGGTGATGATGATGGTGATGATTTCCCCCTCCCGGAGGGATGTTTCCCCAGCAGAACAGCTCCGCCTGAGCCCTAGATTGATTCCGCCAAGGTCCCGTGAACTTGCTTCTAATTATTTCCACGGTGAAAGCCTTCATATAGCAGAAGATCGGCACCGGAGGGCAAACATGGGCCCCAGGAGACAGGGGGCGCGCCTAGTAGGGGGGCGCGCCCCCACCCTCCTGGCCAGGGTGTGGGTCCCCTCTCGTACTTTCTTTGCTAAAAAATTCTTATTAATTCCAAAAATGACTTTCGTGGAGTTTCAGGACTTTTGGAGTTCTGCATAATAGGTTTCCAATATTTCCTCCCTTTTCATCCAGAATCCCAGCTGCCGGCATCCTCCCTCTTCATGATAAACCTTGTAAAATAAGAGAGAATAGCCATAAGTATTGTGACATAATGTGTAATAACAGCCCATAATGCAATAAATATTGATGTAAAAGCATGATGTAAAATGTACGTATCAACTCCCCCAAGCTTAGACCTCGCTTGTCCTCAGGCGGAAGCCGAAATCGAAAAATATGTCCACATGTTTAGAGATAGAGGTGTCGATAAAAGTAAAATACGGACATGAGGGCATCATGATCATTCTTATAATAGCAACATATATAGATTTTGTCATATGATTTCTTATGCTCAAGTAACAATCTATTCACAATGTCAAGTATGGAACATAAACTTCATTGGGAACTGACAAACTATAATCCCAGGCATTAAAACAATTGCAATTTATCATAACATCAGAAAGAGTCAAGAATAGAGCTTTTCAGCAAGTCCACATACTCAACTATCATATATTCTTCTACAATTGCTAACACTCACGCAATACTTATGGTTATGAAGTTTTAATTGGACACTAAGAAAGATAGGGGCTTATTGTGTTGCCTCCCAATGTACTCACCTTTGGGTGATGTGAATAATAGTTCATGCTAACTTACATCCAATTGGATATATATCAGGATCTTTACAACACGAGGTGTTTGCCAAAGGATAAAATGATAAAAGGGAAAGGTGAAGATCACCTTGACTCTTGCAAAAAGTAAGACATAAAGTAAAAGATAGGCCCTTCGCAGAGGGAAGTAGAGGTTGTCATGTGCTTTTAGGGTTGGATGAACAAAATATTAATGCAAAAGAACGTCACTTTATATTGCCACTTGTGATATGAACCTTTATTATGCAGTTCGTCGCTTTTATTACTTCCATATCACACGATCGTATAAAGCTTATTTTCTCTGCACTAATAAGTCATACATATTTAGAGAGCAATTTTTATTGCTTGTAACATGACAACTTACTTGAAGGATCTTACTCAATCCATAGTTAGATATGGTGGACTCTCATGGCAAAACTGGGTTTAAGGATATTTGGAAGCACAAGTAGTATCTCTACTTGGTGCAAGGAATTTGGCTAGCATGAGGGGGAAAGGCAAGCTCAACATGTTAAGAAGATCCATGACAATATACTTTAACTGAGATGTGAGAAAACATAAACCATTACATTGTCTTCATTGTCCAACATCAACACTTTAGCATGTCATACTCTAATGAGTGCTCACAATCATAAAAGATGTCCAAGATAGTACATTTATATGTGAAAGCCTCTCCCTCCTTATTACTTCCTATTAATTGCAACAATGACCAAAACTAAGTTTGTCAACACTCAAGAACTTTTATGCCTCATACTCTTTATATGTGAAGTCATTACTATCCATAAGATCAATATGGACTCTTTTATTTCTTTTCATTCTTTCTATTTTCTCAAGATCATAGCACGATAGCAAAGCCCTTGACTCAACACTAATCTTAATTATAGATAGCTCACGGACTCGATTACATAAAGGGCTCACAAAGGAAAACTCAAAACTAATTCATACCAAAAACTTCGATCAACTAGATCAAGATATTACTAAAAGGGATCGAACTAAGTAAAACGACAAAGATAGGAGTGTGATGGTGATACGATACCGGGGCACCTCCCCCAAGCTTGGAAGTTGCCAAGGGGAGTGCCCATACCCATGTAATTATGTCCTTGTAGGTGATGAAGGTGGTGATGATGATGGTGCATAATCGCACATCCAGCGTAAAAGCTCCTCCAACTTGCGGATAATGCCCTTGAGTCCGACGATATGATCCTTCAACAAAATATTTTCCTGTGTGAGATACTGGTTTTGTATGTGAGCTAACTCAATCATCTTGAAAGCTTCGATCTAAGTTGGGGTGAATAGGTTAGGTAAAGGTTAAGGGATGTTTTCTTCTTCTGCCGCCGGAGCTTGATCCTCCATGGCCTTCTTAATCCCTTCATCCTTGTTGATCTCCTCAGATTCTTCTCTTTTTCAGCTGTATCTTCAATAGCCAAGCATCCTTGTCTTCATTTTTGAAGGGGGGTGACGTCATGATGCTCTAGATTTGTCAGAAAAACAACTCGAAACGAAAACAGAAGATTTTTGCGTGATACAATGGTCAAAACCTTTGGGAGATTATATAATGAATTTTTACCGACCAAAAGAAGTAACATGCAAGAAGATGGAGTCCGGGACGCACACGAGGTGTCCACGAGACAGGGGGCGCGCCCAGTGAGGGTGGGCGCGCCCTCCACCCTCATGGAGGCCTCGTGTCCTTCCCGGATTACTTTTTGCGTCCAAAAATTCTTAAATATTCCAAAACAGAGAAAAATTGCCATTAGAATTGTTTTGGAGTCGGTTTACTTACCATACCACATACCTATTCCTTTTCGGAGTCTGAACGTTCCGAAAAGTGTCCCTTATGTATTCCTCCGGGGTGACAGTGTCAATAATATTAGTTTCAACATTAATAGGATTGCCTGAGATATAATGTTTGATTCTTTGACCGTTCACAACCCCCAGACTTGTGCCTTCGAAGTTGTTGATTTTTATAGCACCAGAAAGATAGACCTCCTCGATAATGTAAGGACCTTCCCATTTAGAGAGAAGTTTTCCTACAAAAATTCTTAAACGAGAGTTGAATAGCAACACATAATCACCTACCTTGAACTCACGCTTTTGTATTCTTTTGTCATGCCATCTTTTAACTTTTTCTTTGAACATTTTGGCATTTTCATAGGCTTGGGTTCACCATTCATCAAGTGAGCTAATGTCAAATAAGCTCTTCTCACCGGCAAGTTTGAAGTCATAGTTGAGCTCCTTAATAGCCCAATATGCTTTATGTTCAAGTTCGAGAGGTAAGTGACATGCTTTTCCATAAACCATCTTATATGGAGACATAACCATAGGATTTTTATATGCAGTTCTATAGGCCCATAATGCATCATCAAGTTTCTTGGACCAATTCTTTCTAGACCTATAAATAGTCTTTTGAAAAATTAATTTGAGCTCTCTATTACTCAGCTCTACTTGACCACTAGACTGTGGGTGATAAGGAGATGCAATTCTATGATTAACATCATACTTAGCAAGCATTTTACGGAAAGCACCATGAATAAACTGTGAACCACCATTAGTCATAAGATATCTAGGGACTCCAAACCTTGGAAAAATAACTTCCTTAAGCATCTTAATAGAGGTGTTATGATCAGCACTACTAGTTGGAATAGCTTCTACCCACTTAGTAACGTAATCAACAACAACTACAATATGTGTATATCCATTAGAGGCAGGAAAAGATCCCATATAATCAAATCCCCAAACATCAAATGGTTCAATAACAAGAGAATAATTCATAGGCATTTCTTGACGTCTACTAATATTACCAATTCTTTGACATTCATCACAAGACAAGACAAACTTACGAGCATCTTTGAAGAGAGTAGGCCAATAAAAACCGGATTGCAATACCTTATGTGCAGTTCTGTCTCCAGTGTGGTGTCCTCCATATGGTTTGGAGTGACACTTGCGTAGGATCTATTCATGTTCATGCTCAGGTACCCAACGTCTAATAACACCATCTACTCCTTCTTTATAAAGGTGTGGGTCATCCCAGAAGTAATGTCTTAAATCATAAAAGAACTTTTTTTGCTGGTATGTGAAACTAGGTGGTATAAATTTAGCAACAATGTAATTATCATAATCAGCATACCATGGAGCTGTACGAGAAGCATTAATGATTGCTAATTGTTCATCAGGAAAGCTGTCATCAATAGGTGGGGGGTCATCAAGAACATTCTCTAGCCTAGACAAGTTGTCTGCAACGGGGTTCTTAGCTCCCTTTCTATCAATAATATGCAAATCAAATTCTTGAAGCAAGAGAACCCATCTAATAAGTCTAGGTTTAGAATCTTTCTTTTCCATAAGATATTTAATAGCAACATGATTAGTGTGAATAGTTACTTTAGAATCAACAATATAAGGTCTGAACTTATCACAAGCAAATACAACTGCTAGGAATTCTTTTTCAGTAGTAGCATAATTTCTCTGGGCAATATCAAGAGTTTTACTAGCATATTGAATAACATTTAGTTTTTTATCAACTCTTTTACCTAGAACAACACCTACAACATAATCACTAGCATCACACATAATTTCAAAGGGTAAATTCCAATCAGGTGGTTGAACAATAGGTGCAGTGATCAAAGCTTTCTTAAGTATTTCAAATGCTTCTAAACAATCATCATCAAAGACAAAAGGAATATCTTTTTGCAATAAATTAGTCAGAGGCCTAGAGATTTTAGAAAAGTCCTTAATGAACCTCCTATAAAAAACGGCATGACCAATGAAACTTCTTATACCTTTAATGTCCTTGGGACATGGCATCTTTTCAATAGCATCAACTTTAGCTTTATAAACTTCAATACCTCTTTCAGAAATTTTATGCCCCAAGACAATGCCTTAATTCACCATAAAGTGACACTTTTCCCAATTGAGTATGAGACTAGTGTCTTCACATCTCCGCAAAACTCAATCAAGGTTGTTTTAGCAATCATCAAAAGAGGATCCATAAACGGAGAAGTCATCCATGAATACCTCAAAAATCTTTTCACAAAAGTCAGAGAATATAGCCATCATGCATCTTTGAAAGGTAGCAGGTGCATTACATAAACCAAAAGGCATACGTCTATAAGCAAAAGTACCGAAAGGTCAAGTAAAAGTAGTTTTTGATTGATCTTCCACTGACGCAGGTATTTGAGAGAAACCAGAATAACCATCTAGAAAGCAAAAATGTGTATGTTTGGATAATCTTTCTAGCATTTGATCAATAAAAGGTAAAGGGTAATGATCTTTCTTAGTAGCTTTATTTAATTTACGGAAATCAATTACCATCCTATAACCTATAATAATTCTTTGCGGGATCAATTCATCTTTATCTGTAACACCCACGATGCGGCTATATCTCCCATGTGTCGAAGCACGACTTAGAGGCATAACCGCATTATGGTGTTACACATTGGTAATCAGAGCCATCACCGACTTAGGAGCCCCCAGCTTGATCGAATCGCTGCCGTTGTTGAGTCTAGAACAAAAATGTTTTGAGTCTTAGGATTATATATATCGGAGAGTAGGATTCTTTTTACTCCTCAGCTCTTCGTCGCTCTGGTGAGGCCTCCTGACGTAGATGTTTTGTCTTTCCTCACCTCAAATTTCACTAAAAAAATTTAGGATCACGCGGTTATCTTGGAATTGTTCCGATATTCTTATGACGAGAACATTGTTCTTGGTGCCTCCTGTCTTTTATGTGGCAGTGACCCGGGGAGTTGAGCTCCAAGGTGTTGTCGTCATAATTTTATCATTGCAGTTCTGGAATACCTGAGTTTTGCCGACATCGAAAATCTCTTTTATGTAGTTGTTGGTGAGATAACCTCGACACCACCCAGTACTAGGGAGGGAGTTCGGGATTATTGCCATAGCTCGTATGACGGATGCTTTTCGAAGGTTGAGGTACACGATTTCCGGAGTTTTCTTGGTTATGTGTTGACGGATGGATACAGCTTGGATGTAGGGATTGTTAGTTTGGGTGAGATAGATATTGCTTCCCCTGTATCCCCAACACCAGATTGCATAAGCGGGAAGTTTTGGAAGTTTTATAGGTGGGAATTCAAGTAGCTCCTAGAATATCTTTTCGACAGATGCATGATATGAAATTGGGGTTCGACGTCTAGTGGTCCGCCTTTCCATGGTCGTTTTTACAGTGGTCTCGTTGTGTCTTAAAGAGCCCTTGGCTATGCTGGTTCGGGGACAATTCGTATGTCATGTGCACTACCTTGTACATGATGGTGCTGTACGATCGAGCCCGTGTGGGCCCCACCATGAAAACTTCGGATGAAATCTCTATCATATGTTTGTTTTCGGCTTATTCTGCAAGCCAAATCCTTTGTTTTGTTTTATTTGTGGTATTCGAGTTGCTTCGAAGTCAAGTGTTGATCCATACCTTCCCTAAACGGTGCTCTCATATTGCTATGTGAATACTAATCCTTCTTGATCATCGAGATTGCCATGTCAATTCTTTTCGACCGGTGTGCTTCTCTTCAAGTGGATCCGAACATTTCAACATTCGCAAGATCAATTCTAAGTTTTCTCATTGGTATCCATTCCATCTGCCCCAAGTTGCCTTTGTTTTTCCCGCCCTCCCACCCTTTTATTCAAGGACTTAGATTTCTTAATCATGTATCCTTTTATTTGTGAGAAGTCTCTTCATTCATTTCTTTCAATGTTCTTATCCGGTGATTTCCCATGAAGACGCTCAACAGTTTCAAGTTCATCATCCTTCATTGTTGTTTCTTCTCCGGTGGATCCAATTCAAGCTTTCAGTGTTAATCATATCCCTTTCCTCGTTTCAAATGTTTTCCCATGCCGGTGCACCTCTTAATTGTTCACCTCTCTCTATTCTTATTCGGAGTGCTCAAGATATCTCAGAAGATTCATGTTTCCATTCTTAATCTTTTCAAGTTATTTCGAGGTTGATATCTCGTTCAAGCCATTTAAATCAACCGGTGCAATCTCTCCGTAAGCTTCAACGGTGTTTCTTTTTAGTGGGCCCTAACCCACAGGTCTTTTCCCAGGATCTTACCTGACTCTCCTAATTTTCTCGGAGCCGTTCCCAAATTCTTTTCGAAGTTTGATGTAAGAATGAATTTTCATCAGTCACATGCCTTCTCTAAGGTCGCTTTCAAATTCTTTTCAGCTTTGGCTCAACCTTTCCACTTTTAATCTTTTCGGAGTGTCTCAACAATTTGGTGGTGTTTCTCCTCGTCATTCTCAGCTTTGAAGATCGAAGAAGAGTTCCTCTTAAATCCTTACCCGTTCTTCCAAAGATGTGTAGTCCAAGCTTGATGCCATCCTCTCATAATTTTTTTCGATTGTGATAATTCTTTTCAACTATCCGGAGCATTTCATGAGTTGTTTCCATTTCTTACCTCCGAAGGCCATGATGCCATAATTCTTCATTCTCAGCGTGTAGCTATCGTTCTCCAAATCTTCTAGTGCATCGCTTAAATATCCTCTAATCAGTTCGTGATCTCTTTGTTCTCTTGTATCTAAATCCCCTCAAGTATCTTCATTCATTTTCCAATTCTTCCCGGTGAATTGTGCCTTTGCTGCTTTCATTTTCAATTCTTATGGTGGTTCGTTCAAGAGTTCTCTTCCTTGGTTATCATTCATTCTTTCATTGTTTCAATTCCACCGGTGGTTCCATAAATACCTTCTCAAGCCTGCGCTATATCTCTTTTAATCCTTTCTACGGGAATAAGTAGTATGCCAAATCCATTGCTTGTCATCAATTTAATTTGATGAAGGATAATCATACAATAAATCTTATTCTTATTTCCGCGAGGTGATTCAATTCTCTTCTTTCGGAGATTGTTCATGATGAAGTAATTCTCGTTTCTAGTGTTTCATCTTTTCTTTTTCCGGAGTTCCAAGTTTTCTCGGTTATATCGTCGCGAAGCTCCTTCTAAATCATCGCAAGGCCTCACCTTGTATTTGCAACTTCCCTCTCTTTCTATCATCCTTTTATTACCGGAGTTCTTCATGGAGGCTCAACATGGTGGTTCATCAAGGATTCTTTTCATTCTTCAATTGTACTTCAAGATTTCTCTCGAAGCTAAGATCCGCCAAGCTATACTCAAAAATTAAACATGGTGCTCAACACATGTCTTTTTCTGAGGAGTTCAAGCATTCTTCATCTTGCATTTCTAAGTGCAATTCCTTCTGTCTTATCTTTTGAGATGGTGTTATATCATTCTTGACAATTTCCATTCATGTTTCGCGATTCACATGTTGTCAGGAATGAGGTATTTTAGATCCATCAATCTCTACGTTGGAGTTATCTTGGTAAAGATTTCACCTAAAGCCTTCCCTAAGGAATGTTGCTTTTGTGGTGCTTATCAATGATTCAAGTTTTCTCCTATCCTCTCGTCAAAAGCTTTTTTTTTCATCTCTTCGTTGATCTCAAGAAACCAATTGTTTCCGTTAGTGGCCGGTTGTCACCTCATAGTTTTGAGATGTTTTCCATAAGCCCACTACAAGCTTATTCATTTTGTTGTTGGTTTTTCCCAACAACCCCGTTGTAACCTTCTTGGAAGGGTGCTTTCCAAGTTCATTTGTGGAAGAAGTTGTCATTTTCTTCTCCGTTCCTTTATCCCAACAATCTAGCTTTTATTCTTTTGTTCCGGAGGCATCGGGATGTTGCTCTGTTCGACCAATCATCTCATCTTCTCAAGTTCATGTTCTATTACTTCCATGTTCAACCGGAGTGCTGCCCGAATTCTTCCTCTCTCATCTTGTTTTAACCGGAGTGGTTTCGAATTCTATCTTGTCCATTAAACTCTTGATTCATGTCTTTGGAACCTTCAAGTTCTCGTAATGTTCCTTGTTCCTTTTTTATAACGGATTGTTCGCAATCTCGTTCATCTCTGTTGTACTCTTTCTTTTAAATTGCTCAACTTCTCAAGGTTCTTTGGTTTCACTCATTGGTCGAAGAAGCAACTTAGTTTTACCTCCTCTCTTCCTCTTCCATTTCTCTCTGGTGCCATCCTAGATCTCGGGACGAGATCCTCTTGTAGTGGTGGAGTGTTGTAACGCCCGAAGACCGACGCTTAAGAAGACTTCCATATTTTCGTGATCACCGTGTGTTTCTTTTGTGCTTGCTCTTTTATTCGGCATTGCATCATGTCATCATGCCATCATGTCATTAACCTTTGCATCAAACCTCAACTAAATAAATTGCATAGATCTTTTGATCTATTTAAATCGAGGGATTCACATGGTGATTTCTCTTTATAACATATCCTCTCGATATTTAGGGAATTATAATAAATATTCCATTAATTTGGAATTCACCATAACACACTTGCAAAATATCCCAATGCCTTTGTTATCTTAATTCTTGGTCTCCAACCTTGCCATATATTCTTTCGTCATTTTCCGGAGCCCCACCGAAATCCTCAACATTTTTGGACCTTCCTTTTATCAAGTCCTAGTTCAAACCCATTTGAAGTAAATTCAAATGAGTTTGAATTTACATCTTTCAATCATGGCTTTTTCTATTTTCTCGGAACAAGCATATTTTTGTGAGTCCGGGAAAATAATCCCCATGCCCAAACTCTTTCTCTAACCTTGTCTTTTCTTCCCTTCCATTTCTTTTTCTCTGTTTTAAGAGAAGAGAGGAGAGAGGAGCCAGGCCAGCCGGCCTCTTGGGACTAACCAACCAGGCGGCCCAACCTTCCCCCGCAGCCCACCTAAACCCTATCTAACCCTAGCGAGCTTCTGCTCGATCCCTCCTCTCATTCCCCCCTCCGTCGCCAGCCACTCGTCCCGATCGGGATCGACCTTGATCCCCTGGCTCCTCCCTCCAACGCCACACCAGAACACATGCATCACCCGCACCCAGCCCCCTGATCCCCAGCTCTCTCCCTTCGTTCTCCTCCTGGCGCTGCCACTCGCAGGGAGAGAGAGGAGCAGAGCCCTCTTGCCGCACCTTCATATGCTTCTCCTGCTGTGGAGCTCCGCCTTGCAAGCGACCCCTCGAATCACCTTGCTGTCGTTCCCCGCGCTCATTCGCCTCCTCCCTCAACCACGCCGGCCATCGGAGCCATTGTCGGCGGCCGCCCCGTCGACTCGACCCGTCCTCGCATCTTCGGCTTCGTCCCTGACCCTAGATGCCAGATCGAACCGGCCCGCGTCCACCATTACCACCACCATGCACCACGCGCCAACAACCTCCCGCCTCGGAGCCCGACCTCCTGTCCGACGTTGCCGTTCCCGCGGTATCGACCTCCCCTTCGGCCTCTGTTGTCGCACCTCCGCAGTTCGCGGTTGCCATCTGCCTCGAGTCCGAGCTCGAGCCCTGCCCGACGCTGCCCTGGACAGCCACCTCGCCTACATCCTCTCATTGGCCCTTTCTGCCTGCTGTCGTTCTGTCATCTCCGGCCTCTGCGTTGACCGACCGCGACGTCCCCGAGCAGCAGCGCTGCTGCTGCATCTCCTTGCCGTTTCGTGAGCACAAGAATCTCTGTCGCCAAGTTCACCTACGATGACCCTGGATGTCTACGACCGTGTACCACTATGGTTGCAAGAAGCTTGACCGGCGAGTCTAAAGACCCCAAGTACCACGACATCGACGACTTGAACATCAATGAAAACATGTACAACTACTTCCACTACGACCCACAAGTACCACTACCATCGCCAAGATCACGAGTACCTCTACCGTCGCCGTGGACCGATCGTACCACTACTTCCACTACCGTCGCGAGAACGTCTACTTCCACTACTTCCACTACAAACTCGACCAGCTCTGAAAAAGCATGCTTCGATGGTATAACCCCGAGACGATGTCCGTGGACCAAATGCATGTGTTGTATGAGATGCACCCTATGTTTGGACCGTGTCCGAATTGTTCCTTGCACGTTCGCCGTAAGCCATGCCATCGACATGTGGGACACCCCGTATCCGGGATCACTTCCCGTCACTCTTGCACGTTTCGCGCACCCACACTTGCTCTTTGCACCAGTATCTCAATGAGCTACCGGAACCGATATGTTGCCGTGGCATCATTTTCGAATTCATTGCCGTGGCACCCTTTCTTTCCACCACGGTGACGAATGCTTCATATCATGCTCTTGTCAACATTTTCATGAAAATTGCATAAACTTGCATATGTCACCCGCATCATGATAACAACATTTAAAGGCTTAAAATTGTGTTTGCATTAAACTACTAAAAGACATGTGGGGATTTACCAGAATTGTTGTTTGTTGTTCCAGCCTCATTTAAACTTGCCTAAATAGTTAGTTTATTTATGCTTCACCTCTTGCCATGTTTAACAACACTTAATATTGTTGGGTAGCATAACCGAGAGAGAACTAAATAATTGATGTGGTGTTCCGTCAATATGCAACTCGTTGCATATTGAGCTCCACATAAATTGTAGTGTTGTTTGCTTCACCTTGCCATGTCATGCCTCATTAAACCAGGCATGCATCATACTTGTTTGTGCATCAGGACATGTTTATGTGATGGTTGTTTACCATGTTGTTTGCTTCTTTCCGGTTTGCTTCTCTCGTTAGCCTCGGTTTCATTCCGGAGTTGTGAGGATTCGTTCGACTATGTCCGTTTGTCTTCTTCATGGACTCGTTCTTCTTCCTATCGAGATCTCAGGCAAGATGACCATTACCCTTGATATCACTTCTATCTTTGCTTGCTAGTTGCTCCGTTCTATCGCTATGCTGCGCTACCTATCACTTTTTTACCATGCCTCCCAAATTGCCATGTTAGCCTCTAACCTTTTTCACCCTACCTAGCAAACCGTTGCTTGGCTATGTTACCGCTCTTGCTCAGCCCCTCTTATAGCGTTGTTAGTTGCAGGTGAAGTTGAAGATTGCTCCATGACGGATAGGATTATGTTGGGATATCACAATATCTCTTATTTAATTAATGCATATATATACTTGGTAAAGGGTGGAAGACTCGGCCTTATGGCTGGTGTTTTGTTCCACTCTTGCCGCCCTAGTTTCTGTCATACTGGTGTTATGTTCCTTGATTTTGTGTTCCTTACACGGTTGGGTGATTTATGGGACCGCCTTGACAGTTCGCTTTGAATAAAACTCCTTCAGCAAGGCTCAACCATGGTTTTACCATTTGCCTACCTAAGCCTTTTTCCCTTGGGTTCTGCAGACTCAAGGGTCATCTTTATTTTACCCCCCTGGGCCAGTGCTCGTCGTGAGTGTTGGTCCAACCTGTCAGCCGCCGGTGGACACTAGGGGCAACACTGGGCTGGCCTACCGGAAGTTTGGACAATCCGGTGTGCCCTGAGAACGAGATATGTGCAGCTCCTATCAGGATTTGTCGGCACATTCGGGCGGCTTTGCTGGTCTTGTTTTACCATTGTTGAATGTCTTGTAAACTGGGATTCCGAGTCTGATCGGGTCTTCCTGGGAGAAGGAATATCCTTCGTTGACCGTGAGAGCTTGTGATGGGCTAAGTTGGGACACCCCTGCAGTGTATAAACTTTCGAGGGTCGTGCCCGCGGTTATGTGGCAGATGGGAATTTGTTAGTGTCCGCTTGTAGATAACTTGACACCAGATCTGATTTAAAACACACCAACCGCGTGCGTAGCCGTGATGGTCTCTTTTCGGCGGAGTCCGGGAAGTGAACACGGTTTTGGGTTATGTTTGACATAAGTAGGAGTTCAGGATCACCTCTTGATCATTGCTAGTTTCACGACCGTTCCTTTGCTTCTCTTCTCGCTCTTATTTGCGTATGTTAGCCACCATATCTTGCTTAGTCGTTGTTGCAACCTCACCACTTTACCCCTTCCTACCCATAAGCTTATATAGTCTTGATCTCGTGGGTTTTGAGATTGCTGAGTCCTCGTGACTCACCAGATACTATCACAACAGTTGCAGGTGTCGATGATACCAATGCAGGTGATGCAACCGAGCTCAGATGGGAGCTCAACGAAGATCTTGGTCGTTGCTATGTTTCATTTCATGTTGATCAGTAGTGGAGCCCAGTTGGGACGATCCGGGATCTACCAGTTGGGTTATATTCTTTTCTTTTGGCTTCGTTCGTAGACGGACTATGTGTGTACTCTGAATGATGTATGATTTGTTATATGTTCATTGTGTGAAGTGGCGATTGTAAGCCAACTCTTTATCCCATTCTTGTTCATTACATGGGATTGTGTGAAGATGACCCTTCTTGCGACAAAACCACCATGCGGTTATGCCTCTAAGTCGTGCTTCGACACGTGGGAGATATAGCCGCATCGTGGGTGTTACATTATCATTAGGAACAACAGTAATACCTCCCTTTTTGGGAACACAATGGATGAGACTTACCCATTCACTATCAACAACGGGATAAATTATACCTGCCTCAAGGAGCTTTAGTATCTCCTTTCTTACCACTTCTTTCATCTTAGGATTTAACCGGCGTTGAGGATCTCTAATTGGTTTGGCATCTTTCTCCACTTTTATTTTGTGTTGGCCTAGAGTGGGACTAATGCCCTTAAGATCATCCAGAGCATATCCAATAGCAGCATGGTGCTTCTTCAGAGTTTTCAATAATCTTTCCTCTTCTTGCTCTGAAAGGTTAGCACTAATAATAATAGGATATATCTTCTTTTCATTAAGGTAAGCATATTTAAGATTATCAGGTAATGGTTTGATCTCAAACACGGGATCACCCTTGGGTGGAGGGGGATCCCCTAGGATTTCAACATGTAAGTTGTGTTTCACAATAGGACCCTGTTGAAGGAATACTTCATCTATTTCCCTTCTTTCATTAATAAACATATCATGTTCATGGTCTAGCAAATATTTTTCTAACGGATCAGCAGGAGGTATGGCAATAGAAGCAAGACCAATTATTTTATCCTTACTAGGCAGTTCTTTATCATGGGGTTGTCTATGAAACTTAGCAAAATTAAACTCATCAGACATATCACCCAAGCCAATTGTAACAATATCCTTTTCACAATCAATCCTAGCATTCACAGTATTCAAGAAGGGTCTACCAAATATAATGGGACAAAAGTCATCTTGTAGGGAACCAAGAACAAGAAAATCAGCAGGATATTTAACGTTCCCACACAAGACTTCAACATCTCTAACAATCCCAACTGGTGAAATAGTATCCCTATTGGCGAGCTTAATAGTAACATCAATACCTTCTATTTCGGCGGGTGAAATATCATGCATAATTTCTTTATATAAGGAATGAGGTATTGCACTAGCACTAGCACCCATATCACATAAGCCATGATAACAATGATCTCCTATTTTAACAGAAATAACATGCATGCCTACAAAAGGTCTATGTATCTTAGCATCGGGTTTAGCAATGTTAGCAACTTCACCATAGTAGTAAATAACATGCCCATCTATATTATCATCCAAGAGATCTTTAACCATAGCAATACTAGGTTCAACTTTAATTTGCTCAGGAGGTGTATAAGTTCTAGTATTACTCTTATGAACAACAGTTGAAGTTTTAGCATGATCCTTTATTCTAACAGGAAAAGGTGGTTTCTCAACATAAGTAGTAGGAACAATAGGATCATTATAAGTGATAGTCTTTTCTTCAACTATAATAGGTGCAACTACTTTTACTTCAATGGGAGGATTATATTTAAACCACTTCTCCTTAGGGAGATCAATGTGAGAAGCAAAAGATTCACAGAAAGAAGCTACTATGTCAGTGTCAAGTCCATATTTAGCGCTAAATCCACGAAAACCATCGGTATCCATAAAAGATTTAACACAATCAAACTTAGGTGTTATACCTGACTCCTTACCATCATCGGAACCCCAATCTTCAGAGTTGCATTTAATTCTTTCGAATAAGTCCCACTTGAATTCAGTAGTCTTCAGCATATAAGAACCAGAACAGGAAGTATCGAGCATGGTACGATCATTGAGAGAAAGCCGAGCATAATTTTTTTGAATAATCATTTCTCTTGAGAGCTCATGATTGGGGCATGAATATAACATTGACTTAAGCCTCCCCCAAGCTTGAGTGATGCTTTCTCCTCCGCAAGGCTGGAAATTATATAAGTAATTATGATCACGGTGAACAAGATGCATATGATAGACTTCTGGTGAAATTCCAACTTCAATCGTTTATAGTTCCAAGATCCCATATCGTCACATAGCCTATACCATGTCAATGTGTCTCCCGTTAAAGATAAAGGGAAGACCTTCCTCTTAACAACATCATCGGGAAAGCCTGCAAGCTTAAATAATCCACAAACTTCATCCACAAAGATAAGGTGTAAATCGGGATGCAATGTTCCATCTCCTACAAAGGGATTAGCTAGCAGTTTCTCTATCATACCCAAAGGAATCTCAAAGTAAACATTTTCAGGAGGTTCAGTAGGTTGACGAGAAAATCTTTGCTCTACTGGTCGGGGCGAAGATACCCCGAACAAGCACCTCAAAGGATTAGTTTCCATAGTAACAAGTGACAGAAAATTTCTGCACACTATATAAATGTTTCCTTACCAAGTTCCACTCACCAAAGGCGCTTCACTCCCCGGCAACAATGCCAGAAAAGAGTCTTGATGACCCACAAGTATAGGGGTCTATCGTAGTCCTTTAGATAAGTAAGAGTGTCGAACCCAACGAGGAGCAGAAGGAAATCACAAGCGGTTTTCTGTAAGGTATTCTATGCAAGCACTGCAATTGTAGGTAACAGATAGTTTTGTGATAAGATAATTTGTAACGAGTAAAAAGCAATGAAAGTAAATAAAGTGCAGCAAGGTGGCGCAACACTTTTTGTAGCAAAGGACAAGCCTGGACAATTTCTTATAATGAGAAAAGGGCTCCCGAGGACACATGGGAATTATCGTCACGCTAGTTTTCATCACGCTCATATGATTCACGTTTGGTACTTTGATAATTTGATATGTGGGTGGACCGGTGCTTGGGTACTACCCTTTCTTCGACAAGCATCCCACTTATGATTAACTCCTATTGCAAGCATACACAACTATAAAATAAGTATTAAGGTAAACCTGACCATAGCATGAAACTAGTGGATCCAAATTAGCCCCTTACGAAGCAACGCATAAACTAGGGTTTAAGCTTCTGTCACTCTAGCAAGCCATCATGTACTTATTACTTCCCAATGCCTTCCTCTAGGCCCAAATAATGGTGAAGTGTCATGTAGTCGACGTTCACATAACACCACTAGAGGAGAGACAACATATATCTCATCAAAATATCGAACGAATACCAAATTCACATGACTACTAATAGCAAGACTTCACTCATGTCCCCAAGAACAAACGTACTACTCACAAAGCATATTCATGTTCATGATCAGAGGAGTATTAATATGCATTAAGGATCTGAACATATGATCTTCCACCAAGTAAACCAATTAGCATCAACTACAAAAAGTAATCAACACTACTAGCAACCCACAGGTACCAATTTGTGGTTTTGATACATGATTGGATACAAGAGATGAACTAGGGTTTTTGGAGGAGATGGTGCTGGTGAAGATGTTGATGGAGATTGACCCCCTCCCGACGAAAGGATCATTGGTGATGACGATGGTGATGATTTCCACTCCCGGAGGGATGTTTCCCCGGCAGAACAACTCCCCCTAAGCCCTAGATTGATTCCGCCAAGGTTCCGCCTTGTGGCGGCGGAGTTACGTCCTGTGAGCTTGCTTCTGATTTTTTCCAGGGTGAAAACCTTCATATAGCAGAAGATGGGCACCAGAGGGCCAATAGGGGGCCCAGGAGACAGGGGGCACGCCCATTAGGGGGGCGCCCTTATCCTCCTGGCCAGGGTGTGGGGCCCCTCTAGTACTTTCTTTGCTCAAAAATTCTTATTAATTCCAAAAATGACTTTCATGGAGTTTCAGGACTTTTGGAGCTGTGCCTCTTCCTGGTGGCAATCTCTCGATCCAGAACTCATGCTGGCCATGGCAGACGCAAGGGAAGGATGCTGAATGACTTGTTTGTTTCTTTGGATGAGGAGTTGAGGAGGAATGTGCAGTCATCTTGGCATACTAGTATTTATAACCGAGTACTAATACGCTCCTATGTGGGAAACCATTTAGGTTGTGATCGGTGTGAACAGGTTTGCAATTCAATATAGCGTGGTACTAATACACTCCTAAGTGGGAAACCGTTTAGGTTGCGATCGGTGTGAAAAGGTTTGCAACTCCACATAGCATGGAGTAATTTGGAATGTGATGAGACGCAAGCTCAAAATTTGTTGATGGTTCTAGTTTTGAAGTGCGGCACTATTCCCGGATGGCATTACGTGGGAACGTGTTCTCGGTTGTGGTGTAGCATATGCCATGGTAGTTCTTTTTTTACTGCTATGTACGTGCAATAACTGGCACCGTCGTATACATATCTTACGGTTAATGGGGTGTTCGACAGGAATAGCCGCGTGGCGAGCTATAGGCTAGTCTTTTTTCAGACGCACTAAACCTATCTCTTGGGACTTCTCACACGCACCATCGTGCCTCCCACAAAAACTTGAACTCTGAGTTTAGTACGTTATACAGGAAGAGAAGAGGTGCACGCACGCACTCATCCTCTCACACATGCGTCTGTTTTTTCTTGAAAAAGAGGATGATGACCCCCGACCTCTGCATCTGGTAGTCACACACGCATCTGTAGCTACGAACTGTAGTGTTCTCAACCATGCGATTGGCTCTATCATGGATGTACCTATATACTAAAACATGTCTAGATACATCTATATTTTGACAAATGGAAGGCATGTATTGTGTAACAGAGGGAGTGCTTGTCATCAAAATGGATAAAAAGGGACATATCTAGAAATAAAATACGTCTACATACATAACCTTTTATCCATTTTGATGATAAGTAGTACTTACACAAAGGAACTTTATATCCAACAGACACAAAATATCCGTTCGACTGTTGGAAATTACTAATCTGATGTCGAATTAATTGCTGCATCGCCACCAAAACCCACCATTTCTTAAGCTAAAGTAGACCGAGGTAATCCCAATTTTAGCATATTACTAAGATAAACAAAAGGCACTGTAGAAACATTTAGGACGTGAGCTTGTCAATCTGAATGTGGAGGGACACCAGCTTAGCCCTGGCCAGCAGCTTGGGCGGAACTGTGAAGAAGGTCAGCTCCTGCACAGCGACGTTGCTGGGATCCTTGCTGATTGTCACCTCCATTTCCACCTTGACGGTGTCGGTCGTGCCTTTGGGCTCCCCCGGCAGGCTGTTCTCCCACAGCTTGGCCATGTAGTGCGGCAATGGGGATGCCCCCGCTCTAATGCAGACGACCGACATGACGATAGGCACACCGATGTCGAGCATGCCGCCGACCAAGAAAAACCGCGGCCGTCTTCCTCCATGAATAGCAAGAGTCGTGGCTCCGACAGTGGCACTTGTAGCTGGAGCACCTTGCCGTACTGGATCCTGTGCACGGGCATGGCATGCGCGGTGCTGATGTGGTGGTAGAGTGCCAGCGGCGAGCCTTCGTAGCCGCAGACGGGCACGGGGCATTTGCAGGGCGCGAGCAAACACACGCTCTGGTGATCGGCGAGCTTGTGGTAAGTGACATAGAGCCCACAACCTTCCTGCGGGCACTCCACCCTCACTGACGAAAGGACAGCATCAACCGCCGTGTTCCTCACGTCGAAGCCACCGCCACACTCAAACTTATGGCACTGCCATTGGTTCTAGGGGCGCTCGACGCGGCAGTCGGCGCAGGCCAGGTGCCCTCCCTTGCACTGCAGAAATCAATCAAACATCACATCAATCAAGAAACCTGCACCTTGCTCAATCAGCCGAACGGACGAGGTGTATTCAAACCTCATACACTGGAGGCGTCAAGGGGCGGAGGCACAAGGGGCATGGAGCATGGTGAGGTCCACCGAGACCTTAGAGAGCTCCATCGTCGGGTCCTGTTCCGTCTGCATGATCTCGCCCTCCTCGTGCACAACCATCTCTCGCTTGGGCCGGGGCATTACAAAGCTTTACCGTCACATATTTTATACTACTGCAAGGTGCATTAAATCAACACATGCAAGTATCAAAAGGAGAGTCACGACATGCATGCATGCATTGTAATGAATGCATCGGTAAACACAAATTATTGAAATATATCGAGTGCAGAGCTTTGATGTGTCGTGTCAACTCGTACATCAACAAGAAGTTTTATTATCCTCTCCCTCACGGACTTAACTGCACCTGCCTTTGGCTGTATGGAAGGTTGGCCACCCACCTGTCGGGCCCACCCGTCATACACGCAAAGGCAGGAGCATCCCTCCCTCACCCATGAGCGTGGTGGCTGGCAAGACTAGGAGAAGCTTTCGCTACACGCTCTCCCTCCCTCATGTGGTGGACATGCAACAGTTCAATCGGTGTCATATGGCCAGGAGTGTACTATAGTACTCCTCCAGTGCATTAGTACTCCATCATTGTTCGACTTCCCGAAGAGGCGAAGAGCCAAGCGCAGCCCGGACGCTCGTGTGGCAGTTTCATGTGTAGAGTAGTCTATGATAGCGTGTACCGTGCCTGTAAGCTTAAAATCATTAGGGTTGGCTCCATGCTATGTGGTCGTCTTGAAGTTTTCTTAAAAAAATTCAAATAGTCTTCTAGCCCTACCTGTCCCTCTTGTAGTTTGCACGCTCATCTGGTCAAGACAGGAATATATATTTTAATTTGTGGTGTGTAAATGTTATAGGTTGCAGCAAATATATTGTACACTGCGGGTCTTTCAGCCAAGTTTAGTGGCAAGCATGTGGGGCCAGTGCTATGATGTGTCGCATCAACTCGTACAACAAGGAGAAGCTTGATTTTACTACTACACGCCTTCTCCCTCGCCCATGCACGCGGTTGCTCGCAAACGAGGACATGCTTTTGCTTATAGTACTTCTACAACAAGCTGTCCCTCCCGCTCGCGGTGGATGAACATGCAGCAGTGGATTCGACACTGTAGAAGCAGCAGTAGTAACATCATTGTTCGTCTTCTCGAAGAGGCAAAGAGCCAAGTGCAACCCGGACATGGCAGTTGTGAACATTGGAGCACACATATAGTCAAGCTCTTGCATGAGACAAAATTGCTATGTGAGCCCACTATTGTACTAGTACGTACAACTACTTGCTAGTATAGCAATGTAAATCAGAAAGGAGTATTTTCCCTTCTAGAGATTTCAAAAAGTGACTAGACTACACCGACACGGAGTACATATGGAGCAAAATGAGTGAATCCACACCATAAATAAATACGTAGTTTTATCATTTTCCTCTCCGAGGTGCACAATATTGAGTATACTGACTAGTCTCTTTTTGACACGCATTTACATTTTTTGACACAGTACAGACGCAAGCGCTCATATACACGTGCGTACAATCACCCCTATGAACGCACACACGCACGACACTATCATCTTGAAATTTACGAAGTCACCATAGGCACCTCGTCATCGACGGGGACGTCTCTTGACACGCAATAGACGCGAGTGGCAGTCGCCTCCATAGGTGCTTGAATGCCAAGGAGGGAGAGGGTAGCGGTTCCCGAGATGTTGAACGGTCAATGCTGCATCCTCAATTACATGCAGAGGGAATTAATTGGAGAAGCGGAATAGAGCCAGCATGATGTGAATGCAATAGAGTTTGGACTCCCATATAAAGGTGCCCCACCACTCCAATCCATCTACTCCCAAGTCTCTTCGCAACACTACTCACTCCAATCCAAGACCAAGTGACCAGAAGCCACAAGCACCTATGGACATGAGCGGCAGTCAGTTGTGCCAAATCATCCAAGGCGCTAGCGTGGGGCCCCGCACCATGCAGCATTTCTAGATGGTGCTTGCAACTACCGGCATCGTATCCCTCGCTGACGCCGGCTTCGCCTCTCGCACGGACGACATGATGGTCAACTCCATCCGCAAGTTTACCGCCGTCAAGAAGCGCACAGACGACCTTGCCGTACTGCTCCAGCCTGCGCGCCTAAGCTCCTCATTGCCTGCCACCCTCATCGGCCTCCATGGTGACAAACTCTTTCAAGCCCTGGTGGCCCTGCAGGTGCCGCAGGTCACGACGAAGAATGTGCACCTCGAGGCCGGCTCGCTGTGCAGCGCCTCGCCATGCAAGAAACCGTCGACCTATACATCCACGTATACGAGGAAATCGTCTACATAGGCCACTACAAGGCAAGCGAGGACAGAATGACATTGGCCTTCTTCCAGCGGTTGGAATCTTTTGGACGCCATTGTTCAGAAGCACGTCGACCTGGCCACGAAAGGCGCTGCTACTTAGGTGCCGTTCGGTGGGCCGGTGCCCTGAGTCGAGGAGGTGGACGTCGTCGATTGATGCATCTCTTCTTCTTGCCTCCTATAACCAGCACTGCATCGCTTCACGGCCTTAATGTTTTATTAGTATAGTACTCCCTCCGTTCCCAAATATAAGTCTTTCTAAAGATTCCAGCAAGTGACTACTACATACGGAGCAAAATGAGTGAATCTACACTCTAAACTATGTCTACATACATCTGTATGTTGTATTCCATTAGAAATAGTATCTAAAAAGGCTTATATTTAGGAACGGAGGGAGTATATGGCATTTTTATTCTAGTCGTAATGTTTTCACTGTGAGGTGGGGCCGCAGTTCAGCAAACCCACCCCGCGCACCGGGCGTCGGCCGAGTTTAGAATTAGAAGAGAGAACCGAGGGAGGAGAGCTAGCTGTAGCACGGACGCTGTTGTCAGATGGGACTCGTGTTGATAGAATAGGAGTACTGAGCACTCGTGCCTTTTTTTGAGGGAAAAATTAGTCGTATGTCTAGTACCACTAGTTGGGTGTGTGCGACCTATATCTATCATCACTTTACGTCTCCTTTTCGAACCGCAGCTACGCTTCACAGTACATATTTTTTCACGCATTTATCCTCCTATATGTACTCCTAGGCTATTTCCACGTGCTCCCATTCGCCGACATGTGGGACATAGAGCATCTGGGTTGGAGTGCATGCATGACTCGGAGCATATGCCGCGGTACTTTACATTTCAGACCTCGTGAATTACATTCAAACCCCCCGCAGAAGAATAAATAAATGAATAAATTACTACATGAAATCGGATTTTTTTCATAGAAACCAGAGCATGTTCATTAAATTTTGGACATAACATGTTTATAAAAAATGACCGGACCTAAACCAGTCTAAGGGCCTCTTTGATTTTTCCCGCAAAATAGGGCCTCTTTGATTCGCAGGATATTGAAAACATAGGAATGGGGAAAGTATGATGGCAATGAACCGAGACGAGGAGAACTCTAACTCAGTTAGAGGTTAGAGTTAGATTCTAACCCTATACTAACTCTAAACCAAAGAGGTGTATGGATGGCAGGGTTAGATTGACAATAAATGCTCTTTCTCAATCGTTTGACTACTTTGGACCCTATTTCCTGCCGGATTTGGTGTGGACGGCTCTTTTGTGGCCTCCTCCCGCTCACAATTGACATAAACGAACCACCTTTACAAATCAAGCATGCAAACATGATAATTTTTACTTTCTCCATACGAATGAGATATCCCACTTAAACATACAAGTCGTCAATCAAGCTTCACAAAAAACACTCCATGAAACAAAGCATGAGCGGCCGGAGGAGAGAGAGGGCGAGCAGCGCTTGGGTGGGCGGCCCTATGGGGAATAGAGAGGAGTCGTGCGAGAGGGGGGGAGCGATCCGGTGCGGGTAGGCGAGATTTTTTTAGTTCTCTTTTAGTGGGCCCGAGGATAACTAACCCAATTAGAACCTCTCCACCGGGCTAGTTTTTTTAGCTGGGTTAGAGCAAACTAGCTCAAACTAACCCCTCGTGTTTTGATAATTTGAGGCTACATTAACCCAAACTAGCTCTAACTCAGGGATCCAAACAAAGAGGAGTGGTACTGTACATGCTATAGTGTGGACCATAGCACATTGTTTTTTATGGCCATATCACCACATTGTTTTCTACTGCTGGTTCACTGTGCTACCATGGTTCGCACTGCTGGTTCACTGGGCTTCCGTGGTTCGCACTCCTCCGACCTGAGTTGTAGTAATATATACCACATAATTCTTTGCTCCTTCTTATTACTCCGACATGTGGGAGAGACAGAATCTAGGTTGACGTGTCATGCACCAGATTAGAGCACGGAACGGAAGGGGGGCATCACCCCGGTCGGAGCGCCAGTAATTCATGACTATAGTGAGTGGTCCTATCACAAGTCTTTCCAGCAGTAACGCGCTGTCAAATAGCACAGCCGGACCTTTCCAGCAGTATGTTTGAGAATCCGCCTCTCCCTCACCCTCCTCGCCTCTTTGTCAAACCGCCTACCCGAAAACTGCCGCACGTACTGCCCGGGAAAAGCCCCGCCCTCAACTTTTAACTATGCAAAAATAGTTCGAGCTTGTTCATTCTATATAAATACTTACTATATGTTTATTCACCCGTGGGGTTGTTCAATGAATGGAGGGGTGGGGAGCACAAGTGACCAATACTAGTACTACTAGTAGTAAGTAGGAGTTGTACAGTAGTCACCTTAAATAGAGAGTTTCTTTTCTTTAATGCCACATACACAAATTGAAACGCTTGTTGTGGAGAGAAGGAGATAATCACTCCACTATATATGTACGCAGGGGCCTGAGCGCTTCCTTTACTAGGGTTGCTCTCTTCATTCTCTCATCCTCTCCAGATCTAAACGATATAGCGGTAGTGACATTTTCTTTCTGCTCACCGCTGGTCACAGATCCGGCCGGATCCCTTCGGCCGGTGTGTGTAGAGGACTAAAAGGTGCATCGTTCATGCGGTCATCACCGCCGAGAGAGGAAACCCATAGCTATTGGCGGGGCCCGATCCTCTGCCAGTGCCGTTCACTCCGACACATCGCCGGCTCGGGAGGTCCTCCAAACCTTCTTCCTCCCTGCCGTATTGTGCGTAGATCGGACCTGCCGCCGCTGACATGCCGATGAACCTAAGGTACAAGTTCTTCAAAAGCGGCTTGCTCTACTGGCCCAGCTCCCAACATGTCTGCATGTGCATCTTTTTCTACTCCCATCAGCTCTTCCAAATCCACCTAAATTTTTAGTATTATTAGAGGTAAAGCTACTTCATGAATTCGAATATAGGACTTGATTCAAACAACGAATAAAGGGGGGAAAGTCGTAGCATGAATCTAGGACTTGATTCAAAGAGGAAATAACAGGGGGAAAGTAGTAGAGACAGGGTACCCAACTGGTCTCTTGGTTGAAAAGGGAAATAATTGGAAAACTCAGTACAAACTGGATATGGAACAAATCTATTATGGGTTGAAAAATGGACAGAAAGTGGCGGTTGGTGGACAAGTCAACAGAGTATGTCCAGGATTAGATTTGCTGCCCTCACATAGTAAAAGGTCTCCAAGATTAGATTTGCTACCCTCACATAGTAAAAGGTCTCCAGGATTAGATTTGCTGCCCTCACATAGTAAAAGTTCTCCAGGATTAGATTTGTTGCCCTCACATAGTAAAAGTTCCCCAGGATTAGATTTGCTGCCCTCACAGAGCATGAACAAACTCGGCACCACCACTTTATACCTCTTTGTAGGTACATTGTGCTGATGCGTCCACTATCACATGTCCTTATACCAACCTTTTACTGTTGTTAATGTAAGGGTGCATGTAAAATGAAGCGATCACAATGTTACCTTAAGGACATTCTAACCAGTGTTATTGTTAATCTAATGCCTCCAGTGATATGATGCAATTAAACTGTGTTAACAAATGGTACTCCTGCTGTTTTCCCAAGTAGGATAAGTAAGTTGCTTCTTTACACTGCTGAGTGCATGGTGTCCCCATGGTTCCATGCCCTTAAACCAACTCTTTAGCTGCTGTTGATTTACTATATCTGGTAAACAAGCAATGCCACAATTAAAGTAATCCCATATTTGACAAATGTCATAGTTGATCGTAATGCTTCCGGCAACATGAAGCATTACTGATGTTTCAAAATTTCTACTGTCCTTGCATGATTCCATGAACATAATTAAGATGCTTCTTTTCATTTCGTGTATGTTTCGTATATTCTTATTGACCATCAACTGTTTACTTTCTATCTTTTTGTGCAGATAGGGATATCCATTTCACCTTGTTGCTATTGTGACCTTTTGGTGAACTGCACAAAACACTTTTTTTTGGAATGAGTGTCTTGTGCAGTTCAACTAAAATGTCACGTGGGCAACATCTCTCAGTTTTGGTGGAACTGCACAAAATGGTGACTGGAGTTCCCAAAATCTCTGTCAAATTATGTTCATAATCTCGTGCAACATTTTATTAGCCTTTGCAAGATGAGTCATCACTGTTACCACAATGGCACTTTATTTTAGTTGAACTGCACAAAAGGATAAGCAAATTATAGTTGCACCTTACATGAGCAGGATAACCAACCTTAATGTTGCTCAACTTTAGTGCAACTACTAAAGAAGAACCTGCCAGCTCACGAGAGCAAGTACTTCTTGCTAGCTGAATGATGCAATCTTTGCTTCATTTCAGGTGAACTGCAGAAAAAGACGCATGAATTGAATCATGGAGCTGGAGGTTGACCTCATCCGAGTGGAGTTGCAGGTTCACCAGATCGAGTCATGGCGGCATGGGCCCCTCACACCGGTCAGTACTATCCTTGATCAACATGATTGTGCTTTGTCATGCTGTGCCAACGTTGTTTTTTTAAAATAAAGCTATTCTATCGCAATCTTTTCTTGTTTTGGAAATAAAGTTTGCTTCAACTAGTGCCACTATTATAGTAATTTCAAGGGATGCGTCAAAGATTGATGCATCAGGAACATAGATAGAATTGGTGGCCAAAAGATAAGGCCAATGTTTGTACAACCATCTCTACGGCTGCTAGAGTCCTAAACCCATGCTCTTTCTTATATGTGCAAATATGAATACTCTACTACAGATGTTGTGATGGTCAAGAGCATTCGCCAAGTTCTTGGGCTGTATGACACGGCTAGACAAGATGGATTTAATCCCGATATTCACTTTATCAAAAGGCTCTAATGGGTTGGTTCTGAATCCTGCAAGCTGGGAATCAATTTGATGTGTAGGCATCTTTGTTGTACTTATTATTTGAATCTTATTTGTTGGTTCTGAATCTTGGAAGCTGGGAATCAATGAGATATGTAGGCATCTTTGTTGTACTTATTATTTGAATCTTATCTGTTGGTTCTAAATCTTGCAAGCTGGGAAACACTGCATGATGATGCAGTGGACAACAACCATAACAAACTGTTCAAACTTGGTAGTATTGTTTGTGTGAAAGTGCGGCCAATGTGTTGATCATGTGCGTCTTGAGAATAATAATTCTAATTGTTGTGCATGTTGATCCTGTGGCACTGATAGAACGAGCCAATGCATTGCTTGTTTTAAGAATACATTTTAATTAAAGCTAATTAAATTTAAGTAAATTGACCACTAACACTTGTTATTAGAGTACCAATACAGACTCGCTCGTGAACCGACGTGTGTGGCCGGAGTAGGTTTCTTAATGGAGGCATTTGAATGCGTCGAGGGTGCATATTTTGTAGGGTGTGCAGTGGGTGAGGGAGGGGTCATAACTGTTGTCGCCTATACACACTTAGTTTACTGTCGAATCTAGTTCCCCAAGAGCTGAAAAACTAACTGTTGCTGCCACCTACTCACTTGTTCACTTGAAGAGACTCCAATGGCGATCCGAGGGGTGAGCCTGCTGGATATGGACTTCAGCAAGGTTCACCTTTGAGTTCTCCATTCAGTCCCATGGCGGCACCAAGTTGAATGTGATGTACACCAACGATTTGGACTCTATGAATCTCTGCCTCGCCGAGTTCAAGCAGTACCTACAGGACAAGAAAGCACAAGGTCGCAGGACTAGACCTTGTGCCCATCCATTTGTCTCCTGACAGGTACCAGCGGATCGCGGTCACCCAGGTATGCATGCGGGACGAGGTTCTCGTCTACCACTTCTGTAGGACCATTAGAGGTTCTGGAGCATTTGCCTGTTTCATCGGCAACGCCGACTGCACCTTCGCTACGGTGGAGAGAAGGAAGAATGTGACGATTCGTCCATATGGTGTAGTAAGCTTGTCGACATCCAGAAGCAATACAAGATCATCGGCAATGGGCAGGAGAAGGACTCCGTGGTTGACCTCGCCGAGACCATCATCAACCCCTGCTACGCCAACATGAAAGAAGACAACGATACCAAGGAGATCCACTGGCCACCCTGCATCGGAACAAGTCAACCCTCATACCCTCCTCCGCCTGCGTCTTCCCCCGGTCTGGTTCTTTCGGTCCATGGTCTCGACGTCGTCCGCCATCTTGGTGCTGTCGCTGTGGCACTGCCGTCTATCGTTCCCAACATGGTCAGCAAAATAAGAGGAATCGAGAGACAACTGTTCGTCGAGAGGCTGACAGTCCCGGGCCCACCAAGTCCATGGCATACGTTTTGTTGTTTAACATGGGCAGCCCACGAGGACGGGCCGTCGACCTGTTGGCTGGGCAGCTTGAGGTTGCTGCCAGCCCACTCGAGTTCAAGTCCTTGGGTTGGTCTCATTTTTTTAACATGGGCAGCCCACAACATGTTTCAAATTTTTTGGATCTAGCGGCCTCTGGGCCTCCCAACCTAGCTTGTCTATAACATCAGCAACCCAAGTTATGTTTGTTTTTTCAAGATGACGCACAGCTCAGTTCTGTTTTCTATAAGAATGCAAAACTGAACCTATGTTTTCCCTTCAATAATAATAATAATTATAATATATATATATATCTTATTTTATTATATATATATATATATATGTAACATAAGGTTCCATTAAAGCTGTCGTTCGTCCAAGAATTTTATAGACCATCCCACTTCCTTTATTTTTTGTTTTCATTAATCCTATATCTGAATTTTCTTACTCTTTCTTTTTCGATGTAAACTGAGTTTTCTCTCAGTACATTTCCCTAGAACCAACTCAACTGTCCCACGTCTAGCCTAAAAATAATAATAATACCCCACGTCCTATTAACTCATTAAATTAAAATGATATTTTATTTCGTAAATTGAAAGTTCTTACAAAAAAAATTGTTTATATATAACTTGGCAAGTTAACTCCTAGTGATTGCGTACATAAGCTTGCAAAGATTTTACTGACTAATGCAGTAATAGACGTGCAATCATGTGTTTATCTTTTTATACCATTTTTCCGTCCAGCCCAACATGATATTTTCACCCAGCCCAGCAAGTCATGGATTTTGAGAAAATGCAAATGGGCTTTAAATTCTACCATATATATAAACAGGCTGCATAAATGGTACATCATTGTTTCACCAGCCCACCAAATGGACTAAAAAACAAATGGACTAGCTGGCATGTGAGCCAGTAGGTCGAAGCCTAAGCAAGGCCTTGGATTTACGTCCAACGGCCGGCATTCTTCTTCAATCTCTCGTCTTCTTCCCCCAGAGCTGAAGGCACCACCTGTTGTAGCCTCCGGTGTCCAGCAACGTTGTTTTGTGCGCCCCGCAGCAAAACGCTACCCCGCCAACGGCCAGGCCATCCCTCCACTCTGCACCTCCTGTTATTCTTTGCCGAGTGTAGGCCCACCTTGCACCTGAACCAGTCAAGTTTCCCACTCCTCTCCGTCTGCGACTCCATTGCCGCGTCTTCCCCATCTCCGGGTCGTTCATGTTAGGGGCCTCGACGTCGTCCACCGCCTCGCTGCGCTCGGCGCTGCGTGGTCAACAAATGAGAGTCATCGAAAGAGGACTGGACGTGAGAGCCTGACAGCTGGGAACCATGAGGTCCATGGTCGCACGCGAGGAAAGTTCCTCCTTATTAAGTTGTTTCCTTCCCTTGACAGCTAGGACCCACCGGCTGTATCTTCGCACCGAAGGAAGTGCCTCCTTGTTATGCGAAAAAACTATTCCTTCCGATGACAGCTGGGACCCGGAAAATTTGGTGGCTGACTTGTGGACCCACCATATTTGGCGGAAAAAACGCCCCCTCCCCCCCGCTGTCAGCTTGGACCCACCAGAAGTGCCTCCTTATTACGCACAAATAAATGAATACTCCCCCTGCTAGCTGGGACCCACCTTGGTGGGAGGCTGACTTGTGGGCCTACTAAGTTGACGGGGATGGAGGGATTTGTCAACTTAGTCAATATGAACAATTCTAGCTCCAGTGACCGTACGATGTCCATCCAACGGTCGTAGTGCTTCTTCAACCTCTGGTCTTCTTGCTCCAGCCACCCAAAGCAGCACCGGTCGTGCTGCAAGCTCCTGCCTCCCGTGGCTAGCCGTGCTTTCACGGAGGCCTCACCGTCCCCTACTATTCCCACCACTGGCCAGGCCCTGCGGCGAGGGCAGCCTCACACCGCAGCCGAACCAGTGAACCCTCGTACTCCTCTCCGCGCGGGTTTCCGCTGCCGCGTCTTTCCCGGCTCCACGTTGTCCCCTTCCTAGGCCTTACCGTCATCCATCACCCTGGTGCTCTCCACACGGCGTGGTCAACGTGGTCAAGGAACGACTTCCATCGGAAGAGTACTATACGAGGAGAGGCTGACAACTGGGTCCACGGCGGCCGCAAGGAAGTGCCTCCTTATTACGCGCAAAATAATTATTCCTCCACCTGACAGCAGGGACCCACCGGACGTGCCACCGTATTTCACGAAAAAATGTTTCCCCCCTGACTGCTGGGACCCACCAGCTACATCTTTGCACGCAAGGAAGTGCGTCCGAAAAAACGATTCACACCCCTGACAGCTGGGACCCACCAGCTACATCTTCACACACAAGGAAGTGTGTCTGGGAAAAAAATAAAAAACGATTCGCCCCCTGACTGCTGGGACCCACCATCTACATCTTCGCACGCAAGGAAGTGCCTGACAGTCGGGACCCACCTGGTCAAAGCGTACATAGCATTGTCATTCTGGTCGCGAACGTGTATGTACGTACTGGTGGATGTAGAGGCGCGCACGTGTCGTAGTAGAGGCGCGCACGTAGCATGTAGACGTACATACAGCGGACAGGGTGCAAGAAAGAAAATACAGCCACGTACGTACATACAGGCGGGGTCTCGAACGCCTACTCGCGCATACGTATGGCTAGGGCTCGTGTACATGGTTGGGTTGGAATGGAGAAACTGCGTCGTCGTCATGTTCATGGGGAGGCAACCGAATGCGTCGAGTTCATGGGGACGCAACGGAATGTGTCGTGTTCATCAGGAGGCAACAGAACGCGTGGGAGCCAACCGGCTTGGACGGAACAGGCGATGGAAACGAGGCCTGGCGTACCGCAAAATGGAGGAAACGGCCTTGTGTTCGATCGGCCACGTTCGAAACGGGATCCTGTTCATCGGGAAGGGTCTGGCATACCGCAAAACGGAGGAAATGGACTTTTGTTGGACCTCCTATGGTCTAAACGGGGCCCAGTTGATTAGGAGGGGTGTGGCATACCGCAAAACGGAGGAAACGGACTTGTGTTGGAGCACTACGATTGAAACGGGGGTCCTGTTCAATGGGAGGGGTGTGGCGTACCGCAAAACGAGACTCCACGGGATACTGTTCATCTCCATTGTCGGCCTCCTCCAGCCTCCACGGGCTACTGTTCTTCCACCATCGACGTCCTCCAGCCTCCAACTGCTACTGTTCATCCAGCCTCCATCGGGCACTACTCCACCGGCTACTGTTCAACCACCCCTCTCCATGGGCTCCTATTCAACCACCCCTCCACGGGCTACTGTTCACCCACCCCTCCATCGTCTACTGTTCATCCAGCCCTCCATGGGGTCGTCCTGTTCATCCAGCTCTCCACGGGGTCCTGTTCATCCAGCACAAACCGGCTCGATCGATCGGGGTCATGTTCATCCATAGGCAACACCACAGGGTCCTCTTCATCCACCCCCATCGCTCACTGTTCATCCAAACCCCCTCCCCGCAATGCTCACTGTTCATCCAGAGGCAGCATCGATCGGCTTCAGTTAGCAGTAGTAGCAAAGGAATCGCTTGATCGCTCGGGTTCAGTAAAGTGTAGCCTACAGTGCAATCGCTCGGGTTCAGTTAGAGCCCAACGCCTCGCTCGGGTTCAGTTAGAGCCAATGCCTCGCACACACGCGTGTACGTGTACGAGAGAAACGCGCATCGCTCGGCCCCCGACCACCCACTTTGACCGGGAGCTCGCTGAAATTTTCCTCGCCCTCGCATCTACCACGGTTTTTTCCGTCATGGACGGCCCAAAGAATGTCATGCAGCTGTGTCTCCAGCCTGTCGAGGACAAAAAGCCCATTTTCTGTCATGATTTTTTGTCATAGAAGTAGGAGCCCACCACATCTTTGATGATACCGGGTTTTGTCACAATTATCGTCATAGAAGTGTCATAAGTATGACCAAAAAAAATCGTTCAGCCCAAAATGTCACAGATGTGTCTTTTTTTGTAGTGCGTGTAGGTTGAGCACTTGAGCGCGACCGTCTATGTTCCCTCGTGTGCTCGGACATGCATGTATTAGGGCGCCGTGCGCATTTTTGCGCCCATGTGTATGTGTGATTGTTGCATACACGTAGGGGGAGTACGTGTAGGGGCCACTAAGGAGCAGTCAAATCACATAGTAAGTTAGTCAGAAGAAGCAACCATCATTTCACTCTTCAATGACACGTACACAATATAAAATGGTTGATATGGAGAGAAAAAGAAACCACTATATATACACTAGCAGGAGCCTAAGTTACAAGCCTGCTTGCTTGGGTTTCTCTCTCTCTTCATAAGCATAGAACAACGATGGCCACACCACTGGTCACATATCCGACCTGATCCCGCCGCTGGGGGAAGGGAACAATGTTCTGCGTAGACGCGGTCGACATCTGCGAGGGAGAAAACCTATAGTCGGTGCGTCCCAATCAGGGGTCACAGCGGTATGGGCTGATGTCGCGTCCCGATCGCCCTTCTAGCTACATCCCGATCTCCCAGGTAGTCCATCTTCCTTTTGGAGCCGGCTTGCTCCATTGCTGCAGCTCCCCATGTAGCTCCATCTCCATGTTGATCTTTCTCTACTTCTACCGGGTTCTACTTGTGATGAGTTTATATCCCATGAACTAGTGCTAGTACTATTATTCTAATCACACTTCTTCAATATCTTTGCCATCAAGGATGCTCAGCTCGATTTTAGTGGAATTGCACAAAAGCATCGTATGATCCAAGGGTACTAGCCGTCTTTCCTTCGACAGGTTCTACCTCGCCAAGAAATTAAATCATGTTTAGGGTTTAGGGTTTAAGTCGTAGTGACCCCATCAGTAGTTCTTCTTTCGTACACGCTCTCACAACTTTTGTCTTTAGTTGTGAAGTAAATATTGGCTATGATCTGTGAATCATTGAGATGCATTAGCATGCGTGTTAGTTTTCCTTTGTATTTGATGGAATGTTGTAACGGGGCAACCTTGGAGTAGGAATGAAAATGGAGTGGAAAGTTTCCGTTTTTCCGGAGAAAAAATGGAAACGGAGAGAAACCGACGTTTCTTTTCTTTGGATCGCGCCATCGAGCACCCTCCTCCATGGCTCGAGCCCACACGGTCGCTCGGCATGCCACTCACCGCAAACCGAGTATACGATAACTTTCCTGCCTGCTTGTCGATGGATTGCGCCATGAAGTACTAGCACTACTGGAAGAGATTGACGAGTTGGGGGAGGACAGCTAGCTGTAGCACGGACTCCCAAGAACTTTTTACATGCATGTTGTGGCCGGCTATTGCGGCCTTTGAACGTGGAGCAGTCGCGTGCACTAGGAAGCAGCGCAGGCGACACTCTCTTGGCCGGCGCGCCGCTTCAATGTTGGCGCCAGTGAGAGGTCGCGTCTGCTCTGGCCGGGTATGAATGCGGCACTGACCGTTTCGGGCGGGAAGCATGCGCGGGTGATGAAGAGGGTTCGGCTTGGTCAGGAGCGGCTGTGGCAGTGGTCCGGATGCCCGCAAACAAGAGATGTTGTACGTTTATATTGCTGCGTATATAATTAACAAAGTAAATAATGTGCCAGTTGGACAAATATGATTGGAGATGGAGATGGAAATGGAATTTTACGTAAACACGGATATGCATGTCTATGTCCATGTGTCTGTGCGCGATGACTCTCGCGACCTGGAAGAGGGGGGGTGTTTTTGTTCGAGTTTTCTTTCTTTGTACGTTAAAAAAATTTCCACCAGTTTTCGTTTCTTTTTTACGAGAACGCACGTATTCTATTTAAAACCAGTGCTATGGAGAGATTTTTTTACTCCATTATAGCCTCTTGTTTGATAGAGTTTCTCGCGTCTCGCTCTCTCACCCTCTCCATATCAAAACAAGATGACAGTGTCCACTCTATCTCTCTCCGGTGGTCACAGATCTGGCCGAATCCCGTCCATTGCGGGAGGTGAGGAGGTGCAGCGTTGCCATTGTCACCGTCGGCGATGGAGGAAACTGATACGCACCGTCCTCTTGGAGCCCGTGCTGGCGCTGACGAAGGTCCTCCGCGCCCTTGTTTGCTACTGTCGTGTGGGAAGATTCCGCCCGCCCGCCTAAGCGACATCTCGCCCACCTAAGGTATAACTTCTTGTACTGGTCCAGCTCCCCAGGTCGCTACATCCGGGTTTTCTTCTATGCGACTACTCCCCAACTCCCCATGTATAGTAGCTAGTGTTCGTCGGTTGGTCCAACATCACCTACTATTATAGAGGAAATGCCACTTGAAAAGTTGTCCTGAATTATGCCTCGGTGGAGGTATACATGTTGTTTCGACAAAAAGTACATGGTGGTTGTGTGGTCATTGTCCATATGCTCCTATTGGTGCTGCTAATCTAATACTATCACTGGTTAAATGAAAATATGCTTTTTTTCTCGGGTATCCTGATTTAGTTCCCATCAAGATAATCATGATGCTTCTGTTTGTTGGTGTACTTTTCATTAATTCTTATTGACAATTGGGATGTCGTTGTTAATCTTGTAAAACAAAGTAACAACACCATATCCCTTTTTTATATTTTTTGAAACAACGATGCGTATCTCCATACCCGGGCATGTCTTCCTCAATTTTAGTGGAACTACACAAAATTGGATGGCCATTGTTGTTCTGCCTCACTGTCCTCTGCCACGTGGTTCTTCCTTCCTCGAGCTTGATTACTGAGAAGAAACAGACCACAGTGAGGATTTGTCGAACTTCATAGGTGCCTCACCCAAACTTGATGCCAAATGGATGATGCATCACCACGATAACCTATCGATGCTCATGGTTGCTTCGGCTGGTGAAGCTGTCGATTTTCAATGAAAAACAAGGTGTCTTCCATCAGTGCTCTTTGCTTGTTACCCACAAAGATGATATCCTTCATCGGTTCATCTTGGTTGCATTGGAGACACAGTCGTTGAGGGAGTCTTGGATTAGGGGGTATCCGGACAGCCGGACTATATACTTTGGCCGGACTATTGGACTATGAAGATACAAGATTGAAGACTTCGTCCCGTGTCCGGATGGAACTCTCCTTTGCATGGAAGACAAGATTGGTGATTCGGATGTTAGATCTCCTCCTTTTGTAACCGACTCTGTGTAACCCTAGCCTCCTCCGGTGTCTATATAAACCGGAGGGTTTAGTCCGTAGGACAACAACAATCATACCATAGGCTAGCTTCTAGGGTTTAGCCTCTATGATCTCGTGGTAGATCAACTCTTGCAATACTCATATCGTCAAGATCAATCAAGTAGGAAGTAGGGTATTACCTCCGTTGAGAGGGCCCGACCTCGGTAAAACATCGTGTCCCCTGCCTCCTGTTACCATTAGCCTTAGACGCACAGTTCGGGACCCCCTACCCGAGATCTGCCGGTTTTGACACCGACATTGGTGCTTTCATTAAGAGTTCCTCTATGTCGTTGCTACAAGGCTCGATGGCTCCTCCAATCATCATCAACAACGCGGTCCAGGATTTGATTTTTCTCCCCAGACAGATCTTCATGTTCGGCGGCTTCACACTGCGAGCCAATTCGCTCGGCCATCTGGAGCAGATCGATAGCTACGCCCCTGGCCATCAGGTCAGGTTCGGAAACTTGAATTACACGGCCGATATCCGCGAAGACTTGATCTTCGACGGATTCGGGCCTATGACAGGAGCGTCAAACTATCACGACGAGCACGACTTAGATCGGCGGTCGGACAGTATTCAGGATATCGAAACTGCAGCAGCTCTGGAGCTAAGTCCGGGGCAAATCGCGTCTTCCGAGGACGGGTGGATGGACCCTGCCTTGGAAGCCGCATACTCTTCGGTGGTAGAGCCAAACATAGATTCCACCGTTAAAGAGATCTGTGTTGCTGGACCCCCGGACTTGTGTCTGGATGTGGGTTTCGAATCATGCGCGCTCGGGCCCATTGAGTCCGATTGGGCTCCGGTAATGGAATTCACCGCTGCGGATATATTTCAGCACTCACCCTTTGGCGACGTGCTGAATTCATTAAGGTCTCTCTCTTTGTCAGGAGACTCTTGGCCAAACTATGTCCGGCTCGAGTGGGAAGAAGGCGACGAAGAAACGCGTTGCCCACCCACCACCCACTTCATTGCCACTGTCGATGATTTGACTGACGTGCTTGACTTCGACTCCGAAGACATCGACGGTATGGACAATGATGCAGGAGAAGAACAGGAACCGCTGCCGGTAGGGCGCTGGACAGCCACCTCCTCATATGATATATATATGGTGGATACTCCCAAGAAAACAATGGCGATGAGGCAATAAAGGATAATCCCTTAGGGAAGCGACCAAAGCATGGGCGTCATCGGAGCCGCTCTAAGCCCCACCACAACAATACCGGCACAGGAGACGAAAACAATCCGGATGATGCCGAAGAGGAATGAAATCCCGATCAGCCTACCTTCGAGCAGGCCGAACAGGAATACAGGCATGTTAGCCCAGATGAACAGGTGATGGACGGATACTTGGAGGATGACAACTATATGCCTCCCTCCGAAGACGAGGTGAGCCTCGGCGACGATGAGTTCGGCGTGCCTGAGGATCCCATGGAGCAGGAGCGCTTCAAGCGCCGGCTTATAGCCACTTTAAGAAGCCTGAGAAAGAAGCAGCAGCTCCAAGCTGATCAAGATCTGCTCATAGACAGATGGACCGAGGTCCTGGCGGTCGGGGAATATGGACTCGAGAACCCACCAATGGTTACCCAAAGCACAAGTTGCTACCCCAACTCAAGGAGGAGGTCGTAGAGCATACAATTCCAACATAGGACGAGGCTGACCGGCCACCTTGTGGCCGAGACAAAACGGCGTACAAGCCCGAATACCAGCCCGCACCCCCACGCCAATTCACTACGACTTGGGGCAATACGCAGGACCTGCGAGATATATTGGAAAACAAAGTAGGACAACCAAGATCGATCTATGGACCACGGGGGCGTGCCCTAGCACTTGATGATGACCATCATGCCGGATACGCTAACAACAATTCCGGCAGGCCCGAACATAACCGGCCAGACTTAGTCGCACTGCGTAGCGACATATCCCGGCACAGAGGCGCCGCACACCCCCTCTGCTGCATCGATGAAGTAATGTATCACGAGTTCCTAGAAGGGTTTAAACCCGTAAACATCGAATCATACGATGGCACAACAGACCCCGCGGTATGGATCGAAGACTTCCTTCTCCACATTCACATGGCCTGCGGTGATGACCTACGCGCCATCAAGTATCTTCCCCTTAAGCTCAAAGGACCGGCCCGACACTGGCTGAATAGCCTGCCGGCAAACTCCATTGGCAGTTGGGAAAACCTGGAGGACGCGTTCCTCGACAACTTCCAAGGCACTTACGTGCGACCACCGGATGCTGATGACTTGAGTCACATTACCCAACAGCCCGGAGAGTCAGCCAGGAAATTCTTGACTCGGTTCCTAACTAAAAAGAACCAAATTATCGACTGTCCAGATGCCGAGGCCTTGGCGGCCTTTAAGAATAATATCCGCGACGAGTGGCTCGCCCGACATCTCGGCCAAGAAAAACCGAAGTCCATGGCGGCCCTCACGACACTCATGACCCACTTTTGCATGGCGAGGATAGTTGGCTGGCTCACAGTAGCACCACACAAGGAAACTCTGGCACTTCAGATGTCCGCGACAATAGTGGCAAGCCACGGCGCAACAGACATAAGCGTCGAAACAATGGCGACAACACCGGAGACACGGCAGTCAACGCTAGATTCAGTTGCTCAAAATCTGGTCAGTGGAAAAAGGCGTTCAAAAGAAACAATCCAGGATCGTCCAGTCTGGACAGCATACTCGACCGCTCGTGCCAAATTCATGGCACCCCTGACAAGCCAGCCAACCACATTAACAAGGATGGATGGGTGTTCAAACAGGCCGGCAAAATAAATGCCGAAGACAAGGACAAGGGGCTGCACAACGACGATGACAAGGAGCCCCGGCACCCAAACACTGGGGGACATAAGAAATCCCCCCCCAGGTGAAAACGGTAAACATGATCTATGCCACCCAGATTCCCAAACGGGAACGAAAGCGTGCACTAAGGGATGTCTATGCGATGGAGCCAGTCGCCCCAAAATTTAACCCGTGGTCCTTCTGTCAGATCACTTTTGATCATAGGGACCACCCTACCAGCATCCGTCATGGCGGTTCAGCCGCATTGGTCCTTGACCCAATGATCGATGGATTCCACCTCATGCGAGTCCTTATGGACGGTGGCAGTAGCCTGAACCTGCTTTATAAGGACACAGTGCGCAAAATGGGCATCGATCCCTCAAGGAAGGTGTAATTCTAGGTGTAGAGGCCCATTGTACGGGCTCAATAACACTGGAAGTGGTGTTCGGATCCCCGGATAATTTCCGAAGCGAGGAGTTAATCTTCGATATCGTCCCTTTGCGTAGTGGCTATCATGCACTGCTTGGACGAACCGCATTCGCTCGATTCAATGCGGTACCGCACTATGCATACCTCAAGCTCAAGATGCCAGGGCCTCGCGGGGTTATTACAGTCAATGGAAACATAGACCGCTCTCTCCGTACGGAAGAACACATTGCGGCCCTTGCGGCAGAAGTCCAAAGAAGTCTTCTTCGGCAAACCGGCAATTCGGCAACGACAACCCCGCAACAGGACCATCAGGCACGCCAAGAGCATGATTAGCAATCAGGCCTTCGCCCCAGCCCTGTTCAGGCGGCATTTGTGCCGCACATACACAATTACGCACTCAAAATACCTTGGGCATTGGCGGAGGCGTGAGGACGAGGCGGCCCACAGTGCGGTTCAACCACCACGAGGCCCACATACCTTAGTAACTATCTTTCTCTTTCAGGACCCTACTTTTGGGAAGCCCCTTCAAAGAGCCTGAGCATCGGACTCATCACAGGAGAGAAAACCAAGAAGGCAAGAGGCTATACACACAAGGGAATACCCAGGTGGTCTCTGATTCATGATCGTTATACCTATTTTACATACCTGCATCCGGACCACCCTTGAATAGGACATGTCAAATATTCCTATTCGATTTTGCTTAACGCATTAATAGTACACATACGCTTCGGTGTATTATTTAAGAAACATCGGGAAACAATATATAGCGTCAGCTTGTTATTCCTATCTTTATGTTTTCCCTTGAATGTTTATTGCATCCGTACACTTTGGTACGATCAGTTTGCCAGGGGTTTCTTATTGTGCCCCATAATACGGCAAGATAAGTCCGAACACTTTTGACAGTGCGGCACCCCGAACTGATAGCATTATATGCATCAGCTCCGAATCATGTCTTGGGTCAATAGTTGGGTTAGCCTGACTCCTTTGTTTTGGTACCTTATGTTCTGTTATATCGGCTAAGGTAGCGCAGGGAGAACTACTGCGATTGCGTCCCAGTTCTTCCGGACGAGCACCTCAGTAGAGAAAGCCAAAAACTGACTGTCATGATGCGGCGAGAGATGGTCGCTGTTCGAGAGGTCTTAAATCCCTAATGATTTTTTCCGCTTCAGGCGAGGAATCGGCCTTGTCTGATTTAGGCGTGTATAGCGCCCCAATTCGGCTTTCTGAATACTAGGGGCTTCGCCGAACTTTAAAATTGTAGACTTCTATGTCTAAGTGAGAGTTATAAAGCCGCATAGTCCGATTGCCTTTGTCGCTGCGCTAAACACCTCCTTAAAGGACCAAAAATTTGGATAAAGAGTGTTTGGGTTTTCCACGAACACCCCAGCACTAGTTGCACGGGGCAGAAGCCGACGACTGGCCTACTTTCAGAATTTTATAAACGGGCGCACAGAAGGTAATATTTTAAATCAACAAAGAATCATGTAAACGCAAACAAACTCGTTCTAATATTACAAAAACGAAATGAGTACATTCACTCAAAGATTTTGTCCTTGGTACATTCATTGGCCACAAGGCGAGCGCCTTTCATAACGCCATCATAATATTTTTCGGGGTAGCGACGCTCTTACCCTCAGGTGGTCCATCCTTCACCAGCTTCTCAGCATCTAGTTTGGCCCAATGCATCTTCGCATGGGCAAAAGCCCGGCAGGCACCCTCAATGCATATGGACTGCTTGATAACTTCAAGCCGCGGACAAGCATTTACCATCCGCTTTATAAGGCCGAAGTAGATGTCGGGCAGGGACTCACCAGGCCACATCCGGACTATGAGGTCCTTCATGGCCAGTTCGGCCGCCCTGTGGAGTTCGACCAATTGCTTCAGTTGGTCACCCAAAGACATTGGGTGTTCGGCTCCAGTATACTGGGACCAGAACAGCTTCTCCGTCGAGCTCCCCTCTTCGGCACGGTAGAACTCCTCGGCATCCGATATGCTGCGTGGCAGATCTGCGAATGCCCTTGGAGAGCTCCGAATGCGAGTGAGAAAAAGAAATGTCTCCTCCACATGCTTGCTTTGCATAATGAATGCCTTACCCGCCGCTATCTTCTTGGCCGCCTGGATCTCCTGGAGGGCCCTTTGGGCTTTGTCCTTGGCATCTTTCGCGCTCTGGAGGGCCTTTGCAAGCTCAGACTCTTGCGTCTTGAAGTCACGCTCCAAGGACTCGAACTTCTTGCCGAACTCCTGGAGCTCTTGTTGTACCTCATCCACCCGAGCATCTTGATTTTCATGCTCGGTGCGCTCCGCATCCACCTTGGCTTCGACCTTGGATAGCGCCTTCTTCAGGGCAGCCACTTCGGTCGTGGCCCCTATGAAAAATCATGACGCTTTTTGTCAACATCACCAATTTTTTCTCCTCTATATAACAAAAGGACGGGGTATCACTTACCTTTGTTCTCCTCGAGCTACCTCTTCGTGAGGCTGAGCTCCTCTTCGATCTTCTTTAGATCCCCCGTGAGTCCGGTGACCTCGGCAATGCTAGCGGCAGCAGTCAGCAGCAGTGCCTGCTTATTCACATAGACATTTGTTGTTAGACTCCTGCGGATTAAAAGTTGACCCTCCGTTTGGTTCTTCCTTCCGAACACCAAACAGAGTATCAGAGGCTACTCTCTAATAGGTGATATTTTCTCACACTTTTCATTACTTACCTCAAAGCCCGTTAGGAGGCTGGTGCAGGCTTCACCCAATCCGCTTTTGGCGGATCAGACCTTCTCAATTACCATACTCATAAGAGTACGGTGCTCTTCGTTGATGGAAGCTCCGTGAAGCACTTCCGGCAACTGATCTGATGCCTCCAGCTGGACAGAGATCATCGACACGACCGGCTCGCCCTCCTTAGCGAGGGGCTGCCTACGTGATTCCGGAACCTTTGGAGGCTCTGGCGCGGTAACCGGCTAGGAGCCAGACTTGTTCTGGCTCCCATCCACATAATCCATGGGGACCATGCCACCCATGTATTCAGAGTCCGGGGTTTTCCCCTGGGGCATCTCCAGAACCGTCGCCCTGGCCCTGGTATCCTTTGGGACAACACCTCGGCGTCATCCGTAGGACGCAGGGAGGTGGCCGCCGGGAGTGAATCACTATTCATCTTTGATTCACTTAAGGACCCATCCGAAGAAGATACCCCAAGATGGGACCTAGCCGGACTACATATACGTGTTCAGCGTTATTACAAACTATGGAGTTAAGTCGCACAAAAATATTACTGAGTGCGGGTACTTACGATCTCGTCAGGGGCTTGCCCCTGGGCAGCCACTCCTCCTCGCTATAGGCGGCCGTAGTGGAGTGATCCAGAAGGGGCCCTTTTCCCTTCTTCAGCATCCGGGCCTCCCCCTGGGGGGCGGCCTTTCTTTTCTTCTCCTCCCCTATGTGGGCAGGGGGAATTTCTTCATGTTTCCCCCCGTCTCCGTGGGAGGAATCTACCCCATCGTCCTCGGACGACGAATCTATTACGGCCTTGCGTCGGAGACACTTCCTGGTCCCCGCGGCCGCTTTCTTGGATCCTTCGGCCTCCCCGGACAAGGCGGCCTTCTTCCTCTTCTTCTCCTGCCCTTCATGGGAGGAGTGCGCCTCGTTGTCTTCGGACGAAGCGTCTGGTGCAACCTTGCACCAGAGACCCTTCATGGTCCCTGTGGCCTTCTTTTCGGCCTTCTTCTCTGGCACCTTGTAAGGTGTCGGGACCAGCATCTCCATTAGAAGTGCGGTTGCTGGATCTTCCGGCAACGGAGTAGGACAGTCGATCCACTCCGCCGTCACCATGTACTGCTGTTTTGGATAAAAACACAGTGACTTAAAATCCTCCCACGAACATGCTGGGAAAAGTACATCTTGTGATGATTCCGGGAACTTACCAGATTGGCGGACCGCATGGCGCTTAGTCCCCGGTCCTTGGAAGTGGGAGGGGGTATTTCGGTGGTCTTGAACAACACCTTCCAGACGTCCTTATGCGTCGTGTCAAAAAGCTCATGCAGCGTCTGGAGTTCGGCCGGATCGAACTCCCACATATTGAATGCTCGTCTTTGGCACGGAAGGATCCGGCGGACAAGCATGACCTGGATCACGTTGACGAGCTTGATCTTCTTCTCTATCATGTTCTTGATGCACTTCTGCAGTCCGGTCAGCTCCGCGATTTCACCCTAGGCCAGGCCCTTCTTTTCCTAGGAGGTGAGCTGCATGGGGATTCCGGATCGAAATTTGGCGGCCGCCGCCCAGTTGGTGTCGTGTGGCTCGGTGATGTAGAACCACCCTGATTGCTACCCTTTCACGGTCTCCACAAAGGAGTCGTCAAGCCATGTGACATTGTGCATTCTGCCCACCATGGCGCCTCCGCACTCCGCCTGCTGGCCGCTCACGATCTTCAGCTTCACGCAGAAGATTTGCAGCCACAGGACGAAGTGGGGCTTGATGCGGAGGAAGGCCTCGCACACGATGATGAATGCCGATATGTTGAGGATGAAATTTAGGGCTAGATCATGAAAATCTAGCCTATAGTCAAACATTAGCCCGTGGACGAACGGGTGAAGTGGAAATCCCAGTCCATGGACGAAATGAGAGTGGGGGCGATTTGTCCCTCCACTGGCAGCCTGTGCGTGATGTTTGCGGACAGGTATCTAGCCGCCCGAAGCTTGGTAATGTCCTCCTCCGTGACGGAGGAGGCCATCCACTTGCCTCCCGCTCCGGACATGCTGCGAATGGTCCTATGGAGAAGGTGAGAACTTGGGCATTGGGGCTCGAGAGTGCGAGAATGGACGGGCAAAGGAGGAAGAACGCGTGGGTAAGAGTGGGGGATCCTTGTCCCTTTATAGAGGCGGTGAAAACTGTGCGCCTCCCCACTTTCCTTTTAAAATCGCTTATTTTCCAAGCGCCATGTTAAATAACATGGTTGGGTTACCCGTACCCTTGTTAATGAGAATCACGTGATAAGGGGACACGATCTCTGCTTCAACAAGACGTGCTGAGGAAACCGCCTCGCAATGTGTGCGGTGGCTGGCTGTGAGAAAATGGCTCGAATGATGACTCGGCCATGGTGTGATGTCACGTTGTCAGTGGATTAGATTTGTGGAATATTTATCTCTCTACAGTGGTATGTGAATTTTGTCTTGCAAAGCCAGACATGGTCCTTGTGTTCAGAATTTATCTTTGAGTATTCGGAGATGGAACCCGCCAAGCAATGCCGAAGGCAATCTGTGTGCCGGACTCATTGTCATTAAAGCCTGGTTCAGGGGCTACTGAGGGAGTCCTGGATTAGGGGGTATCCAGACAGCCGAACTATATACTTTGGCCGGACTATTGGACTATGAAGATACAAGATTGAAGACTTCGTCCCGTGTCCGGATGGGACTCTCCTTTGCGTGGAAGACAAGCTTGGCGATTTGGATGTTAGATCACCTCCTTTTGTAACCGACTCTCTGTAACCCTAGCCTCCTCCGGTGTCTATATAAATCGGAGGGTTTAGTCCGTAGGACAACAACAATCATACCATAGGCTAGCTTCTAGGGTTTAGCCTCTACGATCTCGTGGTAGATCAACTCTTGTAATACTCATATCATCAAGATCAATCAAGCAGGAAGTAGGGTATTACTTCCGTTGAGAGGGCCCGAACCTGGGTAAAACATCGTGTCCCCTGCCTCCTGTTACCATTAGCCTTAGATGCACAGTTCAGGACCCCCTACCCGAGATCCGCCAGTTTTGACATCGACAGTCATCTTTCACGTTGGTGCAATTTTATCGCACAATTGTCTATGAATGTTTCCTCAAAGAAGGATCGACGTTGGTACTAAGAGCATAAGTTTTGTATTGATTTCTAAGCCTTCTCACAACTTTGTCTCTAGCTCCCCTGTAATTTTATTTGTCCAGCTATTAACTTTGATTGAAAAATGGTGTGGACTAAAAACCTGGATGGATGTAGTAGCCCTCCATTTTTATTTACTCCACATATTAGATTTGACTGAAGTCAAACTTTGTAGAGTTTGACCAAGTTTAGGCCAAACACAACAAACCATAATTATTAGAGAGGGCAGACTGTACATACTCTCAAACCTTTCTGATAATTGATATTAAAATTCTTTATTTGTACATACTCTCACACGTTTCCGGTAATTTGGTGCATGTGTAGTTGTTCACTTAAGGGAGGGATGGTGTACCGCACGTGAAGGACACGAAGTGCGACCAGGACGCGTGGATTGTTAGTTCATCAGAAGTATTAGTAGTTTTCTTCACTGGTACGTTAAATAAAGAGTTTCATCTCGTACTTACACAATTTCAAACGATTGTTATGGAGAAAATAAGAAACCACTCCACTAAATATTAGTCGTATACACGAGTACTATATGGACGCAACTTCATTGACTTTAGTGCACCTGCCTTTGGGTTTATGAAAGGTGGGCCCAAAATGTGGCTGGCCCACCTGTCATACAGCCAAAAGCAGGTGCAGTTAAGGCACCGGAGCTCAATCTGTACTACAGTATATATATAAGTTGGAGCCTCAGCGCTTGTTCGCTAGGGTTTGCACTCTCCACACTCTCGTCGCACTATATATATATATATATACACACACACGGTGGAGGCTCGACGTTCCTTTGCTAGGGTTTGCTATATTCACAGTCTCTCACCCTCTCTTCACCAGATCTAAACAAGAATGTGTTGGCCTCATGTCTCTCTCTCCCCCCTCACAGCTGGTGAAGGAGGCGTCTGGATCCCGTCGCACCAGGAAGGGGTGGAGCTGCAGCGTTCACTCTATCGCCTTCGGCAAGGGAGGCAATCCACTGCCGGCTGCGCTGTTCTCTTTCACCCAGCGCCTATGCGGGAGGGCCACTGATCCCTTCTTCCTCACTGCCGTATGTAGTGTGGGCAGATCCGACCTCCCGCCGCATGCCTTGCCACATCCCGACGACCCTAAAGTATAAGTTTCTTTGAAACCGTGATTGCTCTAGCTGCATGTGGATCTTATTCGATCTGTAGTCGAATCTAGGTATTGGTTCGAAGAGGAAATAAGGGTGTGGTGGGGTGGAGCATGAATCTAGGATGTGGTTCAATGAGGAAAGGAGGGATGAAAAGTAGTATAGACTGGTTATCCATCTACTTTGTTGGTCGAAAAGGGAAAAAGGGGGTAACCCGAAACACGGGGGTCGGGTAGTTTGTGCATGACTAAATTTGCTGCCCTCACATAGGAAAAAGGTTGAAAGAGAACAAATATGGGACCAACGCAGATATGCTGCTTGGATACATGCTCTGCATCACCCATTTATACGTGTGGACGCACATGGTGCTGGCATCTCCCATGTCCCATACAACTATTTTGCCGTTGTTAATCTAAGAATGCCGCAGGAAAATTGAAGCAATGCCACTGTTAATATGAATGTTGTTCTAAGAGAATGTATCTATTAATATGAATCAATGCAGCCGTTTTAGAAATGCTACTTTGTTTTCCATCAAGATAAGTTAGATGCTTCTTTTTGTCGCCATTTGTTTCATCCTCCTTTATTGGCAAGTAATTGTTTCCTTTTTTGCCTCTGTTAAAACAGGGGTATCTATTCAACTTGTTGCTATTGCGACATTTTGCTTCGCTACGTGAAACACTTATGTTTTAAGAGTGTTTTGTGCAGTTCAACTTGTATGTCACACCAGCGACTTTGCTTAATTTTGGTGCAACTGCACAAAAGGAGATCGAGATTTGTTTCTAGTCTTCATGGCAAGTTGTTTCAAATCTTGGTCTCATCCACATGTTGTGCAGTGTGCTTTGAGATGTTGTGCTACTTGTTTTGGTATTGTTTTAAATAAATGTTGAATTGAAGCTATTGTATTGCTGTCTTTTCCCATTAAGTAGTGAACAAAAATGGGACCAACCCAGACATAATGCTTGTTGCTTTGTTACAACAAACTCTGCATCACCCCCTTTATAAGTAGATGGAAGCACATATTGTTGTTGCGCCCACTCTCCCCTGGAACTGCTTATGCTTTTCGTTAATCTAATGCCGCTAGTAAAATTAAGCAATGCCACTCTCAGAATTAACTACTGAATCTTATTTCAAAACTGCAACACTTGTTAGGGGTTGGCGGGATTACCATTTTTGTGGCCGCATGTTTCATCCTCCTTTATTAGCCATTAATTGATTCATTTTTTGCCTCTGTTTAAACAGGGATATCTATTCAATTTGTTGCTATTGCGACATTTTGCTTCGCTACGTGAAACACTTTTATTTTAAGAGTGTTTTGTGCAGTTCAACTTGAATGTCACACCGACGAATTTGCTTAATTTTAGTGGAACTGCACAAAAGGAGATCGAGATTTCATATATCTATTGGGATATGTTTCCAGTCTTTCTCGCGAGCTGTTTCAAATCTTGGTCAAGAAAGGTCAGTACCAACGTTCATCCACATGAAGCTGCAGTGTGCTTTGAGATGTTATGCTACTTGTATTGGTATTGTTTTGGATAAATGTTGAATTGAAGCTATTGAACTGTTGCCTTTTACCATTAAGTGAGCAAAAATTGTTCCAACCCAGAGATGATGCTTGTTTCTTTGTTACAACAAAACTCTGCATCACCCCCTTTATAAGTAGATGGAAGCACATGCTGTTGTTGCCCCCACTCTCCCCTGGAACGGTGTACGCTTTTTGTTAATCTAATGCCACTGGTAAAATTAAGCAATGCCACTCTCAGAATTAATTAACTACTGAATCTTAGTTAAAAACCGCAACACTTGTTAGGGATTGGCAGGATGACCATTTTTGTGGCCAATGTTTCATCCTCCTTTATTGGCTAGTAATTTATTCCTTTTTTGCCTATGTTAAAACGAATCAGTCACATTGTTTTAGGAATGGTACTATCCTGCTTTGTAGTTCTTTCTACATGTTTAACCAAGGTATTGTTAAGATAATATCTCTGTTAAAATGAATCAGTCGCATTGTTTTAGGAATGGTACTTTTCTACTTTGTCGTTCTTTATACATGTTCAAACAACGCATTGTTAATATAATGTCTCAGCCAATATGAATGAATCACACAGATGAAGAATTTCTACTCCCCTGCTTTGTTTCCCATTAAGATAAGGTAGATTAGTAGATGCTTTTCTTCTAGGAGTACAAGTCATCAACCATTATTTCACAGTAATTGTTTCCCTTATGCCTATTGTTGCATACAGGGATACCAAAATTAAAGCTCGGTTTTATTCTGACTTTGATTTTAGTTGAACTGCACAAAAGGAGCCAATGTGTCCAAGGCAAACTGCTGCATTACTGGGTCCAGTTGGTCGTTCCACTTTGCAGAAAGAAGCAGTCACTGTTTGCACTACATTACAGAAGGAATGACCGAGAAGCTTTACAGAGTATTAGTAGACACTGTGACATGACTAGTCTACAGAGAGCATAGGCAACTCTACAACACATGGAGTGCACTTGGCAAAAAGTGCCCAAACAAGTACAAGAAGCCATGACAGGACTCCACGATCATAGGCCTTACATATTTTCAATGGTAAAAGCTTGTCAAAGTTTAATCATTGATGTTAGTAAGAAGACATTAGTTTAATATATTGGAATTGGAAAACCTTGTCAAAATTTGCTCATTGATGTTAGCCAAAAGACATGCATTTGATATTTTTGATTGGGACGCCCTTTGCTGTGAGCAACGTCGATCTTTTTTTCCTATTCTTATGTTCAGTTTAGAAGTAAATAGTTACTCTGCTAAGATGCATAGTCACATGAATGTTGACTTATGTAAGGTATTTTAAGAGTTTGTTCTGAATATTGTCTATGTAATGTCAGGCCTTGTGTTTGATTTCAAAGTTCAGCTTGGAATGTTGTGGCATGCGGCATCACGAGCTGTTCACCGTGCCTCCTGAGAATAATGCTTCGTATTGTTTTGCATGTCGATCTAATGCTAGTGATTTTCTTGTTAAGAAGATCATCCTCTTTTGTTGTTTTTGTGCTTAAGAAGTTCATCGCCTTATGTTTCATTCATAGCCTATACGACAAGTTGGGTAGGTTAGACGTGAAACGATATGATCTTCTGACCAACTCATCATCTTAGGTCGTGATTGGATCGTCGTTTTCCAACCAAAACCGCTTGTAAAACTGACGCTTGTAAATAAAAGCAGATGGTCTAGGGTGAAGCGCTTGGTTAGTCGATTTTGACTAGTAAAATATACACTGGTCTCTCAAATTACACGCGTAACCCGCCGGTTTTACTTACAGACCTCGGGCCCTCGGTTTCATTATGCATGTATTTTACGCGTTGTTTCCGATGACGAGTAAATTACACTTGTATCTTAATACAGGTGTGAAATAAACTAGAGCTCCCAAGCGTGGCCATACTGTTTCATGTCATCTCAGTCTCTCGAAGGTGCTCATAGGTGTCTGATGATCCTGGCTTCCTGAATGAGCAGCGGGCGTTGTATCAGACCATCCCTAGGGACCGCGAGGCCCTCTCCATCATCCTTTGAGTTGTTGCGCTCGCCGTGGCGCCGAGCATTGCTAACATGGTCAACGAACATGAGGATTTAGGAGATGACTTTATTTTGACTGGATGACAGTAGGGACCCACTAGGGCCATAGCCGTACGTATGCAAGTGCCTCCTTATTATGTACAACTATATTTTTTTTGCTTCCTCCTGGTTTCCTGACATCACGGTTCCAAACCATTGTCAACCTATGTAGTCAATATAAACGAGAGAATTCCACAAGGTGCAGCCGATAGCTGGGACCAAGCAACTCGAGCAGTATTTGTGTTTTTGAAGCGTGAGCACTGCAGAGTTTTTCTTGGCGATGTTTTCGTTGTTGTTCAAAGGAGAGCAGGGGATTAACTGGGCGAGCTATGGCCCGTTTAGCCCAGGCCAGATATCCAGGCCAGATATTAATTTTTTTCAAGATGAATATGGCTAGCCCAGCTATATGTTTTTTTGAGGAATACCCACGCAAGATCAACTTGTTATTCTCCGCCCCGCTGGGCTGCAAATCTTTCCTAGGAGGGATGCATTAAGCTTAACAGGAAAATGGGCTTTAAAAAATAATAAATGGGATGTAATTATAAAAACTGGGTAGTAACTATAAAAAATGCATCAAACACGAAATTAGTTTATAAAATATTATTTATGGCTTTTGAAAATCTTAATTTTTAATTGTTGCACGCGCAATGTTTCGTTAGATTTTTACGTAATACAAATTTATATTTAATCTGACTAGAAATTTCGGGATAAAAATATTTCGGATCCCATCAAAATGTGGGAAATTTTGTTGAATCCTATCTTGAACAATTGGTTGAAATTATTAATCATTGTCCTAGCTAGAAAATGGGTTGTACTTTTAACAAACTGTAAATGGGTTGTAGTAAATTCCATTAGAATTCAAAAATGGGCTGCACATTCTGACAAATCGCAAATGGGCTATAAGTTCTCTGCCACACACTTGTGGGCCTACTAAGTTGACATGTCCCCTAAAAAAAGAAGTTGACGCGTATGCAAGGCTTTGTCAACTTACTATAGTCAACACACGGTTCTAGCAGCAGTGGCCGTTGGATGTCTATCCAACGGATGTCGTGCTTCTTCTTCAATCTCGGATATTCTAGCTTCGGCCGCCCAAAAAATTATTCCTCCCCCTGACATCTGGGGCGCACCGTTTCGGAGGCTGACCCGTTGGCCTACTAAGTTGACGCGTACCAAGGGCTTTTTCAACTTAGTCAATATAAACGATTCTAGCTGTAGTGACCGTACGATGTCCATCCAACGGCCGTACTGCTTCTTCAACCTCTAGTCTTCTTGCTCTAGCCGCCCAAAGCAGCGCCGGCCATGCCGCCTGCTCCTGCGTCCCGTGGCAGCCTGTGTTGCCGCGGACGCCTCACCGCCCCCTACTACTCCCACCACTGGCCAGGCCATCCCTCCACTCACCCACACCCCCTGTTATTCTGCGGCGATGGCAGCCTCACACCACAGCCGAACCAGTGAACCCTCGTACTCCTCTCTGCGTGGGCATCCACTGCCGCGTCTTCCTCAGCTCCGTGTCGTCCCATACCTAGGCATCGTCGTCATCCACCGCCGTGGTGCTCTCGGCACGGCATGGTCAATGTCGTGAACGACTGACTCCATCGGAAGAGTATTGTACGTAGAGAGGCTGACAACTGGGTCCACGACAGCCGCAAGGAAGTGCCTCCTTATTACGCGCAAAATAATTATTCCTCCACCTGACAGCAGGGACCCACCGGACAGGCCACCGTATTTTCACGAAAAAAAAGTTCCGCCCGCTGTCAGCTCGGACCCACTGGAAGTGCCTCCTTATTACGCACAAATAAATGAATACTCCCCTTGCTACCTGGGAGCCTCCTTGGTGGGAGGCTGACTTGTGGGCCTACTAAGTTGACGAGGATGGAGGACTTTGTCAACTTAGTCAATATGAACGATTCTAGATCCAATGACCGCACGATGTCCATCCAACGGCCATAGTGCTTCTTCAACCTGTGGTCTTCTTGCTCCAGCCGCCCAAAGCAGAGCCGGTCGTGCCGCATGCTCCTGCCTACCGTGGTCGGCTGTGCTGCCGCGGAGGCCTCATCGCCCCTACTATTCCCACCTCTAGCCAGGCCCTACAGCGACAGCAGCCTCACACGCAGCAGAACCAGTGAACCCTCGTACTCCTCTCCGCGCGGGCTTCCACTGCCAGATCGTCCCCTTCCTAGGCCTCGTCGTCGTCCACCGCCCTGGTGCTCTTGGTGCGGCGTGGTCAACATGGTCAAGGAACGACTTCCATTGGAAGAGTACTGTACGTGGAGAGGAGGATAGCTGGGTCCACGGCAGCCGCAAGTAAGTGCCTCCTTATTACGCGCAAAATAATTATTCCTCCATCTGACAGGAGGGACCCATCGGACGGGCCACCGTATTTCGTGAAAAAAACATTTCTCCCCCGACTACTGGGACCCACCAGCTACATCTTCGCACGCAAGGAAGGGCGTCTGAAAAAAAAACGATTTCCCCCCTGACTTCTAGGACCCACCATCTACATCTTTGCACGCAAGGAAGTGCCTGACAGTCGGGACACACCTGGTCAAAGCGTACGTAGCGTTGTCATTCTGGTCGTGAACATGTACGTACATGGTCGATGTAGAATCGCGCACGTGTCGTAGTAGAGGCGCGCATGTAGCATGTACACATACGTACAGCGACCAGTGTGGAAGAAAGAAAATACGGCCACATACATACATACGGGCGGGGTCTCGAACGCCTACTCGGACATACGTGCGGCCATCGCTCGTGTACATGGCTGGGTCATAGCGGATAAATAGCGTCGTCGTCGTGTTCATGGGGACCCAACCGGCTGGGTCAGAACGGAATGCGTCGTCGTGTTCAACGGGCGGGCCTGGACGGAATAGCCGATGGAAACGAGGCCTGGCGTACTGCAGAACGGAGGAAACAGCCTTGTGTTCGACCGGCCATGTTCGAAACCGGATCCTGTTCATCGGTTCAGGTCTGGCGTACCGCAAAATGGAGGAAACGGACTTGTGTTGGACCTCCTACAGTCGAAACAGGGTCCTGTTGATCGGGAGGGGTGTGGCGTACCGCAAAACGGAGGAAATGGACCTGTGTTGGAGCACTAGGGTCGAAACGAGGGTCCTGTACATCGGGAGGGGTGTGGCGTACCACAAAACGGGACTTCACGGGATATTGTTCATCTCCACCATCGACCTCCTCCAGCCTCCATGAGCTATTGTTCATCCACGGTCGACCTCCTCCAGCCTCTACCTGCGACTGTTCATCCACGGGCTCCTGTTCATCCATCCTCCACCGCGTGCTACTCCACCGGCTACTGTTCAACCAGCCCTCTCCAAGGGCTACTGTTCAACCACCCCTCCAGTTGCTACTTTTCATCCACCCCTCCACCATCTACTGTTCATCCAACCCTCCACGGGGTCTTCCTATTCATCCATCCCTCCACGGCGTCCTGTTCATCCAGCCCCAACCAGCTCGATCGATCGGGGTCCTGTTCATCCAGCGGTAACACCACGGGGTCCTATTCATCCACCCCCACCGGGAACTGTTCATCCAACCCCCCCCCCCCCCAGTAACGCTCACTGTTTATCCAGAGGTAGGATCGATCGGCTTCAGTTAGCAGCAGTAGAGAACGAATCGCTCGATCGGGTTCAGTTAACAGCCATCGATCGATCGCTCGGGTTCAGTAACGCGTATCCTGCAGTGCAATCGCTCGGGTTCAGTAGGCGAACGGCTCGCTCGGGTTCAGTTAGGGCCCAGTGGCTCGCACCCACGTGTGTGCGTGTACGAGAGAAACGTGCAAACCTCCGTGCAAACCCACGCGCAAACTACCGTAACTGACAACACCCCGATATTTTCCTCGCCCTCGCTTCTACCACCGTTTTTTCTGTCATGGACGGCCCAAAGAATGTCATGGAGTTGCGTCTCCGGCCCGCACAGGACAAAAAGCCCATTTTCTGCCATGAGTTTTTATCATGGAAGTAGGAGCCCACCACATCTATGATGATACTGGGTTTTGTCACAATTATCGTCATAGAAGTGTCATAAGTATGATAGGAAAAAAAATTGTTTGGCCCAAAATGTCACGGATGTGTCTTTTTTGTAGTGATACCCACGTATACTTGTGGTGACATTGGAGCATCTAGGTGACATTAGGGTTTTGGTTGATTTGTATCTTAAGGTGTTATTCTAGTACGAACTCTATGATAGATTGAACGGAAAGAATAGCTTCGTGTTATTTTACTACGGACTCTTGAATAGATCGATCAGAAAGGATAACTTTGAGGTGGTTTCGTACCCTACAATAATCTCTTCGTTTGTTCTTCGCTATTTGTGACTTTGGAGTGACTCTTTGTTGCATGTTGAGGGATAGTTATATGATCCAATTATGTTATTATTGTTGAGAGAACTTGCACAAGTGAAAGTATGAACCCTAGGACTTGTTTCAACGCATTGCAATACCGTTTACGTTCACTTTTCTCGCTTGCTACCTTGCTGTTTTTATATTTTCAGATTACAAAAACCTATATCTATCATCCATATTGCACTTTTATCACCATCTCTTTGCCGAACTAGTGCACCTATACAATTTACCGTTGTATTTGGTGTGTTGGGGACACAAGAGACTCTTTGTTATTTGGTTGCAGGGTTGTTTGAGAGAGACCATCTTCATCCTACACCTCCCACGGATTGATAAACCTTAGGTCATCCACTTGAGGGAAATTTGTTACTGTCCTACAAACCTCTGCACTTGGAGGCCCAACAACGTCTACAAGGAGAAGGTTGCATAGTAGACATCAAGCTCTTATCTGGCGTCGTTGCCGGGGAGGTGTGTGCTTGAAGGTATATCTTTAGATCTTGCAATCGAATCTTTTATTTTCTTGTTTTATCACTAGTTGAGTCTATAAAAGAAAATTACAAAAAATGGAATTGAGTTTGCCTCATACGCTTCATCTTTTTAATATCTTTCGTGAGAACGATGGTAAGGAAAATTGTGCTCAGTTGCTAGAGGAAGAATGCATTAAAATGTTTGGCACTAAATCTTTGAATGATGAGCATGATTGCAATGTTGTTTGTATGAATTCCTTGAATATCCATGATGCTAATGATATGCAAAGCTACAAGCTTGGGTATGCTATGTTTGATGAAGATGATATTTTTAGTCCCCCAACTTTGGATGAGAAAATATATTATGATGATAGCATGCCTCCTACCTGTTATGATTATTGTGATGAAATTTATGCTATAAAGAGTAATGATATCCATGAAACTTGTCATCATGATTTTAATGCTAAAATTTATTATGTGAATAAAGTATCACATGATAGTTATTTTTTTGAGTTTGCTCCCACTACTATTCATGAGAAGAAGTTTGCTTATGTGGAGAGTAGTAAAATTTATATGCTTGTGCATCATGAAAATAATGCTTTGTGTGATGGTTATATTGTTGAATTCATTCATGATGCTACTAAAAATTATTATGAGGGAGGAACATATGCTTGTAGGAATTGCAATAATATCCAGTTTCCTCTCCATGTGTTGAAAATCTTGAAGCTATGCTTGTTTTACCTTCCTATGCTAGTTGATTCTTGTTCCCATAAGTTGTTTTCTCATAAAATACCTATGCATTGGAAGTCGGTTAGGCTTAAATGTGCTAGGCATATGCTTCATGATGCTCCCCTTATGTTTCAATTCATATCTTTTATGTGAGAACCATTGCCATCATCATGCCTAGCTAGAAAGGCATTAAAGAAAAGCGTGTGTTGGGAGACAACCCAATATTTAACCTACTGTTTTTGTGTGTTCACATGATTATGCTACTGTATTAATCATGTTTTATAGCTTTTGTTTCAATAAAGTGCCAAGTAAGACCTTTAGGATAGCCTACGGTGATAGTTGTGTTGATCCTGCTGAAAATCAGAAACTTTTGCGCCCAGTAAATTAGTTTTTTAATTCACAGAAACGTGCTTTTGATCTGATTATTTTTGCTATGGATTGGTACACCAATTGCGCAGGTTTTCCTAATTTGGTAAGATTTTTGGAGTTACAGAAGTATTCAAGAGTGACATATTACTACATATTGTTCTGTTTATGACAGATTCTGTTTTTCTATGTGTTGTTTGCTTATTTTGATGAATCTATGAGTAGTATCGGAGGTTATGAACCATAGAGAAATTGGAATAAAGTAGACATTACACCAATATGAATTTAGAATGAGTTCACAACAGTACCTAAATGGTGGTTTTAGTTTCTTATACTAACGGAGCTTATGAGTTTTCTGTTGAGTTTTGTGTTGTGAATTTTTCAAGTTTTGGGTGAAGTTTCGATGGACTACGGAATAAGGAGTGGCAAGAGCCTAAAATTGGGGATGCCCAAGGCACCCCAAGATAATATTAAAGGACAACAAAGGGCCTAAGCTTGGGGATGCCCCGTAAGGCATCCCCTCTTTCGTCTTCGTTCATCGGTAACTTTACTTTGAGCTATATCTTTATTCACAACATGATATGTGTTTTGCTTGGAGCGTCATGTTGTTTTATTTTGTTTTGCTTGCTGTTTGAATAAAATACCAATATCTGAAATTATTAAATGTTAGAGAGTCTTCACTTAGTTACATAATTATTTGACTACTCATTGATCTTCACTTATATCTTTTGGAGTAGTTTGTCATTTAATCTAGTGCTTCACTTATACCTTTTTAGAGCACAGTGGTGGTTTTATTTTGTAGAAATTATTGATCTCTCATGCTCCACTTATATTATTTTGAGAGTCTTTTAGAACAGCATGGTAATTTGCTTTGGTTATAAAATTAGTCCTAATATGATGGGCATCCAAGATATGCATAAAAAAAACTGTCATATAGAGTGCATTAAATACAATGATAAATTTGATACTTGATAATTATTTTGAGATATAAAGGTGGTAATGTTAGAGTTATGCTAGTTGAGTAATTATGAAATTGAGAAATACTTGTGTTAAAGTTAGCAAGTCTCGTAGCATGCACGTATGGTAAATGTTGTTTGACAAATTTGAAGCATGGAGTGTTCTTTGATTGCCTTCCTTATGAGTGGAGGTCAGGATCGCGGGATGGTTAACTCGTACCAACCCTTCCCCTAGGAGCATGCACAGTAGTACTTTGCTTCGAGGGCTAATAAATGTTTGCAATAAGTATATGAGTTCTTTATGACTAATGTGAGTCCATGGATTATACGCACCCTTACCCTTCCACAATTTGCTAGCCTCTGCGGTACCGTGAATTGCCCTTTCTCACCTTGAGGGTTGGTGCAAACTTCGCCGGTGCATCCAAACCCCGTGATACGATACACTCTATCACACATAAACCTCCTTATATCTTCCTCAAAACAGCCACCATACCTACCTATTATGGCATTTCCATAGCCATTCCGAGAAATATTGCCATGCAACTTTCCACTGTTCCATTTATTATGGTACGCTCCATCATTGTCACATTGCTTTTGCATGATCATGTAGTTGACATCGTATTTGTGGCAAAGCCACCTTTATAATTATTTCATACATGTCGCTCTTGATTCATTGCAAATCCCGGTACACCGCTGTAGGCATTCACATAGAGTCATATTTTGTCCTAAGTATTGAGTTGTAATTCTTGAGTTGTAAATAAATAGAAGTGTGATGATTTCCATTATTAGAGCATTGTCCCATGTGAGGAAAGGATGATGGAAGCAATGATTCCCCCATAAGTCAGGATGAGACTCCGGACTTTATGAAGAATAAAAGAGGCCAAAGAAGCCCAAATAAAAAAAAGGCCAAAGAAGCCCTAATAAAAAATAAAGAAATGAGAGAAAAAGAGAGAAGGGACAATGTTACTATCCTTTTATCACACTTGTGCTTAAAAGTAGAACCATGATCTTCATGATAGAGAGTCTCCTATGTTGTCACTTTCATATACTAGTGGGAATTTTTCATTATAGAACTTGGCTTGTATGTTCCAATGATGGGCTTCCCCAAAATGCCCTAGGTCTTTGTGCGCAAGCAAGTTGGATGCACACCCACATAGTTTCTTTTTGATGAGCTTTCACACATTTATAGCTCTAGTGCATCCGTTGCATGGCAATCCCTACTCCTCGTATTGACATCAATTGATGGGCATCTCCCTAGCCCGTTGATTAGACGCGTCAATATGTGACATTATCCCTTTTTGTTCTCTTACATAATCCCTATCATCATACTCTACTCCACCCATAGTGCTATGTCCATGGCTTACGCTCATGTATTGCGTGAGGGTTGAAAAGGCTAAAGCGCGTTAAAAAGTATGAACCAATTGCTTGGCTGAAACCGGGGTTGTGCATGATGGGAGAATTTTGTGTGATGAAAATGAAGGATGGCCAAACTATACGATTTTGTAGGGATAAGCTTTCTTTGGCTATGTTATTTTGATAAGACATAAACTGCTTGGTTAGCATGCTTGAACTATTACTTTTTTATGTCGATATTAAACTTTTATCTTGAATCTTTTGGATCTGAACATTCGTGCCACAATAAAGAGAACTACATTGAGAATTATGCTAGGTAGCATTCCACATCAAAAATTATGTTTTTATCATTTACCTACTCGAAGACGAGCAAGAATTAAGCTTGGGGATGCTTGATATGTCTCCAACGTATCTATAATTTTTTATTGTTCCATGCTATTATATTATCCGTTTTGGATGTTTAATGGGCTTTACTATGCACTTTTATATTATTTTTGGGACTAACCTATTAACCGGAGGCCCGGTCCAAATTGATGTTTTCTGCCTATTTTAGTGTTTCGCAGAAAAGGAATATCAAACAGAGTCCAAAAGGAATGAAACCTTCAGCAGAGTTATTTTTGGAACAAACATGATCCGGAGGACTTGGAGTGGACGTCAAGAAATAAGCGAGGAGGCCACGAGGTAGGGAGGTGCGCCTGCCCCCTTGGGCGCGCCCCCCACCCTCGTGGGCCCCTCGCAGCTCCACCGACCTACTTCTTCCTCCTATATATACTCATATACTCCGAAAACATCCAGGAGCACCATAGATCGGGAGTTCCGCCGCCGCAAGCACTTGTAGCCACAAAAAATCAATCGGGACCCTGTTCCGGCACCCTGCCAGATGGGGGATCCCTCACCAGTGGCCATCTTCATCATCCCGGCGCTCCCCATGACGAGGAGGGAGTAGTTCACCCTCCGGGCTGAGGGTATGTACCAGTAGCTTTGTGTTTGATCTCTCTCTCTCTCTCTCTCGTATTCTTGATTCGGCACGATATTGATGTACCGCGAGCCTTGCTATTATAGTAGGATCTTATGATGTTTCTCCCCCTCTACTCTCTTGTAATGGACTGAGTTTTCCCTTTGAAGCTATCTTATTGAATTGAGTCTTTAAGGATTTGAGAACACTTGATGTATGTCTTGCATGTGCTTATCTGTGGTGACAATGGGATATTCATGTGATCTACTTGATGTATGTTTTGGTGATCTACTTGCGGGTTTAGTGACCTTGTGAACTTATGCATGGGGGTTGGCACACATTTTTCGTCTTGACTCTCCGGTAGAAACTTTGAGGCACTCTTTGAAGTTCTTTGTGTTGGTTGAATAGATGAATCTGAGATTGTGTGATGCATATCGTATAATCATACCCACGGATACTTGTGGTGACATTGGAGTATCTAGGTGACATTAGGGTTTTGGTTGATTTGTGTCTTAAGGTGTTATTCTAGTACGAACTCTATGATAGATTGAACGGAAAGAATAGCTTCGTGTTATTTTACTACGGACTCTTGAATAGATCGATCAGAAAGGATAACTTTGAGGTGGTTTCGTACCCTACAATAATCTTTTAGTGACTTTGGAGTGATTCTTTGTTGCATGTTGAGGGATAGTTATATGATCCAATTATGTTATTATTGTTGAGAAAACTTGCACAGGTGAAAGCATGAACCCCAAGCCTTGTTTCAATGCATTGAAATACCATTTACACTTACTTTTATCGCTTGCTACCTTGCTGTTTTTATATTTTCAGATTACAAAAACCTATATCTATCATCCATATTGCACTTGTATCACCATCTCTTTGCCGAACTAGTGCACCTATACAATTTACCATTGTATTGGGTGTGTTGGGGACACAAGAGACTCTTTGTTATTTGGTTGCAGGGTTGTTTGAGATAGACCATCTTCATCCTACACCTCCCACGGATTGATAAACCTTAGGTCATCCACTTGAGGGAAATTTGCTACTGTCCTACAAACCTCTGCAGTTGGAGGCCCAACAACGTCTACAAGGAGAAGGTTGCGTAGTAGACATCAGGGGACGCGCCCCCCATCCTCGTGGAGCCCACAGGACTCCCCTCCGGTAGATTTTTGTTCCAGTATTTTTCATATTTTCCAGTAAAAATCTCTGTTGATTTTCAGCACGTTCCAAGAACTTCTATTTCTGCACAAAAACAACACCACGGTAGTTCTGCTAAAAACAGTGTCAGTTTGGGTTAGTTCTAATCAAATCATACCAAAATCGTATAAAACTATTGTAAACATGGCATGAATACTTCATAAATTATAGATACGTTGGAGACGTATCAGCATCCCCAAGCTTAATTCCTGCTCGTCCTCGAGTAGGTAAATGATAAAAGAAATAATTTATGAAGTGTGAATGCTAGCAAATGCATAAGTTTGATCAATGATAATTTAAATCACCTTTTCTAGCATCATTATATGTCATAACAGTAGCTCATCTCATAAAACTTTTCATGATCAAGTAACAAGCTATTCACATGTTAAAGTATAGATCATAAACTTTCTTGAAACTAACAAACTATATTCTCAGTCATCAAACAGTTGCAATTCATCTTATTTTCAGGAAGGGTCTATGTCAGAGCTTTGATTTAGCATGTACATTCAACTATGTTTCCTGTTTATCAGCCATTTGAATTGGAGCGGGTGATGCCAGTATCTAGCGGAGTAAAAACGCGGTCTCCAAATAAAACCGTGCTACCTCTTGGTGGAGATAGTACCCCAGTTGTACATGCATGAGAACCAGCCCTACCACACATAACCCAGACTCTCGCAGATTGTACCACTGCTGCGATCGACAGAGAACCAGCTTCACCCAATCTAACCCCAACCCCAGCAGATAGTAACCCAGTTCCTGTTGACACAACACCATCTCCACCACAGTTCTCACAAACAAGAGCAGTTAGTAAGGTAGCTCCAGTGCCCAAAGGGCGAGTACTACCACGGTGAATCTCAACTCCATCAGTTAGTACGCCTATTCCTATGGAGGAAGCACAACTAGCTAGTCGTAATTTAGCATCTATCGCATTTGATGTTGTTAAATCCTATGTGCGTATCTTCTCATCTTGGAAATATTATACTGAAGATGAAGGAAAATGCTAGTTGCAGGTGTTTTTCCAGGAGTTATGTGTAAGGAATGTTATTCATGGCAATTACTTTGCTTTGTCCCATACATCCTACCTCCATCATGGTTATAATACAACAAATTTTCCCATTTTTCTCTATAGAGAAGGACCGATTTGGAAACTCAGGATGAGGTAACCTGTGCTAATACCTCTACTATCTTCAAGAATGCTTGGTGGCAGTATCAAAATTACCTGAAGAAAACTTACTTCACCGGCAAAGAAACTCATCAAATTCCCTTACGTTCTCCTGAGACACATTTACTGGACGATGACTGGGAACGCCTTGTTCTGTACTAGTCCCGAACCAAGAATGTGGTAAGTTCTATAAGCTCATTTTCTATTTTTAAGTACTATATTCTTGCATCTTACTGTACTCTGTTCATGAAGAACAAGTGCCTAAACTTGAAGAACAGCTGTTCTAATTTAAGATTCCATTGCTATCGGGCATACTGCTTTGCTCTTGTATCATTGTATTTACTCACACAAACTTATTTTTAAATTGAAGGATCCAATCAAAACTCCAATGGCAAAGTAGGTATGTTCACGCATGTTACTTTAACAGGTTTGCTCTTAACAATAGCTCTGTTGATTTCAATTTCAATTGTGTATACGGTTGACTTCTCATATCATGCACATTACTAGCATCACAATAGAGCTAATAGTGTTGTTGTACATGTAGACCCGTGGTACCCATCTGAAATCTTGGTGTGCTATGTAGTTTCCCATGCTTTGTATTCTTTCACCTCTGCTTTGTCTTGAACTGATATGATTTGAACCGTGTCTCTATTTTGATTTGGCAAGACAATGCAGTGACCATAGGACATAGATATATGTTTGTTTGGTCCTTTTATTATGTACTAGTACTTGGCAATAGAAGACTTGGTAGTTTAATCCTGTCCACCTTACTAATGAACTGGTTTACCGAAATGAGTTTCGTATACTAGTACATGCTAAACCTGTTATGTGTCTGCTTGTTTCATCTTTCAGAATGCTGACATATTATTGGGAAGAGTGCCTTATTAAGAAATGGTAAAGGAAGTAACGCAGATAAGGCTCGGGATAGTGAGACATCCTTGCTGGTCTCCAATAAAGCTGATAAAACAACTAAGGAAGACTATCTTTAAGACAGTGAGACAACCCCAAAGGCATGTCTTGGTTTAGTGTTCGAGTTACTCGCCACTACCGCCTGCACAAGCTATTCAAACTCAGTGTCTGAATCAGTTCGATTTCTTGAGTCTCAACTACAAGCTGAAAGACATCGATCAACTGTGATGCGACAGGAAGTGGAAGGACTGCGGAAGTTCCCTGGACCATTCAGATGCATACTTTCTGGTGCAACAGCAAGCATTGGAGGATCTTAGCGCCAAACATGACAAATCTAATAAGCATGCTACACTTATTGCCAGCATGGTGGAGGATAATATTTCTTGAGCTCTTCTGAACTTGTTTCAGTTATGCTCTTGTTTTGTTTCCGCATATATTTGCACTGGTGGCTAATTTTGACGGCCAGTGTATGTAATATGCTGCTTTGTTCCCTATATTTGCACTGGTGGTGAACTTTCATGCCCAGTGGATGTAATATGTGTAATAGCGGTAATAGGATAGTGTTAGTTGCTTGCTTATTTATCTCCTTATTGTCTTGTTTAGTTGTTAGCTTGTAGTCACTGTAGTTCTTTTTCCTTGTTTTTCTAGTGTCCACAATAACCTATTTTTGGTAACTAGGCCACAATAATCATGGAAACACCCGGACTATAGTAACCATGGGCCTTCTACGGGCCGTAGAATCCATCGGTCTTCTATATGGGCCGTAGGATCCATTAGCCTTCTACGGACCGTAGGATCCATGGACTTCCTACGGGACGTACAATCCATGGGCCTTCTACGGGCCGTAGGATCCATTGGTCTTCTACGGGTCGTCAGATCCATGGGCCTTCTACCTGGCGTATAATCATTTCGACAATCATGGGTCGTACTGTTCGTGGACCATAACGGGTCGTTAATAGGCCGTATTTGATAACTCTATGAAAACATCTCAACAGGTTTTTTACATGAAAACAGCCCAACAGGTTAACGGGCCACAAACGGGCCGAATGTAACCACGGGCTGAATTTGGCCCACAAACGGAATAGGCCAGTAACGAACCGTAACTAACCGAATTCTAGAAATGAGCCCAAGAATAAATGGGCCCTTAGATGGCTGAAAGTTAACACGGGCTGGAAACGGCGGACGGAATGATGGGCCGTTAATGGGTATAAAGCGATACACTGTTCATTATGGGCCAGTTTCATCTCGGGCCTTTAATGGGATCAGAGTTATGAAGGGCCTCATATGGGCTGAAAGACATCATGAGCCATACATGGGCCGGAAGTTACAATGGGCTGGAATCATATTGGATGGCCCAGATGAAGCTACTGGGCTTAATCTAATAGGTCATAATGGGTCGGGTGTTAGCAGGCCGTAAATAGGCGATATACGAACAAGCCATTAACAGGCTTTTCATGGGCCGACCCGTTACCTTTTGACCAAGTCAAACAGGTCGGCCTTTTCACCGGAATGGGCCTCTGTTGGGCCGTGCCATGTGTTGACGTATCATAGGCACCTCCTGTCCAATGAGTGGATGACATCTGGCCCATCGAGGAGCAGACACGTATTTCCTCCGACGAATGAGAATTTTACACGTGGAAAATCCCCATTGGTCCAGGCTGTTAACGGGTTATCGGATCCAAAACCGGACCCGATAGTTTAAAGGCGAGCCGTTATGGTGGATGCCACGTGTCGGTCACCCTTGACGAAAGCACTTCTATGACGCGTGATTTATCATCATGGAAGTGGACACTTCCGTGATGATAATTTTGGTCATGTCATGGAACACTTCTACGACAACACAGGTATGACTATCTTGATTAGTCATAAAATTGTCATGGATGTACATACATGACAGAAAACGTGACCTACTGTGACAAACATGTATCATCACGGAAGTGTATTTTTTTGTAGTGTGTTCATACCTTGCGGAGGCTGTGTGGTCATGGGTGTGCTCCCGGCCGCCTCTAGACGGAGCAGACTCTTTGGCCACAATAGGGAGTTCTTCATATTTGGCCTCTTCTTTAGTTTCTTATCATTGATGGTGGCGCATGCCCGTATGATGCAGCCTATTTGATTGCCATAGCAGGAGCGCGCTTCCACAGACAGTTTTGGCTCAAAATTGCCGTCGTCCACCTCCGTGACCACTAGTCTAGTAGTGAGGAGCTGGTTTGGGCGTCGAAATCGATTTCGGTTCTATGGCTTTGCCAGTCTTGGTGCCGGTCTCGGGGCCGGTCTCGGTGCTGGTCTCGGTGCCGCTCTGTGTCTCAACGCCAGTCTCAGTGCTGGTCTCAATGTCAGTCTCAGATGAGATAGGTGGGCCCAACAGCAACAACCGTTGATCGTTGGCAAGGCTCAAATATTCTTGTGCCGCCAGGTAGACGTCATCGCAATCACCAGAACCCTGTCCTTCATTGTTGCTAGCCATGTTTCCTACGATTAAATCTAGTCAATTAATTCTAGACCTAATAAAATGAATAATGACATAAAAAAGGCCTATGTTTTGTAGGAATGTTCATTCCTTCCCGGTGCGGCAAATCCCGGGCACTCGATATGTCCTAGTTTGTAGCGCAAGTCGTCCCAAAATTCACGGAAAATTTCGGCATGCCCTTTGCTAAAAGGTGGACAAATCGAGCACCTAAAATATGCGGGAACGGAAATGAATCAACATTCCGGCAAAACATAGGCCACTCGGCTTCATTCCCTGGAAAAAACAAAAGGCCACTTGGGCACAATCGAACCACTTCAATGAAAAGATATAACATGACCTCTTCAATGAAAAGATATAATCAACAATAAAAGTCTAGGAATGGATCATCTTTAAAATAAAACTTGCCTAAATTCTTTTCCTTGAAAAATAGTGGTCTTTTCAAAAATCAAAAACCTTTGCAAAATGACCTCACTAAACACTTCTATGCCTAGGACAGAACCCAAATTATGTTAATATAGATATTCCTCTCACATACACACACATTATTTTCTCTAACCCTTCTCTGCCTAGGACAGAACAAAATTAAATTGCAAAGGAACTTCATTTCTCTAACCCTTCTAACCTAATGCTCTAAAATAAATTTTTTCTCTAACCTAGCCAACCTACTTAACCTAGCTTGTTAACCTAACGAACCTAATTAACCTAGCTATTTAACCTAGTTAGTTAACCTAACTAGTTAACCTAGTTTACCTAGATAATTAACCTAATTAAACTAGTTAACCTAGCTAGTTCTGTGACAAAGCCCTAAATAAATTTTTGCACTAACCTAGATAATTAACCTTATTAAACTAGTTAACCTAACTAGTTATCTATCAAAGCCCTAACTAAATTCTTGCACCAACCTAGATAATTAACCTAATTAAACTAGTTAACCTAGGTAGCTAGTTCTCTGTCCAGTGTTTCTGCTATGCATGAGAGAGAGAGAGAGGAGGGGTGGGGGCTTATAGAGGATGGCTCCGGTGGTGGCGAGGGAGGCAGTGGTGGCGAGGGATGCAGTTGTGGCAAGGGAGGCGGGGGCGTCAAGGGTGGTTACAGTGGCGCCGAGGGCGGCTCCGGTGGTGTTGATGAGGCCGCGTGGCTCTGGTGGCGTTGGGGCGGCTCCGGTGGCGTCGAGGACAAGCGGCTCTGGTGGCTCCGGGGGCGTCAACATTGGTAGGAGATGGTGGTGAAGTGGGGCGACGGTGAATTGGGGAGACGGCGGTGAATTGGGGCGAGGGATTTGGAGGAGAAGTAGTGGCCGAGGGGAAACAGTTTTGGGGTTAAGTCAAACTTAGCGGTAGCGCGTCTTGCAAAACGCGCTATAGCTAATATAGCTGTAGCAAATTTTAAGAAACGTGCTACTACTATAGATATGTATTTTCCTTTCTTTTCTTATTTCCTTTTCTCTTTCTATAGCGGGGGTCTAGGAAACGCGCTACTGCTATATTATCTATAGCGCCTCTTATGAACAGACGCTACTGCTATGCCTTTCTCCTTTTTCCCTTTTTCATTTATTTTTCTTTACATTTTCTTTTTTCCTTTCTCCTTTTTCTATTTCTTTAATTTTCATTTACTTTTCTATTTGTTTTTCATTTCATTTTGTTTTCATGAGCAGTAGCACTTTTCATAGTAAACGCGCTGCTACATAGATCCTAGCGGTAGCGGTTTTTATAAGACCGCTACTACTATGTGTAGCATATCGGCTTAGTAATGCGAATTTTAGTAGTAGCGCTTTTACAGGCACATGAGCTACTGCTACATTTTTATCTGTAGCGCCCTTATCCCGCACGTGCTACTGCTATGTAGCACTAGCATCCTTTTTTAACGCGTGCTACTGCTAAAGTTCTGTGTATAAGGTTTTCCCTAGTAGCGGGCGGCTTGCGAAACCCCGACAAGACCCTTGCCGGGATGGCTTGCGAAGCACTGAAAGGACCGCCACCCTTGAAGTTGAGAGCTCTAACACCGTCGACAACATCAAGACTAAGACTCAGGGACACATGCGTAGTAGCAAGCAGATCTTTGTGAAGACTGCTGGCGTGCAGATCTTCGTGAAGACTAGAGGATGAAGTCCCTGGAAAGGCTCTTGTCGTGGACGACCGTGAGGCCCCGGCAAGACTCTTGCCGGGGACGACTGTGAAGCCACATCAAAGCTCGGGAATGACAAGGTTCCGCCACCATGCGTTCGTTCCAGCATAGCGACCAGCGTGCCAACTATACAAGCACCTGCGTAGTGGCATGCAGATCTTTGTGAAGATCCTGCCACCGCTCCAGCGCAGCGGCTAGCCAGATAGCTTGGCGTTGCATGCCACGTCATCTTGGAAATCGTGTCAATATGGGGTGAGTTGGTGGCGGATGGGATGGTATCTTTCTCCGTCCCCAATAAAGTTAGGGGGGCACGTAAGCAGCACATTTAATGTGTTTGTCCTATAACGTCAATGATAAGCACGAACACTGTAGCAGCTTTAGACCTCCTCTGTGCCTATTCACCACTTTGGTAGCCCCTTAGTATAAAAGGAGGCCCATGACGTAGTGGAGAAGGATTCAAACTTTTTGGACTGGGCATGCATAGCAGCTTGTTGAAGTCCAAGAACACTAAATATACACTCAAAGCAGGACTAGGGTTTTACGCTTCTCAGCGGCCGGAACCTAGGTAAAAATCATGGTGTTGATGGTTGGACCTGCTCTTTGCGGACCCCTCTCTCTCCGCCAACTACAGAAGGGATCCACGTGATCCCATAGGTGTCAATTTCCCGACATCTTTGGCGCGCCAGGTAGGAGGGATTGGTTGTGCAAACCTAGTCTAGCAGTTAGCGCGTCAGTTTCTTCATCACCATGGCTCCCAAGAAGAAGACGAGCACGGCGATTGGTTTGTCTGGAGCCGATCTGCCTGTGCCAACATGGATGGGCGATGGGGTAGACGCTGGTGGCGGTGGGGACCAAGAGCACCCACGCCATTCTGGTACCAGGAGCCAGGTGAGTGGCATAGTCAGCAGCCGCGACAATGATCTGCGCGACGCCGCACCTAACTACAGAGCCATGCTGCCTACGGGTGGCGCAGGGACCTCCAAGGGAAGGAAGACGACCCGCCGGTGCATGCACCACGGTCCTCCTAGGTCGTGCGCGACGATTAGCGCCACGACGTTGGCGACCCCAGGCATCGCCACGGCAAGACCCCTCAGCATCATTCCTGAGATGCGCAGGGCCGACATGCATGCCAAGATGCTGGTTAAAATGGCGCGCGACCGCGGAACCGTGCTGGAGCTCCTTTTAACATAGTTAGAAGTCCAAGAACCTCCCTTTCCTCGTACCTATCGCGGCCACCTACACGAGGAGAGGCGTTGGAAAGAGCACAACTACTCCTTGACTTTCCTCCCATTGCGGAGTAGCAAGCATAGTTGAGGGTTGCTATCTAGAGCCTCATTGGCCACACCAATAGGGATGGCCACCAGGAGGAAAGTCCTTCGCGATGCCAATCCACTGAGCCAGTGCGCGCTGATAGTGGAAGGGTTGGAGGCACCGCAACCACGATGCACTCCCCTCCACCACAACAGCAGCGGTCGCCAGCTCATAGGGTCGATGCCCATGATGGTGTATCCACGGCATCATCCAATCCACGAGCTCGTCGTGACCAACGTCAAATTCTTCGGGAACGGATCAAGGAGGATGCTCGAACCACCATCGAGTGGCGACGGGAAGCGCTCCATCAAGCTGATAGGCGCGCAGGGCCCACTGCATACAGGCCTGCGCCGGGGGATTCTGGTGACTTTCCTTACGCAATAACTTGCCTAGCTTTTAGCCGCGAGCTGCGGCAGTAACAGTGGCCCACTACCCGCACGTTCAAACCAGAGGTCCTGGAGAAGTACGATGGAAAAACTCATCCGTTTGAGTTCCTGAGCGTTTATGCCATCGTGATGCAAGCTGCCAGGGCTCGGGATGGCAAGGTAATCGCCAACTACTTCCCGTTGGTGCTCAAGCCCAACGTCAGGTTGTGGTTGATGCACCTGCTAGTAGATTCCATCTCCTCTTGGTCAGATTTGCCATGAGTTTGTTGGCGCCTTTACTAGAGGCCACATGGGTCCTGGCCAAGCAAGTGATTTGCATCTCATCCCCCAGAAGGATGGCGAATGCTTGAGAAAACACATACAGAGATTCAGCTGCGTGCAATACAACATCCCAGATATTCATCTAGCCGCTGTCATCATCATGTTTCATCAGAACATGCGCAACCGTAAGATGCGTGAAGTGATGGCGATGAACAAGGTTATGAATATTGCCGAGCTTTATGCTCTGGCCGACAGATGTGCTCGAGCTGAAGAAGGAAGCAAGTATCCTGGCAAAGATGCCGCCGCAGGAAGCGACTCTGGAGATGACAATGTCGTCGCCCCGGCAATAAAGGGCCGACGACGCAACAGGAAGTGGAAGGGCAAGACCGTGCTTGTTGTCGAGGAATCTGGCAACCCCGACACCGCCAAGAAGGCCAAGGTTGACGACCCCAGCAAGGAGATTGCCGGGTGCGACGCCTGTCGGGCATTGGCGGCTGCTGACAAGCCGGAGTGCCCCGACAAGCTATATTGGAAGATCCATCACACCAAAGGCCATGACCTCCAAAACTACCGGCAAGTTCAGCAGCTTATGGAGAGGAAGAAGGCTGAATACGAAAGAAGAGATAAGGAGAAGGGACAGTATGGTGCTGAGGAGTCCTGCAAGAAGTGTGGTGGCCAAGGGGGTCGCCGCAGCAAGGACAAGCAACAAGAGAGGCCTGCTCGAGGCCGCGACAAGAAAGAGGGAGATGATGATCATGATGATGACGACGAGTCCAGCGAGCTCGAGTTTCAGAAAGCCATGAAAGTCATGTGCATTGATGAAGGCGCCTTGCTGCATTCTTCTCACCACCAACTTAAATAGTGGGTGCATGAGATTAATGCGATGAAGCCGACAATCGATGCCCAGAAGCCACTGAAATGGTCCAAGACGCCTATCATTTTTTACGCCGAGGGTCACCCTGATCGAACAACCGCAGTCGGGTGCTTGCCGTTGTTGGTTTCACCAACAATTCGCAACCTCAAAGTGACAAAAATGCTAGTGGATGGTGGGGCTGGTTTGAACTTGATCTCGCCCAAGGTGATAAATAGGTTGCAAATTCCTGATGGAGATCTCGAAGAAATGGGCACGTTTCAAGGGATCAATCTAGGGAGAAGCTAACCTAAGGGGAAGATCACACTACTAGTCACATTTGGTGGTGACCTAAACTACAAGACAAAGAAGATCTCTTTTTATGTTGACGAAATCCCGTTGCCGTATAACGGGATCCTTGGTCGTCCAGCACTGGCCAAGTTTATGGCAACGTCACACTACACCTACAACACGCTGAAGATGCCCAGCCCAATGAGCATCATCACTGTCGGCTGCGACAAGAGAGATGCGCTCATCTGTACTGACCAACTCTACCAAGAGGCAGTTGCAGCACCTACCGCCAAAACACTTGCTCCTGCCAATGGAGCCCCTGAGGGGAAGAAGACCAATAAGGCCTCAGTCGTCGGCAAGACCTCAACCACCGGCAAGACTTCTGGCCCCGGCAAGGCCTCTTGCACCCACTCCGACAAACGCGCCTCCTTGGAGTGCTGCATTCCCGGTGAGTACGTGCTAGAGAGCTCCACCGGCAAGAGCAAGAAACCCAAGGCAGCACCACCAGAAACCAAGAAGGTGCCCGTCAAGGAGGATGGCACGATCGGAGCTTTTATCATAAGCTCCACCCTTGTCAGCAAATCGGAAAGCGCGCTCGTTGCCTTCCTGCGGGAAAATGTCGATCTGTTTGCATGGCAAGCATCTGACATCCCCGGCATTCCCAGGGATGTGATTGAGCACCACCTTGATGTCTATCCTCATGAGCGGCCCGTCAAGCAGAAGGTCAGGAAGCAGGATTTGGAGAGGCAAGAGTTCATCGTTGAAGAGATTAGGAAACTGGAAGCGGCAGGGTTTGTGAGAGGAGTGCTCCACCAGACATGGTTTGCAAATCCAATGGTGGTGCGCAAGGCAAATGGGAAATGGAGATTGTGCATTGATTATAGGGATATCAATAAAGCCTGTCCAAATGATCCTTTCCCTTTGCCACACATTGACCAGATAGTGGACTCCACTGCTGGGTGCGACCTGTTGTTGTTCCTCGACGCCTACTCAGGGTACCACCAAAATTCATGACAAAGGAAGATCAAGAGAAGACCGCGTTTATCACCCCATTTGGTACGTATTGTTTTATATGGATGCCTTTCGGGTTGAAAAGCGTTTGTTCAACGTTTGCCCGAGCAGTCCAAATGTGTTTTGAGCCCCAGCTAGATAGAAATATGGAAGCTTATATGGATGACACAGTGGTGAAAACCAAGGATAAGGCAACACTCGTGCAAGATTTGGAAGAAACATTTGCAAATTTGCGCTAGATTAACCTCAAGCTTAACCCTGAAAAGTGTGTGTTTGGTGTCCCATATGGCAAACTTCTCGGGTTCTTTGTGTCTTAGCGTGGGATCAAAGGAAATCCCGACAAGATCAAGGCGATTGAGCAGATTGAGGCGCCAAGACGATTTAAAGATGTGCGTAGGCTTGTTGGCTTTGTTGCTCCTCTGAGTAGGTTCATCTCCAGATGCACTTTCCCCGGGAGAGATCAACAAACAACACTGCAGAGTATGAGGGACTGCTAGCTGGTCTTGGGATCGTGGCCAACCTCGGAATCAGGAAGCTCATCGTCAGAGGTGATTCACAACTTGTCGTCAAGCAAGTTAACAAAGATTATCAAAGCCTGTTGATGGAAGCCTATGTAGATGAAGTGAGGAAGTTGGAGGAGCATTTTGACGGTCAGCAAACAGAGCATGTTCCTCAAGCAGAGAACAACATGTTGATGACCTGTCAAAACGCGTTGCCCTCAAGTTACCTGTGGAACCAGGGACCTTTGTGCTCCAATTGACTCAGCCATCCATTGAACCATCGGCAGAACAGAATAAGCGAAGGAAGTAGGGCCCCGGCAAGTACTTTTCTGCTGACCTACCAGGAGCCGCCGACAAGGAAGTTGTCGAGGACCCCAAGCTTGTCGGGGAGCAGCATGCTCCGGCGGGGCCTCTAGCCCTTGCCGTGGAGACAACCACCCCCACGACAAAGGACGTGCCTTTAGTCGTTATCGTCGAGCCTTAGGCTCCTGCATGGGCACAACACATGGTTCAGTTCCTCCAAATAGGGGAACTCCCTGAAGAATAGGAAGAAGCAAAGAAAGTAGCCCGTCGGTCCAGCTTGTACCAGTTTATAGACGATGTCTTGTACAGGAAGAGACCGAATGACATGAAATTGAAGTTCATTCCTCACGAGGACGGACTAGGGCTGTTGGCAGAGATACATGGAGGCATATGTGGCTCTCACATAGGATCAAAAGCCCTTGCCGGCAAAGCGTTCCAGCAAGGTTTCTTTTGGCCCACTGCTCTCCAAGATGCAACTGCACTATTAACCAAGTGTGAAGCGTGCCGGTTCCATTCAAAGAAGCTTCATCAGCCAGCACAAGATCTTTAGATGATCCCTCTTTCCTGGCCATTTTTGGTCTGGGGGCTTGACATACTGGGCCCCTTTCCCCGTGCTGTCGGGGGCTTTGAGTACTTGTGCATTGCAATCGACAAGTTCACAAAGTGGCCTGAAGTGGAAGCAGTGAGAAAGGTGACAGCGCAATCAGCCGTCAAGTTCTTTAAATGACTAGTTTGCCGTTTTGGTGTGCCAAACAGAGTCATCACCGACAACGACACGCAGTTCACTAGCCACACCTTCATGCAGTATATCCAGGACCTCGGCAGCAAAGTATGTTTTGCTTCTGTTGCTCATCTAAGGAGCAATGACCAGGCAGAAAGGGCAAATGCTGAAGTGCTACGGGGCCTAAAAACAAGAACTTTTGACCGGATGCAAAAGTGTGGAAGACGCTGGATTGATGAGTTGTTGGCAATTCTTTGGTCAATCAGAACGACACCAAATTGAGCCCTGGCCAGACGCCCTTCTCCCTGGTATACGGGGAGGAAGCAGTCCTCCCCATAGAACTCATATACGGGTCACCCGAGTGCTCGCTTATGATGAGCTTGAGCAAGAGCAGTTGCACCAAGAGCCACGCGCTACCATAGCCACAAGGTTTATGCCTGAAGACTTAAGGAAGGCGACCTTGTTCTTCGGCGCACTCAGTCCGCCAAGAATTCCAACAAGCTGACGCAAAGTGGGAAGGCCCTTATCGGGTAATACGAGTCACCTAGTCCGGCGCAGTCCGCCTGGAGACCGAAAATGGCGTTCCAGTGAGCAACTCCTCGAATATCGAACATCTTTGCAAGTTTTACCTAGAAGGCACGGTTGTTGGGTCCCCTTTTGTACTAGCCTTGCCGGCAAGGCATATAACCCTATGTACAGAGCCAGGCGTAGACCTTGTGCGCAGTTTAATAACCTTGAGTATGTAAAGTTCTTGTTGATTTCCATGTTTATGTATATATATGCATGCCAGACCAGGATATTGTGCTACTTTTGTTTCCAGCAAGTACTGATGAACCACCAAGTTTCCATGTTCCTATTTTCTCTTCTTTCTTTTCCTCAAAGGACAGAAGATTCCGTCGCATACAGGTTTGCCGGGGGGATAGAGAGTATGGGCACCAACATGCGCCATTCCAGGTGGCATCTAGCGGAAAAGAACATAGCAGCGAAAAGCTAAGTCACACCAAACCTTGAGTGATTTTCTTTTTAAATTTAAGGTTATTTTCCTCGAATGGTTTTGCTTCTTGTATGGAAAACCTGCACATGAAGGAACCCTATCACAATTGGTAGTGCCCTTGTTCTGTTTCGAATCCGCTGAGCTGCTCAAGTAGCTGCGCTAAGAGCAGCAAGGTGTCTTGCCAGCAGCGACACCCCAGCAGGCTGCTAAGGATCCGTTTCTCAATGCGCTCGCGATAAGGTTGCACGCACCGGCAAGACTTTCCAAATGATCGTAGGGTGTATGCCACACAAAGAGGGATCAAACAGGAAGATAGCATGCATTCAATCCAACACACAACAAGTTATATTACATCGGTGGTTGCTGTAGTTCCAACTTAAGATAAATTCATCTTGGCACGAGTTCACAGCGGCAAGGAGAAGTGAAGCAGCTAGTCCCAGTCCTAGCCTTCCAACCTTTTGACTTCGTCAACCTTGCTAACGATAGGTGCGACAAGCTCTTCAAGCGCCTTGAGGTCCATGTCCTCTAGCAAGCTCTCGAGTGCGCTGGTGAGGTCGAGGTCGGGGTTCTAGTATGCCATGTTAGTGAGCACTTTGAGAAGGACGCCCCGGCAAAGCTTCCGGGCCTCGTTGGCCATATGGGTTGCTCAGTTGGAGTGGAGCAACCTCAAGGCGTCAAGGACACGCTCGAAGAATAGGGTCAGCCTAACGCTCTGAGTCACCCTCTAGTCATGGGAAGAACTTGAAGCTCGGCATCCACATGGTGGATAGTTGTGTGGTGAGCCTCTCTACAACATCAATGAGGCGCTAAGTCTAGATCTTCGCGCCATGCACATAGTCGTTATGGGTGGCAGCAGCACTCTCAAGCAGTAGCTTCTCACTCTTGAGGTCCTTGGCCAAGGCCTTCTCATGGGCCATGTTGTCCTTAAGGGTATCCTCCAAGATCGGTGATGGAGTCATTGGCTTCGGAGAGCAATTTGGTTTTGTCAAATATGGTGACCTGCAGCTCCGCCAAGGTGTGGACAGTTTTGTCTCTGTTGTTCTTCAGCGTGGAGACCTCCTTTCTCTGCTTCTCCAGCTCCACCCCCTGCTTCTCCACCTTGCCGGCCAGCTCATTCTTGGCCACCTCAGCACCGTCGACGGTCTCCTTCAACTTGCCGGCATGATCGAGGGCCAGAGCATCAAGTGTGTCTTTGTGCTCCTGCTCCAGCTCCTGGGTCCACTGCGCGACAAGTTTTTCAATTTCTTCATCCTTCTGCGAAGCTTGGCGGCAAGCGCCTCTTCACGGGCGGCAAGGTCCTCATCGTGGGCGTCGAGCAGAACGTGGCGCTCCCTCAGATTGGCGTCGTCCTTGGCGGCCTTTGCAGCGGCCTCCTCCTGGGCCTTCTCGATGTCAAACTGCGTCAAGATGAGCTCTTGCCAGCGCTCGCTCACTTGCTCCTGGCTGGCCTTCAGCTCTGATCGGGCCTCGGCGAACCAGGTCTGCATCTGCACGATGCACTCCTGGAAATCTTCCTCTGCCCTGTCAACGACCGCCACCCTAGAGTCCAGCTTCTCCTTGCGATCACGGTGAAGCACTTGAAGCTTCTGGAATTGACGATGATTTCTTGGAGGAGCTGGTCTTCTTTGGAACCAATGCCGCTGGCGCCCGGCTCATCAACAACCTGGAGCCCGGAAGCGGCGAGGATTTCCTCGTCAAAAACCTCCCCTTCGGTTGGTGCTCTGGTGCTTGTCGTTCCTGGGATGTTGACGAACAGATCACCGCCTACTTTCAGGTATCTTCTCGGGGTGGGGGCTTCAGAGGTTGATGGTTGATCGTCAACCACCTTCTCCCCGGCAGCTGAGGGCTTTGGGGCCGGTGTAGCACCAGGCGCTCTTGTGGAAGAATTGCCATCGGTACGGTCACTGATGTCTACTACACAACCTTCTTCTTGTAGACGTTGTTCGGCCTGCAAGTGCACAGGTTTGTAGGACAGTAGCAAATTTCCCTGAAGTGGATGACCTAATGTCACGCCCAAGATGCGACCCTATCCTAAAGGAACTCGAAGGTCCCACCAAGGATAGAAGCGCATCTTGAAGACGCTTTTGCAAGGTGGATATCATTACATCAACATTACATAATAGATAGGAATACATACATAAGGCATACAATGCCACATGAATACAACATCATCTTACATAAGAGCACCATCCGACTATAGATGAAACACAAACAGAAACTCAAACGACATCCACCCTACTAGCCCAGGCTGCCGACCTAGAACCTATCCCATGATCGAAGAAGAAGCAGAAGAAGAACTCCAAAACAAGTAACATCACTCTCGCGTCAAGATCATCGCATAACCTATACCTACCACTGTTGTTGTAGTAATCTGTGAGCCACGAGGACTCAACAATCCCATAACCATGGGTATCAAGACTAGCAAAGCTTAAAGGGGGTAAGGAAGGGGTAAAGTGGTGAGGTTGCAGCAGAGACTAAGCATGATATGGTGGCTAACATACGCAAATAAGAGCGAGAAGAGAACAAATGGAACGATCGTGAAGCTAGCAATGATCAAGAGGTGATCCTGAACTCCTACTTACATCACACATAACCCAAAACCGTGTTCACTTCTCGGACTCCGCCGAAAAGAGACCACCACGGCTACACACACGGTTGATGCATTTTAATTCGGATCTGGTGTCAAGTTAACTACAACCGGACATTAACAAATTCCCATCTGCCACATAACCGCGGGCACGGCTCTCGAAAGTTTATACCCTGCAGGGGTGTCCCAACTTAGCCCATGATAAGCTCTCACGGTCAACAAAGGATATTCCTTCTCCCAGGAAGACCCGATCAGTCTCGGAATCCCGTTTTACAAGACATTTTGACAATGGTAAAACAAGACCAGCAAGACCGCCCGATGCGCCGACATCCCGATAGGAGCTGCAAATATCTCGTTCTCAGGGCAACACCAGATGAGCAATCCGTACAACTAAAACAAGACCTCAAGTTTCCCTGAGGGGGCGCTGCAAAGGGCACTGGTTTGGACCAGCACTTAGAGAAGGACTGGCCCAGGGCGGCTAAATAAAGATGACCCTCAGGCTCCGGAAACCCAAGGGAAAAAGGGCTACGTGAGGCAAATGGTAAAACCAAGGTCGGGCCTTGCTGGAGGAGTTTTATTCAAAGCAAACTGTCAAGGGGGTCCCATAAATCACCCGACCGCATAAGGAACGCAAAATCCAGGAACATAACACCGGTATGACGGAAACAAGGGTGGCAAGCGTGGAACAAAACACCAGGCATAAGGCCGAGTCTTCCACCCTTTACCAAGTATATAGATGCATTAATAATATAAGAGATATTGTGATATCCCAACATAATCCTGTCCACCATGGATCAATCTTCAACTTCACGTTCAACTAACAACGCTATTAGAGGTGCTGAGCAAAGCGGTAACATAGCCAAGCAATGGTTCGCTAGGAAGCAAGAAAAAGGTTAGAGGCTGACATGGCAATTTGGGAGGCTTGAAGAGCAAATGATAGGTAGCAAATCATAGTGATAGAACGAAGCAACTAGCATAGCAATGATAGTAATGAGATCCAAGGTGACGGTCATCTTACCTAAAATCCTGCTATGAAGAAGAACGAGTCCATGAAGAAAACAAACGAATATAGTCGAACGAATCCTCACAACTCCGGAACGAAACCGAAGCTAACGAGAGAAGCAAACCGGAAAGAAGCAAACAACATGGTAAACACACAAGCATAACATGGCATGATGCACAATCAAGTATGATGCATGTCCGGTTTAATGAGGCATGGCATGGGAATATGCACAAACAACACTACAAGTTAAGTGGAGCTCAATATGCAACGAGTTGCATATTGACGAAACATCACATCAATTATTTAGTTCTCTCTCGTTTAGGTACTCAACAATATTAAATGTTATTAAACATGGCAAGAGGTGAAGCATAATTAAACTAACTATTTAGGCAAGTTTAAATGAGGACGGAAACAACAAACAACAATTCTGGAAAATCCCCATATGAAAATTATGAATTTGGTACTGTTCTGCCCCAAAACATATTTTATTGTTGTTAAACAGGAAAATAAAGTGCACCATGTTAAACTAGGCATTTTCCACCCCATTTACATATAAAGTTTATTAAATTTGGAGCTACGATTAATTAGTTATGAAATAAAACATTTTAGCATGGCATTTAGCAAATTAAAGCAAACAACAAGTTAAATGTTTTAAACATGGAAGAAAACATCATATTATGAAACTAGATGCAATTCTAAGCATTTTACATATATAATTCATTTTAATCCGATGCACCATTTGTGAGTTTTTAAATGCATGAACTATAGGGACTTTTCTGCAAAACAGCGTTCTCTGGATAATTGGTAAAATCGCAGGCAGGGAAAAAAACATGAGTCGGGCCGAAACTGATTGCAGGCCTAACCGGAACAGGAGCTGGGGGCCGCTCACCATGGGCTTCGGCCCAGTCGGTGGAAGAGGCGCTGGGCCTTGGTGAGAGGAGGCAGGGCGCAGTTAACGGGCGCTGCTGGAGCTGGGCTTCGCATGAGGAAGAGGAGGGGTCAACGCGCGGCAACGGTTTCCTTGTTTGATGCAGGGGTAGCAGGGCGATGGCGAGGCAGAGGACGCCGGCTGGTGATGCACTGGTGGCGCTAGAGGTGGCCGGAGGAAGCGGATCCGGGCGGCGAGGTAGAAGACCGGCGGCGACGGCTGCTGCTGAAGGGGATCAAGGCGGCGTGGTCCTCCCCTGCTTGATGCAGAGGCTGGCGCGAGACTAGAAGCAGCAGATGAATAGTGGCGCTACAACGGGACTTGCTGCGGAGGGTCTTGGGGCTCCGGTGAGCTGAGGAGGTCAGGCAACGACGGGGATGGCCAGAACCCAACGGATCCGAGGCCATGGTGGCCAACGGAGACGAGACGGGCAGCGCTTGAAGCTTCGGCCATGGCTCCTGTGAAGGTTCAGAGAGAGGAAGAGAACTGCGTGAGAGGGAGAAAAACAGAGGGAGGAAGGAGAAAAATGGGAGGCGTGGGGCTGGCCTGGAGGCGCTCGAGGGCGAGGACGACTTGGGGTGGCGACGATGGGGAAGGGGAGCAGCACGGCTGCCGGCAGGAGCTCCAAGCTTTGGTGGCCGCAGCCATGGTGCGGTGCTCCTACGATGAAAACAGAGAAGGGCGAGATGTGAGAGGAGTAGGAACCGGAGGAAGGAAGGGGAAGGAAGACAGGAAGGAGGGCGACGGAGTCTGTCCTGGCGACTCGGGATCGAGACCATCTCGATCTGGTGGTTGGGGCGCCATGGGGCTGTAGGAGCTCAGGGATGGAGGGCTCGGGTGCGGGAGGAGCTTGGGTTGGCCGGGAGATGATCCCAAGGTGGGAGGAGGAGGCTGCAGGCTTCGGTGGTAGTGGAGGGGATCGATGGAGGTAGGTAGCGGGATGGATCCCGAGAGAGTGGCGGCGGGGATGGGAGTGATGGGACATGAAGCCTAGGTTTTAGGGATTGCACTAGGGTTGCCGACTATATATATATGAAAGGGGAAAGATTTGGATCCTCCGATCGCGATCGGGCGGTCCTGAATAAATAGCTTAGGGGAGTCCAGCAAATAAACGCATATGTTTTATAGATGTTTGGGGATGATCCGGATTCAACGGTCATGACTGCTCGGGTTGGGTTCGAGACAGTTTTCGGACGCGCGCAAGAGGGGGTCGGAGCGCTGGCAAGAGAGGTTAGGTGGTCACGGTCAAGAGGGAAGCGAAAACCCGATAGGTCTCGGAACGGTCAACGAAGGCAAGGGGGGACGCGGCAACTACGAACGGGTGCAAGTTTTTAAGAAAACAATGTCGATGCAATGTGCATGATGCTATGACATGAGATGCATGACATGAACAAAATGCAAAACAAAAGACAAAACCCAACCATGGGGGAAATAACATATCACATCTCCAGAAAAGGCAAGAGTTGGAGTTACGAATATGGAAAGTTCTATCCAGGGCGTTACAACACTCCACCACTACGAGAGGATCTCGTCCCGAGATCTAGGATGGCACCGGAGGAAAAAAGCAAGAGGAATATAAGAGGTAAAACTAAGTTGCTTCTTCGACAAATGAGTGAAACCACGAACCTTGAGAGGTTGAAAAGTTGAAAGAAAGAGCACAACAGAGTTGAACACAATTGAGAGCACTGCGGTAGAAAAATGGAAACAAGGAACACCATTTGAACCTTGGAGGTTGCAAAGCTATGAATGACGAGTACACTGGATAAGAAGCAATTGGAACCACTCTGGTTAAAATAAGATGAGAGAGGAAGAATTCAGGCAGCACTCGGTTGAACATGGAAGGAATAGGACATGAACTTGAGAAAATGGGATCATACTTGATGAAATCAACAACACACTGCCTCCAGAACTATTGAAAGAATGGCACAATGAGTAAGAAGGATTTCAGACAGCACTAAGGTTGAAAAGAGAGGCAAAACTTGATAAGATGAAAGAACTTGAATGAGAACACAACAATCCGGTTAAATGGATGAGCACGAAAAGAACACGATCCTCACAATCGAAATGATGAGTGAAAAGAGCAACATCACAATGCCTCTGGAAGAAAGAATAGAAGATAGATCATTGGAATAACAGAATGGAGAAGAAAATGCCAACTTCTGCCACAAATGAGCTTGGAAAGCACCCTTCCAAGAAGGTTACAACGGGGTTGTTGCAAAAACAACAACGAAAAGCACAAGCTTGTTTTGGGCTTATGGCAAACATCTCAAAATGATGAGGTAACAACCGGCCACCGATGGAAACAGTTAATTGGATTGAGATCAGCAAGGAGATGAAAACTCCTTTTAATGAGAGAATAGGAGGAAACTTGGATTATCAATAGGCACCACAATTAGCAACATTCCTTAGGGAAGGCTTTAGGTGAAATCTATACCAAGATAACTCCAACAAAGAGATTGATGGATTTAAAATACCTCATTCTTGACAATATATGACTCAAGAAACATGAAGGAAATTGTCAAGAGTGACATAACACCACCTCAAAAGATAAGGTAGAAAGAATTGCGCTTCGGATGCAAGATGAAGAATCAGATGAAGAATGTTTGAACTCCACAAAACAAAACATGTGTTTAGCACCATGTTTATTTTTGAGTATAGCTTGGCGGATCATAACTTCGAGAGAAATCTTGAAGAACAATTGAAGAATGAAAAGAATCCTTGATGAACCGTCATGTAGAGCCTCCATGAAGAACTCTGGTAATAAAAGGGTGATAGACAGGAAGAGAAGTTGAAAACACAAGGTGAAGCCTTGCAATAATTTAGGTGGAGCTTCGCGACGATATAACCGAGAAAACTTGGAACTCTGGAAAAAAGAAAAGATGAAACACTAGAAACAAGAATTACTTCATCATGAACAATCTCCGGAAGAAAAGGATTGAATCACCTCGAGGAAATAAGAATAAGATTTATTGTATGCTTATCCTTCATCAAATTAAATTGATGACAAGCAATGGATTTGGCATACTACTTATTCCCGTAGAAAGTATTAAGAGAGATATAGCGCACACTTGAGAAGGTCTTGATGGAACCACCGATGGGATTGAAACAACAAATAAATTAATATGAGAACAAAGGAAGAGGAATCTTGAACAAACGATCGTAAGAATTGAAAATGAAAGTAGCAAAGGCACAATTCACCGGGAAGAATTGGAAAACGAATGAAGATACTTGAGGGGATTTAGATACATGAGAACGAAGAGGCCATGAACTTATTAGAGAATACTTGAATGATGCACCGGATAGATTTGGAGAACAAGAGTTGATGGTTGAGAATGAGTAATATTCAGAAATGATGGCATTCAGATTATCAAGAAAGGAAGCAACTCCTGAAATGCATCGGATGGTTGAAAAGAATTCTCACAATCGAAAACAATTATGAGAGGATGACATAAGCTAGAACTATGAATCTTCAAGAGAACGGACCAAGATTTAAGAGAAATCCTTCTTCGGTCTTCAAATGTTGAGAATGATGATGAGAACCACCATGAATTGTTGAGATACTCTGGGAGAATTAAAAGAGGAAAGGTTGAGCCAAAGATGAAAATAATTTGAAAATGACCTTGGAGAAGGCATGTGATTGATGAAAATTCATTCTTACGTCAAACTATGAAATGAATTTGAGGATCGCTCCTGATAATTTGAAGAGTTAGGTAAGATCCTGGGAAAAGACCTGTGGGTTAGGGCCCACTCAAAAGAAAACACCGTTGGAAATCATTTTAAAGAGAGATTGCACTGGTTGAATTAAATAGCTTGAGTGAGATAACAATCTCCAAATAGCTTGAATGGATTAAGAATGGAAACACAAATCTTCTGAGATATCTTCAGCACTCTAGAAAAAATGAATAGGAAGAAGTGAATGATTAAGAGGTGCATCGGCATGAGAAAGCATTAGAAACGAGGAAAGGGATATGATCAACAATGAAAGCTTGAATTAAATCCACCGGAGAAGAAAAATAACGAAGAATGATGAACTCAAAGCTCTGTTAGTATCTTCCTGAGAATCACCGGATAAGAACATTGACGGGAAAAGAATGGAGAAACTTCACATCCATAAGATGGAAACTTGATTAAGATATCTGAGTCCTTGAAGAAAAGGGTGGGAGGGCGGGAAAACAAAGGCAACTTGGGGAGATGGGATGGATACCGTTGAGAAAACTTAGAATTGATCTCACGAATGTTGAAATGATCGGATCCACTTGAAGAGAAGCACGCCGGTTGGAAAAGAATTAACATGTCAATCTCGATGATCAAAAGGATTAGTACTCCCATAGAAATATGAGAACACCGCTTGAAAGGTATGGAATCAACACTTGACATTGAAGCAACTCGAATACCACAACTCAAAACAAAACAAAGGATTGGCTTGCAGTATAAGCCGGAACAAATATATATGATAGAGATTTACCCAATCCCATATCATGCATCTGTCGGAAAGATATTCTAGGAGCTACTTGAATTCCCACCTATAAAACTCCCGAAACTTTCTGGTTATGCAATCTGGTGTTGGGGATACAGGGGAAGCAATATATCTCACCCAAACTAACAATCCCTACATCCAGCTGTATCCATCCGTCAACACATAACCAAGAAAACTCCGGAAATCATGTACCTCAACCTTTGAAAAGCATCCGTGATACGAGCTATGGCAATACTCCCGAACTCCCGAGTACTGGGTGGCATCGAGGTTATCTCACCAACAACTGCATAAAAGAGATTTTCAATGTCGGCAAAACTCAGGTATTCCAGAACTGCAACAATAAAATTGTGACGACAACACCTCGGAGCTCAACTCCCTGGGACACTGCCACAACCCCTAAATGTCAGGAGGCACCAAGAACAATGTTCTCGTCACAAGAATATCGGAACTATCCCAAGATACCCGCGAGATCCTAAAAGAATTTTAGTGAAATTTGAGGAGAGAAAAGACAAAACATCTACATCAGGAGTCCTCACCAGAGCGACGAAGGGGGCTGAGGAGTAAAAAGAATCCTACTCTCTGATATATATAATCCTAAGACTCAAAATAGTTTTTTTTTCTAGACTCAACAACGACCAACAATCAAGGGGGCTCCTATGGTCGGTCGAGGCTCTGATACCAACTTGTCACGCCCAAGATGCAACCCTACCCTAAAGAAACTCGAAGGTCCCACCAAGGATAGAAGCGCATCTTGAAGACGCTTTTGCAAGGTGGATATCATTACATCAACATTACATAATAGATAGGGGTACATACATAAGGCATACAATGCCACACAAATACAACATCATCTTACATAAGAGCACCATCCGACTATGGATGAAACACAAACAAAAACTCAAACGACATCCACCCTGCTAGCCCAGGCTGCCGACCTGGAACCTATCCCCTCATCGAAGAAGAAGCAGAAGAAGAACTCCAAAACAAGTTAGATCGCTCTCGCGTCAAGATCATCACATAACCTGTACCTGCCACTGTTGTTGTAGTAATCTGTGAGCCACGAGGACTCAGCAATCCCATAACCATGGGTATCAAGACTAGCAAAGCTTAAAGGGGTAAGGAAGGGGTAAAGTGGTGAGGTTGCAGCAGCGACTAAGCATGATATGGTGGCAAACATATGCAAATAAGAGCGAGAAGAGAACAAACGGAATGATCGTGAAGCTAGCAATGATCAAGAGGTGATCCTGAACTCCTACTTACGTCAAACATAACCCAAAACCATGTTCACTTCTCGGACTTCGCCGAAAAGAGACCATCATGGCTACACACACGGTTGATGCGTTTTAATTCGGATCTGGTGTCAAGTTACCGGACATTAACAAATTCCCATCTGCCACATAACCGCGGGCACGGCTCTCGAAAGTTTATACCTTGGAGGGGTGTCCCAACTTAGCCCATGATAAGCTCTCACGGTCAACGAAGGATATTCCTTCTCCCAGGAAGACCCGATCAGTCTCGGAATCCCGGTTTACAAGACATTTTGACAATGGTAAAACAAGACCAACAAGGCCGCCCGATGCGCCGACATCCCGGTAGGAGCTGAACATATCTCGTTCAAAGGGCAACACCGGATGAGCAATCAGTACAACTAAAACCAGACCTCAAGTTTCCCTGAGGGGGCGCTGCAAAGGGCTCTGGTTCGGACCAGCACTTAGAGAAGCACTGGCCCGGGGGGGCTAAATAAAGATGACCCTCGGGCTCCGGAAACCCAAGGGAAAAAGGGCTAGGTGAGGCAAATGGTAAAACCAAGGTTGGGCCTTGCTGGAGGAGTTTTATTCAAAGCAAATTGTCAAGGGGTCCCATAAATCACCCAACCACGTAAGGAACGCAAAATCCGGGAACATAACACCGGTATGATTGAAACTAGGGCGGCAAGAGTGGAACAAAACACCAGGCATAAGGCCGAGTCTTCCACCCTTTACCAAGTATATAGATGCATTAATAATATAAGAGATATTGTGATATCCCAACATAATCCTGTCCACCATGGAGCAATCTTCAACTTCACCTGCAACTAACAACGCTATAAGTGGGGCTGAGCAAAGCGGTAACATAGCCAAGCAATGGTTTGCTAGGAAGCATGAAAAAGGTTAGAGGCTGACATGGCAATTTGGGAGGCTTGCAGAGCAAATGATAGGTAGCGCAGCATTGTGATAGAACGAAGCAACTAGCATAGCAATGATAGTAATGAGATCCAAGGTGACGGTTATCTTGCCTGAAATCCCGCTATGAAGAAGAACGAGTCCATGAAGAAGACAAACGGATGTAGTCGAACGAATCCTCACAACTCTGGAACAAAACCGAAGCTAACGAGAAGCAAACCGGAAAGAAGCAAACAACATGGTAAACACACAAGCATAAACATGGCATGATGCACAATCAAGTATGATGCATGTCCGGTTTAATGAGGCATGGCATGGCAATATGCAAAAAACACTACAAGTTAAGTGGAGCTCAATATGCAACGAGTTGCATATTGACGAAACACCACATCAATTATTTAGTTCTCTCTCGTTTAGGTACTCAACAATGTTGAACGTTATTAAACATGGCAAGAGGTGAAGCATAATTAAACTAACTATTTAGGCGAGTTTAAATTAGGACGGAAACAACAAACAACAATTCCGGAAAATCCCCATATGAAAACTACGAATTTGGTACTGTTCTACCCTAAAACATATTTTATTGTTGTTAAACAGGAAAATAAGGCGCACCATGTTAAACTAGGCATTTTCCCACCCCATTTACATATAAAGTTTATTAAATTTGGAGCTACGGTTAATTAGTTATGAAATAAAACATTTTAGCATGGCATTTAGCAAATTAAAGCAAACAAAAAGTTAAACGTTTTAAACATGGAAGAAAACAGCATATTATGAAACTAGATGCAATTCTAAGCATTTTACATATATAACTCATTTTAATTCGATGCACCATTTGTGAGTTATTAAATGCATGAACTATAGGGACTTTTCTGTAAAACGGTGTTCTCTGGATAATTGGTAAAATCGCAGGCAGGGAAAAAACATGAGTCGGGTCGAACTGATTGCGGGCCTAACAGGAACAGGAGCTGGGGGCAGCTCACCATGGGCTTCGGCCCAGTTGGTGGAAGAGGCGCTGGGCCTTGGCGAGAGGAGGCAGGGCACGGTTAACGGGCGCTGCTGGAGCTGGGCTTCGCGCGAGGCAGAGGAGGGGTCAACGCGCGGCAGCGGTTTCCTCATTCGATGTAGGGGTAGCAAAGCGATGGCGAGGCAGAGGACGTCGGCGATGCACTGGTGGCGCTGGAGGTGGCCGGAGGAAGCGGATCCGGGCGGCGAGGTAGAAGACCGGCGGCGACAGCTGCTGCCAAAGGGGATCAAGGCGGCGTGGTCCTCCCGTGCTCGATGCAGAGGCTGGCGCGGGACTAGAAGGAGAAGACGAACAGTGGCGCGGCGACAGGACTTGCAGTGGTGGGTCTTGGGGCTCCGGCGAGCTGAGGAGGTCCGGCAACGCCGGGGATGGCCGAAACCCAACGGATCCGAGGCCATGGCGGCGGCATCAGATGGAGACGAGACTGGCAGCGCTTGAAGCTTAGGTCATGGCTCCTGTGAAGTTTCAGAGAGAGGAAGAGAACTGCGTGAGAGGGAGAAAACAGAGGGAGGAAGGAGAAAAAGGGGAGGCGTGGGGCTGGCCTGGAGGCGCTCGAGGGCGAGGACGGCTTGGGGTGGCGATGATGGGGAAGGGGAGCAGCGTGGCTGCCGGCAGGAGCTCCAAGCTTTGGTGGCTGCAGCCATGGTGCGGTGCTCCTGCGATGAAAACTGAGAAGGGTGAGATGTCAGAGGAGAAGGAACCGGAGGAAGGAAGGGGAAGGAAGATAGGGAGGAGGGCGATAGAGTCTGGCCTGGCGACTCGGGATCGAGACCATCTCGATGTGGAGGTTGGGGCGCCACGGGGCTGTAGGAGCTCAGGGACGAAGGGCTCGGGCGCGGGAGGAGCTCGGGTTTGCCGGGAGATGATCCCAAGGTGGGAGGAGGAGGCTGCAGGCTTCGGTGGTAGTGGAGGGGATCGATGGAGGTAGGTGGCAGGATGGATCCCGAGAGAGTGGCGGCGGGGATGGGAGAGATGGGACAGGAAGCCTAGGTTTTAGGGATTGGACTAGGGTTGTCGACTATATATATACGAAAGGGGAAAGTTTTGGATCCTCTGATCACGATCGGGCGGTCCTGAATAAATAGCTTAGGGGAGTCCAGCAAATAAACGTAGATGTTTTATAGATGTTTGGGATGATCCGGATTCAACGGTCATGACTGCTCGGGTCGGGTTCGGGACAGTTTTCGAACGCGCGCAAGAGGGGGTCGGAGCGTTGGCAAGATAGGTTAGGTGGTCATGGTCAAGAGGGAAGAGAAAACCCGATAGGTCTCGGAACGGTCAACGAAGGCAAGGGGGACGCGGCCACTACGAACGGGTGCAAGTTTTTAAGAAAACAGTGCCGATGCAATGTTCATGATGTTATGAGATGAGATGCATGACATGAACAAAATGCAAAACAAAAGACAAAACCCAACCACGGAGGAAATAACATATCACATCTCCGGAAAAGGCAAGAGTTGGAGTACGAATATGGAAAGTTCTATCCGGGGCATTACACCTAAGGTTTATCAATCCGTGGGAGGCGTAGGATGAAGATGGTCTCTCTCAAACAACCCTGCAACCAAATAACAAAGAGTCTCTTGTGTCCCCAACACACCCAATACAATGGTAAATTGTATAGGTGCACTAGTTCAGTGAAGAGATGGTGATACAAGTGCAATATGGATGGTGGATAAAGGTTTTTATAATCTGAAATTATAAAAACAGCAAGGTAACTAATGATAAAAGTGAGCACAAACGGTATTGCAATGGTAGGAAACAGGGCCTAAGGTTCATACTTTCACTAGTGAAAGTTCTCTCAACAATAATAACATAGATAGATTATATAAGAATCCCTCAACATGCAACAAAGAGTCACTCCGAAGACACTAATAGCAGAGAACAAACGAAGAGATTATGGTAGGGTACGAAACCACCTCAAAGTTATTCTTTCGGATCGATCTATTCAAGAGTTCGTACTAGAATAACACCTTAAGACACAAATCAACAAAAACACTAATGTCACCTAGACACTCCATTGTCACCTCAAGTATCCATGGGCATGATTATACGATATGCATCACACAATCTCAGATTCATCTATTCAACAAACACAAAGTACTTCAAAGAGTGCCCCAAAGTTTCTACCGGAGAGTCAAGACGAAAACGTGTGCCAACCCCTATGCATAGGTTCATGGGTGGAACCCGCAAGTTGGTCACCAAAACATACATCAAGTGGCACATGAGATCCCACTGTCACCACAGATAAGCACGGCAAGACATACATCAAGTGTTCTCAAATCATTAAAGACTCAACCCGATAAGATAACTTCAAAGGGAAAACTCAATCCATTACAAGAGAGTAGAGGGGGAGAAACATCATAAGATCCAACTATAATAGTAAAGCTCGCGATACATCAAGATCGTGCCATAGAGGCAACACGAGAGAGAGAGATCAAACACATAGCTACTAGTACATACCCTCAGCCTCGAGGGTGAACTACTCCCTCCTCGTCATGGATAGCACCGGGATGATGAAGATGGCCACTGGTGACGGATCCCCCCCTCCGACAGGGTGCCGGAATAGGCTTCCGAGAGGTTTTTGGTGGCTACAGAGGCTTGCAGCGGCGGAACTCCCGATCTATCTTCTACTTGGATGTTTTTAGGGCACGTGGGACTATATAGGCGAAAGAAGTCGGTCGGGAGGTGCTCGAGGGGCCCATGAGACAGGGGGGCGTGCCCAGGAGGGGTGGGCGTGCCCTCCTATCTCCTGGCCTCCTCGAGGATCTTCTGACCTGAACTCCAAGTCTCCAGGATCATATTCTTCCAAAAAATCACGTTGTCGAAGGTTTCATTCTGTTTGGACTCCGTTTGATATTCCTTTTCTTCCAAATACTGAAACAGGCACTAAAACAACAATATGGGCTGGGCCTCCAGTTAATAGGTTAGTCCCAAAAGTAATATAAAAGTGTATAATAAAGACCGTAATCATTCAAAACAGATAATAAAATGGCATGAATGCTTCATAAATTATAGATACGTTGGAGACGTATCAGCATCCCCAAGCTTAATTCCTACTCGTCCTCGAGTAGGTAAATGATAAAGAATGAATTTATGAAGTGTGAATGCTAGAGGTGCACAAGTTTGATCAATGATAATTTCAATCACCTTTTCTAGCATGATTATATGTCATAATAGTAGTTCATCTCATAAAACTTCTCAAGATCAAGTAACAAGCTATTCACATGTTAAAGCATAGACCATAAACTTTCTTGAAAACTAGCAAACTGCATTCTTTGTCATCAAATAATTCCAATTCATCTTATTTTCAGGAAGGGTCTATGTCAGAGCTTTGATTTAGCAAACTTCACATACTCAATTACCATATAGTCTTCTGCAATTGCTAACACTCACGCAATACTAATGGTTATGGAGTTTTAATCAGACACAGAGAAAGATAGGGGCTTATAATGTTGGCTCCAAACGTATTCACCTTTGGGTGATGTCAACAATAATAGTTCATGCTAACGTACATCCAATTGGATATATATATATATATATATATCAGGATCACCCCAACACAAAGTGCTTGCCAATGGATAAAATGAACAAGGGAAAGGTGAAGATCACCTTGACTCTTGCATAAAGTAAAATACATAAAGTAAAAAGATAGGCCCTTCGCAGAGGGAAGCAGAGGTTGCCATGTGATTTTAGGGTTGGATACACAAAATCTTAATGCGAAAGAACGTGACTTTATATTGCCCCTTGTATATGGACCTTTATTATGCAGTCTGTCGCTTTTATTGCTTCCATAACAAGATCGTACAAAGCTTATTCTCTCCGCACTAATAAGTCTTGCATATTTAGAGAGCAATTTTTATTGCTTGCACCAATGACAACTTACTTGAAGGATCTTACTCAATCCATAGGTAGGTATGGTGGACTCTCATGGCACAACTGGGTTTAAGGATATTTGGAAGCACAAGTAGTATCTCTACTTGGTGCTAGGAATTTTGGCTAGCATGAGGGGGAAAGGCAAGCTCAACATGTTTGAATGATCCATGACAATATACTTTAACTGAGATGTGAGAAAACATAACCCATTACATTGTCTTCCTTGTCCAACATCAAATATTTTGCATGTCATACTTAATGAGTGCTCACAATTATAAAACATGTCCATGATAATATATTTATATGTGAAATCTCTCTTCCTTCAATATTCTTCCATGAATTGTTCAAATGACCAATACAATGCTTGCTAACCTTCAATAAATTTACAACATCTACTTCTTATATGTGAAGTCAGTACTCCCCATGGCATAAGCAAATGAAACATATATAATTTCAGAATTATGACATTCAACTCAATCAACCATTTACTCATAGGATATAAGTGAAGCACATGAGTAAATGACAAACTACTCCAACAAGATATAAGTAAAGATCAATGAGTAGTTAAATAATTATGTAACTATGTGAAGACTCTCTCTCATTTAAGAATTTCAGATCTTGGTATTGTAATGAAACAGCAAGCAAAGCAAAACAAAATGACATTGCAAGGATAGCACGACTCATGTGAAGAAGCAAAAACTTAGGTTCAACCGATACTAACGATAATTGTTGAAGAAGAAAGGTGGGATGCCTACCGGGGCATCCCCAAGCTTAGATGCTTGAGACTTCTTGAAATATTATATTGGGGTGCCTTGGGCACCCCCAAGCTTGAACTTTTGTGTCTCCTTAATTCCTTTCGTGTCACGGTTTCCTAAATCTCAAAAGCTTCATCCACAACAAACTCAACAAGAACTCATGAGATAAGTTAGTATAAACCAATGCAAAAACCTTATCATCTTCTACTGTAAAAAATAACTAACATTATTATTCAGCATTGAATACTAAATGTCTCTTCATATTTAATACTCCTATCCTCAAATAGAATCATTAAACAAGCAAGCATATGCAAACAATGCAAACATAACAGCAATCTGCCAAAACAGTATAGTCTGTAAAGAATGCAAGATTCATCAAACTTCCCTAACTCCAAAAATTATAAGAAAATACTACGCTGTAAAAGATTTATCAGAGCTCATTATGCAAAAAGATTCAACATTATATCACTCCATGAATTTTCTAGGGAATTTTTGAAACAGCGATAAACTTTCTGTTTTCAAACAGCAACATGTATACTTGCAAAATAAGCATGGTAAAGGCTATCCCTGACATTTTTATTGAAAATATAGATGCAAAACATTAATATAAATAACAGCAATAAAATACTAACAAAATAAAATGATGCTCCAAGCAAAACACATATCATGTGGTGAATAACAATATAGCTCCAAGTAAAGTTACCGATGAACGAAGACGAAAGAGGGGATGCCTTCCGGGGCATCCCCAAGCTTAGGCTCTTGGTTGTCCTTGAATATTACCTTGTGGTGCCTTGTGCATCCCCAAGCTTAGTCTCTTGCCACTCCTTATTCCATAGTCCATCGAATCTTTTACACAAAACTTGAAAACTTCAACCACACAAAACTCAAAACAAAACTCATAAGCTCCGTTAGTGTAAGAAAATAAATCACCACTTTAAGGTACTGTAATGAACTCATTATAAATTAATATTGGTGTTAAACCTAATGTATTAAAACTTCTCTATGGTTCATACCCTTACATACTAGCCATAGATTCATCAAAATAAGCAAACAACGCAATGAAAACAGAATCTGTCAAAAACAGAACAGTCTGTAGTAATCTGTATCAAACGTATACTTCTAGAACTCCAAAAATTCTGAAATAAATTGATGGACCTGAGGAATTTGTCTATTAATCATCTGCAATAAGAATCAAACTAAAATCACTCCCCAGTAAAAACATGGCAGCTAATCTCATGTGCGCTAAAGTTTCTGTTTTTTACAGCATGATCATAAAGACTTCACTCAAGTCTTCCCAAAGGTTCTACTTGGCACAAACACTAATTAAAACATGAAACACCATCTAACCAGAGGCTAGATGGATTATTTATTATGGTAGGGTACGAAACTACCTCAAAGTTATTCTTTCGGATCGATCTATTCAAGAGTTCATACTAGAATAACACCTTAAGACACAAATCAACCAAAACCCTAATGTCACCTAGACACTCCATTGTCACCTAGAGTATCCGTGGGCATGATTATACGATATGCATCACATAATCTCAGATTCATCTATTCAACCAACACAAAGTACTTCAAAGAGTGCCCCAAAGTTTCTACCGGAGAGTCAAGACAAAACGTGTGCCAACGCCTATGCATAGGTTCATGGGCGTAACCTGCAAGTTGGTCACCAAAACACACATCAAGTGGCACATGATATCCCATTGTCACCATAGATAAGCATGGAAAGACATACATCAAGTGTTCTCAAATCATTAAATACTCAATCCCATAAGATAACTTCAAAGGGCAAACTCAATCCATTACAAGAGAGTAGAGGGGGAGAAACATCATAAGATCCAACTATAATAGCAAAGCTCGCGATACATCAAGATCGTGCCTTAGAGGGAACACGAGAGAGAACATGAGAGAGAGAGAGAGATCAAACACATAGCTACTGGTACATACCCTCAGCCTCGAGGGTGAACTACTCCCTCCTCATCATGGGTAGCCCCGGGATGATGAAGATGGCCACCGGTGAGGGATCCCCCCTCCGGTAGGGTGCCGGAACGGGCTCCCGAGAGGATTTTGGTGGCTACAAAGGCTTGCAGCGGCGGAACTCCTGATCTATCTTCTCCTTAGATGTTTTTAGGGTACATGGGACTATATAGGCGAAAGAAGTCGGTCGGGAGCTGCTCGAGGGTCCCATGAGACAGGGGGTGCGCCCAGGGGGGGTGGGCGCACCCTCCTATCTCCTGGCCTCCTCGAGGATCTTCTGACGTGAACTCCAAGTCTCCAGGATCATATTCTTCCAAAAAATCACGCTACCGAAGGTTTCATTCTGTTTGGACTCCGTTTGATATTCCTATTCTTCGAAATACTGAAACAGGCAATAAAACAGCAATATGGGTTGGGCCTTCGGTTAATAGGTCAGTCCCGAAAGTAATATAAAAGTGTAAAATACAACCTGTAATCATTCAAAACAGATAATAAAATAGCATGAATGCTTCATAAATTATAGATACGTTGGAGACGTATCAGTCGCCGGTCTCCTTGCTGGCCTCCCCGGTAGACCCCTTGGCGGCTGTCGGTGTCAAAACCGGCGGATCTCGGGTAGGGGCTCCCGAATTGTGCGTCTAGGCGGATGGTAACAGGAGACAGGGGACACGATGTTTTTACCCAGGTTTGAGCCCTCTCGATGGAGGTAAAACCCTACTCCTGCTTGATAAATATTGATGATATGGGTAGTACAAGAGTAGATCTACCACGAGATCAGAGAGGCTAAACCCTAGAAGCTAGCCTATGGTATGATTGTTGTTCGTCCTACGGACTAAAATCCTCCGGTTTATATAGATACTGGAGAGGGCTATGGTTACACAGAGTTGGTTACAATGGGAGGAGATCTACATATCCGTATCGCCAAGCTTGCCTTCCACGCCAAGGAAAGTCCCATCCGGACACAGGACGAAGTCTTCAATCTTGTATCTTCATAGTCCAGGAGTCCGGCCAAAGGTCATAGTCCGGTCATCCAGACACCCTCTAACCCAGGAGTCCCACAGTAGCCCCTGAACCAGGCTTCAATGACGACGAGTCCGGCGCGCAAATTGTCTTCGGCATTGCCAGGCAGGTTCCTCCTCCGAATACTTCACAGAAGATGTTGAACACAAGGATAGTGTCCGGCTCTGCAAAATAAGTTCCACATACCACCGTAGAGAGAATAATATTTGTACAAATCTAATCTGCTGACGTATTCTACAGCGTGACATCATGCCACGGCCAGGCCTTTATTCAAATTGTTTTACGTCCCACCTCAGCGCGTTTAGCGAGGCGGTTTTCTTGGCACGTCTTGCCAAAGCAGAGATCATGTCCCCTTATTCCGGTATTCTCATCAATACGGGCGTGGGTAACCCAACCATGCCATTGGTATGTCTCTTTAATCGAAAGTGAGTCCCAAACGGTCACGGGGAGGGCTCTTGGTATTCAACCTCTTTATAAAGAGACCAAGGCTTGACTCCTTTCTTTCAATCCCAATCAAATCCGCCTCTCGCCTTGAGTTCCAACACCCAAAGCTCCAGATTCAGGCGCTTCGGACCTTCGATGATGTCCGGCTCCGACCTTCAAGGCCGGTGGATGCCTTCCTCCGTTACGGAAGAAGACGTGTTAAAGTTAAGAGACGCCAGGTATCTAACCGGCGAAATATTGCATAGGCTGCCTGCTCAAGGGCAGGTCATTCCCACTCCCAAGCCCGGTGAGGGCGTGGTGTTTGCATCTCACTTCCTTCGGGGGCTAGGCTTCCCGATTGATCCCTTCATGAGGGGGCTCATGTTTTACTACGGGCTGGAATTTCACGACTTAGCTCTGGAGTCCATCCTCCATATCTCATCGTTCATTGTCGTGTGCGAGGCCTTCCTCCATATTACCCCTCACTTCGGATTGTGAATTAAGACCTTCAAGGTAGAGCCGAAGATGATCGAGGGGCAGAACACAGAGTGCGGAGGGGCTATTATAAGCAAGATTGCCGACGCTCCATGGCTCGAGGGCTCTTTTCAAGAGGAGTTTGGCTCTGGGCAACGAGAGTGGTTCTACATCACAGCTCCCAGGGGCACCAAATGGGTGGCGCCTCCTGCCTTTCGCTCGGGTCCCCCACCACAGCTGGCGTAATGTGTCAATGAAGGGCTCATCTGGGGGCCGTCCTAGGACGTGCCCTTGTTGCAGGGCCGCATTAAAGATCTCCTGGAAAGAGATATCAATCTGGCCGTAGTGACGCAGGTTATGCTGATTCGTCGCATCCTGCCCTGCAAACGCCGTCCCCTCCGCCTGTGGGAGTTTAATCCGGAAGGACCACGAGCTCTCCAACATTTTATGGGCACGACGCCCGTGGAGATGTACAAATTGTTCTTTGGATCACAAGCAATGTGTCCGGACTCGTCCGAGGACGCAGGTCTGAGCTGCAATCACCCGGATACTCAAGTAAGTTTCCCTGTACCCAGCGCTATCCGTATATTTATCATAAAATTGCCCTTAAAAGAGTTGTCCTTTAAATAGGAATGGATAGAGAAAGAGAAATTAATCAGGTGTCCGGCTCCCCTCCCTGAGACTACGCCGGATCCCGTGTTAACCAGGATGTTGGAGGTTGTGCCTTTGGAAGAAGGCAAAGAGGGGAACAAGGAAGCTACCGCCTCCCCGAAGGAGGCTGTTAGGGAAGGAGGAATCGAGAATTCCTCCATCCAGGGGAAAAAGAGGACCGCCTCTGAAGACCCGGAGGCTATGGCCTCAAAGCGGGGGAAGAAATCTTCATCAGAGGGTCCGGCGCCGGGAGGTGCCTCGGTCGCATTGCGTCCCCAAGGGGATCAGCTCTCCACCGAGCCGTAAGTAGAAAAGGGGGGTTTAAAACTAAGAGACATCCCCGTTCTATTTCTGAGGAAGATAACCGACATTTAACCTTGTAGTTCGGATCTCCGCCCTTCTCAGCAGAGCTCATCTTTCAGGGGATCTTCGCCCGGAGATGATGGAGAGCGGAACGCCTCCCCCTGCCGTACCACCTTGCGAGGCGGGCGACCCTGAGGTGTCGTCATGGAGGGTTTCTTCGAATCCGACAGGGCCAGAATATAGTCGTATAGCCCACCAAGGCCCTCCGTGTCCGGCCTTCGAAGAAGGCCATCGAACAAGTCCGGCACCGTCCGGTGCACGGTCGGAGGAGCTGAAGGATCTGCTCGGGCAAGCATCTACCTTAGAAGAACACCGTGCGTTGATGGATACAGTGATTAGAAGGATTTCATCCGCGGAGAGCGGGTTGTACGAGGCCGTCAGGAGTTTACTGATAGGTTTTGAGGTACGTGAAATGATGTACCTTTTGACAGATCCGCATATATAAGATGCTCCCTGTATACATAGTAGCCCCTGAGACTCGGTGCGTTGTCAAAAAGGACGGCACGCCGAGGATCATAATCCCAGGTATAATATTACTCCTTTCCTATGTAGGTGGCAAAGTGTCCGGTGGCTGGCCGGACTGAAGGATTTGCCGAACTAAAGTGGCAACTTGACGTGGCAGATGCCGACATCGCGCTTGTCAACAGGCGGCTTGGCGAGGCACAAGGTATATAATTTCTCCGAAGACACTTGGTAAGAGGAGCTTGATGCCCGTACCTTACAACATATGTGCTTGATGCAGATGGTGCCGCTGCCATGGAGAACCTTCGGGCGGAACTTGCCCGAGCCAAGGAGCAGGCAAGAAAAAGCGATGCGGCTGCCTTAAAGGCGGGTGAAGAGCTGAAAGCCGAACAGGCTACTCACTTCCAAAGCAAGAAGGAAATGGCCGAGATGGCTGAAAAGTTGAAGAATGCTGCCGACCGTTGCAAGCTTCTTGAAAAAGAAGATCGGGTGGCACAGAAGGACCTAGAGAAGGTCACTACCGAGGCCAAGGATACTCTCTTTGCGATGAGAGCTATGAAGGAGGAGCTACGTCAGGCTGGAGATATCACGACTGGAAAGCCCTATATGCTGCGGATGAACTTCGGGGCTCCTGAATATGCTCCCTTGAACCGGAAGTGGAGTGCTGCAAACCCTTACCTGGACTTGGCAGTGAGTGCCGCGGACGCGGCCGAACACTTCCGCGATCAAAATGACCATGAAGTGGAGAAGCTTTTTTGGTCGCAGTTCCACAATCCAGAGCGCCCACTTTCAGTATCCGATCGTTTGGCCGCATGGGCGGAGCTGAATAGGTTATCCGGACTCGCCATGAATCATGTGGTGAGTCATCTATGGCCGAAAAGGCCCGAGCCGAAGAGTTATTTTAGCTTGGTGCAGCACTTCCTCGGTGCGGTGCCACATATTGATGCAATGAAGAGGTCGGTGTGCAAAGAGGGTGCACAGATGGCTCTTGCTCGTGTCAAGACATACTGGGCGGGTATGAAGGCCAGTGCTGTTGCATCCCAAGATTCGGACGAAAGCCGAGTACATGTCGAGCACAATTTTCAGGAAGTTCTGCAGGGCGCTCGTTTAATAGAGACGCAGTGCTCAAAGGATGTTATGTTCGAATAACATGTATCATTCTTAAACAATGTTTTGATGGAAAAAGCTTTTTATACGTGTGCTTTCAAGAATTAAAATACCTCATGTGCGGCCGTTAATGTATATGTATATATATATCCTAAAAGATGGCAGTCTTCGGCTTCAGCCCCCACGCATATAATGCGGTGGTGTTCGCAGAAGGCGCATTTTCACACTTGATCCAATGTCTTGGTCCTATAAAGGAGGTGATAGCGCAGCGAACTAGGCAACCGGACTATAATGCTTTATCACTTTCACTTAGCCATAGGAGTTTTATAGTGGGGCTACTATATAGCCCCTAGGGGCACCGCGCTCACCCGAATTCGGGGCGCGTATGTGCCTGACCGGGAAACGCCCTTCGTTAATGCGGAGGAATTCTAAAGATTCCGGTAGGTCATCGAGTGGTTGACCAGTCTCGCGTTGTATCATGACAGTCAGTTTTTGGCTTTCTCTACTGACGTGCTCGCCTGGACGAACCGGGGCACAATCATAGTAGTTCTCCTGGTGCCGCCTTAGCCGATAGAGCGGAACGTAAGGCAGCAAAGCACAGGAGCCGGGCAATCCCAACATTTGACCAAAGACATATTCAGAGCTGATGCATACAAGGCCAAACTCGCGACGCCGAACACTCCCTAAGGTGTTCGATCTTTATGAAAATGGGTTGAACAACGCCCTTGGTAAGAAGCCCCTGGTGTCCAGGTACGCGCAAAATTTTGACGTGGCTAAATGCCAAGACGCCAGCCTCCTCCTCGGTTATAAAAAGAAATCAGGGGATGTTATCAACAAGAGACAGTAAAAAAAGGTTTACGCAGGGTCTTAATCTGAAAAGAATCCTTGGAATGGGTCCCTACTGCACGTCTGCGCCTGTGTCTCCGTTGTGTCGTATCCTGGACGGGTGTAGCATGGTGCTCATCTGTAAAAGAGAGGAACTTAGTTGAAAATAATCGTGCGAAAAGCTATGTTATACAAAATAAACAAAGTATAATTCGGAAAGTGGGTAGAATTGAGCTTTATTGTCTCTTGCTGTATACGCGCAGAGCCCCTTGTACGGGGGTATGCGGCTATTAAGCCCCTGTATGTTTACACCGGACTCGTCTAGCCATGTCCGGGGTCTGAACGATCCGTTTAGGTGCTTTGGTTAGTGGAGTCGGTTTAGTGTGTGGCTGTCGAGGCAGCCGCACAGTCTTCCTTGCTCGAGGAACATTCGATATTTCCCTTTAATGAGATGATGCCTCGCGGACCGGGCATTTTAAGCACAAGGGATGCATAATGCGGTATTTCGTTAAAGCGGGCGAAAGCTTCACGTCCTAGTAGTGCTTGATAGCTACTTGTAAATGGGGCGATGTGAAAGGTTAGTTTTTCGTGGCGAAAGTTGTCGGGGAAGCCGAACACAATTTCTAGCAGTAGAGAACCCGTACAATGGGTATCTAGGCCTGGCATTACCCATTGAAAGGAGGTGTTGCCGTGGCGAATTGTTGTTGGGTTTATCCCCATTTTGCGGACTATGTCCTGGTATAGTAGGTTTAGATCACTGCCGCCATCCATTAGGACTTGTGTAAAGGGTAGTCCATCAATTATCGGATCTAAGACCAAGGCAGCCCATCCTGCGTTCTGGATACTTCTAGAGTAATCCTGATGGTCGAAGGTGATTGGTTGTAACAACTAGTGGCGGGAATCTTCTGGGACAGGCCGTATAGCGCGTATCTCTGTAGGCGCCACTCTGTTCTTCCCTTTTGTCACGTGAAGTGAGTTACTGTTTTGACTTCTTGTGGGAACTTCTTTTGTTCTTCTGTGCTCTGCTTGTGGGGTTCGTCATTGTCCTCGCTTGGTATGTCGAGCCCCTTGTGTTCGGCGTTAAGTTTGCCGGGTATGGTTTGCAGGCTTCCCGGAAGTACTATGGATTTGGCATGTTTTGTCCAAGATGTTGTTTAGGTTAGATAGCTCGTCCTTGCTATCCTTGAGGGGCAGCTTTTTCTGATTCTGCCGAGAGCTTCTGAATCCGGCGTTTACTACTGCGCTCTTCAGGTTGTTTCCCTTGGTTCAGCGCTGGTCCTTGCAACGTCATGGTTTCCCGTTTCCATCCCTGACTTCGGATGTACTTGGGTCGCTGGAGCTGCTTCTTGCCAACCAGCTATCCTCTCCTGCGCAAAAGCGGGTCATGAGGCTTGTTAATGCGGCCATTGTTCTTGGCTTCTCTTGGCTGAGGTGTCTGGCGAGCCATTCGTCTCGGACGCTGTGTTTGAAAGCTGCTAAGGCTTCGGCATCCGGAAAGTCGACTATCTGGTTCTTTTTAGTAAGAAATCTGTTCCAGAGTTTCCGGGCTGACTCTCCGCGCTGTTGAGTTATATGACTTAGATCGTCTGCATCCGGAGGTCGGACATAGGTCCCTTGAAAATTTGCCCGAAAAGCATCCTCGAGCTCTTCCCAACTTCCAATGGTGTTTTCGGGAAGGCTTTTAAGCCAATGCCGGGCTGTCCCTTTGTGCTTGAGGGGTAAGTATTTTATTGCGTGGAGGTCATCTCCTCTAGCCATGTGTATGTGGAGGATATAGTCCTCAATCCAGACTCCACGGTCTGTTGTTCCGTCGTATGCCTCTATGTTTACGGGCTTGAATCCCGCTGGAAATTCATGGTCCAGCACCTCATCGGTGAAACATAGGGGGTGTGCGGCACCCCTATATTTGGGTGTGCCGTGATGTTCGGATACTTGTTGCGTTGCATTGCTTACTAAAGCTTGCTTTCTTGGCCCGTAGATAGATCTGGATAGGCCGTCTTTTTGATGCAAATCCTTGCACGAACCGCGTGCCGGCATGAGTGTGGTGCCCCTTGCCGCTCTATGTTGGCCAGGGGGTTGTTTATCCGACCGGGTGTCTTCTTTATCTTTTGATTGTGGGGGCTCTAAGGCCTCCTCATCAAATTCCTGCAGTAATTTCCGCTTCGGATAGCTCTTTGTGTGACGACTGTTGCCGTACTTGTTTGCGGTGTTGAGTACTTTGCACCATCTAATTCTGAGTGCATCTTCCGCTATTTTGAGCTTCCACTTCTGCTTTTTCAGCCTATCCGCAGTGGTGACGAGCCTTTTGTGGAGGTTCTTCTGCTCCAGCAACTTGTCCGGCGTGAGGTCGTCCGGACTATTATCTTCACCGAGGATGGGTTGTTCGGTTTGTTTGCCCAAATTTCCCTGTTCAAACGGTTGCTCGATGGTATGTTCGTCGTCCGCCGGTTCTCCCTGCTCGTTGGCTGGGTCTCAGTTGAGGTGGGGTTTGGCGCGGCGCTTATGCCGCTGCTTTGATTGCTTTTCGAGGGAATGATCCCTCGTTGCGTCCCTTTGTTCCTCGTCGTCGCTTCTGTTAGGTGTGTCCACCATATATACATCGGGAGATGAGGTGGTTGTCCGGTGCCCTATAGGCGCTGACTCCTGTTCGTCTCCTGCATCATCGTCCATACCGTCGATGTCTTCAGAGTCGAAATCGAGCATGTCGGTTAAATCATCGACAGTGGCTGTGAAGTGGGCGGTGGGTGGGTTTTGAATTTCTTCGTCGTCCGCATCCCAACCTTGCTGACCATAGTCCGGCGAGGGCTCTCCTGATAAAGAGAGAGACTTTAGGGAATTCAGAATGTCGCCAAAGGGCAAGTGCTAAAAGATGTCCGCGGTGGCGAACTCCATGATCGGCGCCCAATCAGGTTCGATTGGCAGGGGCGCGGAAGGTTCGGAGTCTGGATAGGAGTCCGGCACCTTGGAGTCACGAGCTTCGCAAAGGACAAGGCTGGTGTTCGGCTCGATCGCCGTAGAGATTGCAGCCCCCGAGGCGGTGTCCAGCCACCCGTCCTCGATTGGCGCAGTCGGATCCGAACTAAGGGTCAGAGCGGACACTAGATCGGCCTCCTGGGCACTGTTCGGCGGCAGAGCTAGGTCATGCCCATCGTGACAGTGCGGCGCGCTCGGTTGTGGCTCGAACCCGTCGAAGATCAAGTCTCCGCGGATGTCAACCGTGTAGTTCAAACTTCCAAATCTGACCTGATGGCCAGGGGTGTAGCTTTCGATCTGCTCCAGATGGCCAATCGAATTGGCCCGCAGTGCAAAGCCGCAGAATACGAAGATCTGTCCGGGGAGGAAAGTCTCACCCTGGACCACGCCGTTGTTGATGATCGGAGGAGCCATCAGGCCTGAACATGACGACACAGAGGAACTCTCAATGAAAGCACCAATGTCGGTGTCAAAACCAGTGGATCTCGGGTAGGGGGTCCCGAACTGTGCGTCTAGGAGGATTGTTACAAAGAGACAAGGGACACGATGTTTTTACCCAGGTTCGGGCCCTCTCGATGGAGGTAAAACCCTACTCCTACTTGATTAATATTGATGATATGGGTAGTACAAGAGTAGATCTACCATGAGATCAGAGAGGCTAAACCCTAGAAGCTAGCCTATGGTATGTTTTTTGTTCTACGGACTAAAACCCTCTGGTTTATATAGACACCAGAGAGGGCCAGGGTTACACAGAGTCGGTTACAATGGGAGGAGATCTACATATCTGTATCGCCAAGCTTGCCTTCCACGCCAAAGAATGTCCCATCTGGACACGGGACAAAGTCTTCAATCTTGTATCTTCATAGTCCGGGAGTCCGGCCAAAGGTTACAGTCCGGTCATCCGGACACCCCCTAATCCGGGACTCCCTCACTCCTCCTCATCGGTTGTCTCTTCGGCCGCCTCTTCAGTAGGAGTATCCCTGGCGCCCGCGCCGCTGTGCTCTCCGGCGGGCTCCTTCCACTCAGTGAACTCCTTCTCCTTGTCGGCCTCATCCTCCATGGAGTCGATGCTCCTGGCCTCCGCGGCAAGGGCTTCCTCCTCTGCCCTACTTGCAATGTACACCACCTCTTCGTCGGTGGTGTCGCGGACAAGTTGAGGCTCTTCCCGGACGACCCTCTCCAAAAATTTGTTGAAGAATTCCTACAGCCGCTCCGCGTATGGCTCGGCCCAGGTATGATCAAGGCCACGGGCATCAAACACCAGCACCATGGCGATGATGGAGGTCAGGGCGGAGTTCTTGCACAAGGGGACCATTCCTGCCAACAGCCTTAATATCTTGTTGCTCCCGTCGGCCTTGCCGGTCTTGTCGTCCTTCAGGTGAAATAGCTTTTGGCAGAGAGATGCATGCTGCATCATCGTGAAGTTGTGGTTCAAGCTGGGGTGTAGCCTCATGATGACTGCCGCATTCTTGAAATTCCAAGCTGGTCTCCACTTTTTGTGCAGAGGAGCAACGCGGCGGCGGAGAAAGTTGGCACCAATCATCTCGAGCATGAGCCCGACAACTTTGAGGCGATGGATTCTGGTGGTGGCAACCGTGAGCTTCTTGTCGTCAGCATCGAAGTCACCCCAATTCTTGCTGCGAACAAATTTTTTCCACCGGGGCACACAAAATGGTTGCAGCTCCTCCTCCACGATCTAGCACCACTTAGTCCGCCATTTGTCCCATTTCTCCTTCTGGGTCCCCTCTGGGTATCTATTCTTGCTCAAGGCCCTCGGGATCCAAGTGACGCAGTCGGAAAGAGCCTCTCCTGGCTGGAGGCGCGGAACGAAGTAGTGGCGGAAGAGCGTCGTGTTGGGGACCACACTGGCAAAGAGGGCCATACACGCCACAGCATTCGGCGTGAAATCCAGAAGATGGAAGCCGAAGGCGTACATGATGTCGTTCATGAAATCCGAAAATGGAGGACAAAGCCCACAGTAGAAGTAATCAAGGAAGAAAGGATATTTATCTGGGGCAGGCGCGATGAAAGCAGTAGGGATGACGCGAGTGGAGGGGTGCCCCGACGTCTCTCTCCCGCCAGGCCCCGGTATCGATCCCTGAGTGGGAGCGAGTCGACCGTCGGGGCGAAGATGATGTACTTCTTCCGTAGCTTCGCCAGTTCACTCTCCGGCACCTCTTTCCCCTCGCTCGCCTTGGACGCTCCCTTGCCCTTGCTCGTCTTGGGTGCCATGGCAGCTGAGGGAGGGCGGGGGATCGAGAGCAGTGAGAGCGCGGCGGTGGTGGACGGAGGCGTAGGCTCTGGTTTGGGCTCGAGGAAGAAGAAGGGGGCGGCGGTTCCTAGATTGGGAAAGGCAAGAGGAGTAAATTAGTAGCACCCCTGCGGATTCCTCTTTTTATGGGGAAGGCATAGCTACCTCTTTACTGTTCAGTAAGAAGGCGTCACAGGCGTGCTGCGACCGTTCCACACATGACCCCCATGTCATGCACTCAATGCGGACCGTGGGGAAGCGCAACAGACAAGAAGATTACAGCAGTTAATCCCTACCACGCATGTCCGCGCACCATTTTGGGCCTGGCCCAATGATGCTTCGCATTCGTGTATGGCCCAGGTCTAGGGGCTCCTGTCGGTGTAGGGCCCTTTTGTACCCCTTACTTATGCATGGGCAGTTGTAGCCGCACCTGTGGCGAAGCTTGACTGGGTAGTTGAAGGCAAAATACAAGACGACCGAGGCGGCATCAAAGCCAATAAACAGAGAGCAGAAGACAAGCTAGATCACCGGCAAGATCCTCACCTGGGTGGCTTGCAAAGCCCCTACAAGATCCTTGCCAGGATGGCTTGCGAAGCACTGACAGGACCACCACCCTTGAGGTTGAGAGCTCTGACACCATCGATAACGTCAAGACTAAGACTCAGGGGCACATGTGTAGTAGCATGCAGATCTTTGTGAAGACTGGTGGCATGTAGATCTTCGTGAAGACTAGAGGACGAAGTCCCCGGCAAGGCTCTTGCCGGGGACGACCGCGAGGCCCCAGCAAGACTCTTGCTGGGGACGACTGCGAAGCCACGGCGAGGCTTGCGCACGACAAGGTTCTGCCGCCCTGCGACCGTTCCAGCATAGCGACCAGCCTGCCAACTAAGCAAGCACCTGCATGGTGGCATGCAGATCTTTGTGAAGAACCTGCCACCGCTCCAACACAGCGGCTAGCCAGCCAGCTTGGCGCTACATGTCGCGTCATCTTGGATGTGTGTCAAGACGGGGTGAGGCAGCGACGAACGTGACGGGTTCTGTTTCCGTCCCCGATATAGTTACGGGGGCACGTAAGTAGCACATTTAATGTGTTTGTCCTATAACGTCAGTGATAAGCACAGACACTGTAGCAGCTTTACACCTCCTGTGTGCCTATTCGCCACTGTGGTAGCCCCTTAGTATAAAAGGAGGCCCAAGACGTACTGGAGACGGATTCAAACTTTTTGGACTGGGCATGCATAGCAGCTAGTCGAAGTCCAAGAACACTAAATATACACTCAAGAAAGACTAGGGTTTTACGCTTCTTAGCGACCCGAACCTGGGTAAAAATCCATCATATTGATCGTTGGACCTGCTCTTTGCGCACCCCTCTATCCGCGCCAACCGTAGAAGGGATCCACGTGATCTCATAGGTGTCCTTTCCCCGACACACCGTCAGTCATTAAATATCTAGGGACTTCAAACCTCAAGAAAATAACTTCTTTAAGCAATTTAATGGAAGTAGCAGGCCAACCCTTGGTGAAGGACGAAGAGATTAAGCATAGATGGCGGGAGTACTTCGACAAGCTGTTCAATGGGGAGAATGAGAGTTCTACCATTGAACTGAATGACTCCTTTGATGAGACCAGCATGCGTTTTGTGCGGCGCATCCAGGAGTCTGAGGTGAAGGAGGCTTTAAAAAGGATGAAAGGAGGCAAGGCGATGGGCCCTGATTGTATCCCCATTGAGGTGTGGAAAGGTCTCGGGGACATAGCGATAGTATGGCTAACCAAGCTTTTCAACCTCATTTTTCGGGCAAACAAGATGCCAGAAGAATGGAGACGGAGTATATTAGTACCAATCTTCAAGAACAAGGGAGATGTTCAGAGTTGTACTAGTTACCGTGGAATTAAGCTGATGAGCCATACAATGAAGCTATGGGAGAGAGTCATTGAGCACCGCTTAAGAAGAACGACAAGCGTGACCAAAAATTAGTTTGGTTTCATGCCTGGGAGGTCGACCATGGAAGCCATTTTCTTGGTACGACAACTTATGGAGAGATATAGGGAGCATAAGAAGGACTTGCATATGGTGTTCATTGACTTGGAGAAGGCCTATGATAAGATACCGCAGAATGTCATGTGGGCCTTGGAGAAACACAAAGTCCCAGCAAAGTACATTACCCTCATCAAGGACATGTACAATAATGTTGTGACAAGTGTTCGAACAAGTGATGTCGACACCGATGACTTCCCGATTAAGATAGGACTGCATCAGGGGTCAGCTTTGAGCCCTTATCTTTTTGCATTGGTGATGGATGAGGTCACAAGGGGTATACAAGGAGATATCCCATGGTGTATGCTCTTTGCGGATGATGTGGTGCTAGTTGACGATAGTTGGACGGGGGTAAATAGGAAGTTAGAGTTATGGAGACAAACCTTGGAATCGAAAGGGTTTAGGCTTAGTAGAACTAAAACCAAGTACATGATGTGCGGTTTCAGTACTACTAGCTGTGAGGAGGAGGAGGAGGTTAGCCTTGATGGCCAGGTGGTACCTCGGAAGGACACCTTTCGGTATTTGGGGTCAATGTTGTAGGAGGATGGGGGTATTGATGAAGACGTGAACCATCGAATCAAAGCCGGATGGATGAAGTGGCGCCAAGCTTCTGGCATTCTCTGTGACAAGAGAGTGCCACAAAAGCTAAAAGGCAAGTTCTACAGGACGGCGGTTCGACCCGCAATGTTGTATGGCGCGGAGTGTTGGCCGACTAAAAGGCGACATGTTCAACAGTTAGGTGTGGCGGAGATGCGTATGTTGAGATGGATGTGTGGCCACACGAGGAAGGATCGAGTCCGGAATGATGATATACGAGATAGAGTTGGGGTAGCACCAATTGAGGAGAAGCTTGTCCAACATCGTTTGAGATGGTTTGGGCATATCCAGCGCAGGCCTCCAGAAGCTCCAGTGCATAGCGGACGGCTAAAGCGTGCAGAGAATGTCAAGAGAGGGCGGGGTCGACCGATTTTGACATGGGAGGAGTCCGTTAAGAGAGACCTGAAGGATTGGAGTATCGACAAAGAGCTAGCTATGGACAGGGGTGCGTGGAAGCTTGCTATCCATGTGCCAGAGCCATGAGTTGGTTGCGAGATCTTATGGGTTTCACCTCTAGCCTACCCCAACTTGCTTGGGACTAAAGGCTTTGTTGTTGTTGTTGTTGAAGCAATTTAATGGAAGTGTTATGATCAGCACTAGTAGTTGGAATATCTTCTAACCCCTTAGTAACATAATCAACACCAACCAAAATATGTGTATACCCATTAGAGGAAGCGAAAGGTACCATGTAATAAAAACCCCAAACATCAAATGGTTCAACGGCAAGTGAATACTTCGTAGGCATTTCTTGATGCTTACCACCAATTCTTTGACATTCATCGCAAGATAAACAAACTTACGGGCATCCTTGAAGAGAGTAAGCCAATAAAAAACAGATTGTAATACCTTGTGAGAAGTTCTATCTCCTGCATGATGCCCTCCATAAGCTTTGGAGTGACATTTCCATAGGATTTGTTCCTGTTCATGCTCAGGTACACAACGTCTAATAATACCATCTACTCCTTTATAAAGATGTGGGTCATCCCAAAAGTAATGTCTTAAATCGAAGAAGATTTTTTTTCTTTTGTTGGTATGTGAAACTAGGTGGTATATATTTGGCCACAATATAATTAGCATAGTTAGCATACCATGGAGTATTATGAGAAACATTTATTGCAGCTATTTGTTCATCGGGAAAGCTATATATCATCAATAGGTAGTGGGTCATCAAGGATATTTTCCAACCTAGACAAGTTATTAGCTATAGGGTTCTCAGCTCCTTTCATATCAGTGATATGTAAATCAAATTCTTGCAACAAGAGAACCCACCTAATGAGTCTAGGTTTAGCATCTTTGTTTTCCATAAGATATTTAATAGCAGCATGATTAGTGTGAACAATTAATTTGGAATCAACAATGTAAGACCTGAATTTATCACAAGCAACACAGCTGCTAAAATTCTTTTCAATAGTAGCATAATTTCTTTGGGCATTGTGTAGAGTTTTGCTAGCATAATGAATAACATTCAATTTCTTATCAACTCTTTGTCCTAGAACAGCACCAACATCATAATCACTAGCATCACACATAATTTCAAAAGGCAAGTTCCAATCAGGTGGTTGAACAATAGAAAGTTAAGGCTTTCTTAAGTGTTTCAAAGGCTTCTACACAATCATCATCAAAAATAAATGGAACATCCTTTTGTAAAAGATTTGTAAGAGGCCTTTTAGAGAAGTCTTTAATAAATCTCCTATAGAAACAAGCATCACCGAGGAAACTACTAATAACTTTAATATATCTGGGACATGGCATTTTCTCAAATGCATAAACTTTAGCTTTATCCACCTCAATACCTCATTCCGAAATTTTATGCCCCAAGACAATACCTTCATTAACCATAAAGTGGCACTTCTCCCAGTTCAAGACAAGATTAGTTTGCTCACATCTCTGCAAAACTCGATCAAGGTTGCTTAAGCAATCATCAAATGAAGTCCCATAAACAGAAAAATCATCAATGAAAATCTCAACAATCTTTTCACAAAAATCAGAGAATATAGCCGTCATACATCTTTGAAAGGTAGCTAGTGCATTGCATAAACCAAAAGGCATACACCAATAAGCATAAGTTCCAACAGGGCAAGTAAAGGTAGTTTTCTCTTAATCAGGTTGTGAGACGGGTATTTGAGAAAAACCAGCATATCCATCAAGAAAACAAAAGTGTGTGTGCTTAGACATTCTTTACAACATTTGATATATAAAAGGCAGGGTAATGATCTTTTCTAGTTTCTTTATTTGATTTTCTAAAATCAATTACCATTCTATAGCAGTAACAATTCTTTGTGGAATAAATTCATTATCATTAGGAACAACAGTAATACCTCCCTTCTTAGGAACACAATGAAAGGGACTCACCCATGTACTTTCAGCTATGGGATAGATTATACCTACTTCCAGAAGCTATAATATTTCAGTTCTTACCACTTCTTTAATTTTGGGATTCAATCGTCGTTGATGATCAACAATGGGTTTAGCATCAGGTTCCATGTTAATCTTGTGCTGAAGAGAGTGGGACTAATTCCCTTAAGATCATCAAGAGGATATCTAATAGCAGCTTGGTGCTTCTTTTGAATTTTCAGTAATCTTTCTTCTTCATGCTCTGAAAGGTTAGCACTAATAATAACAGGATATATCTTTTTCTCATCAAGATAAGCATATTTCAAAGTGTCAAGCAATTGTTTCAATTCAAACACAGGATCACCTTTAGGTGGAGGAAGACATACAAGAGTTTTAATAGGAAAATTATGTTTGAGCAGAGGTCATTGTTCAAAGAAGATTTTATCTATTTCATTTCTTTCATGCATGTGCATATCATTTTCCTGGTCTAGCAAATATTGTTCTAGTGGATTAGTAGCAATCACGGCAATAGAAGCAAGACCAATTATTTCATCCTTACTAGGTAATTCTTTGTTATGGGGTTGTCTATTAAACTTGGAAAAATTAAATTCATGAGACTCGTCACCAGAGCAAACAGTGATCGTTTGTTTATGACAATCTATAGTAGCATTGACAGTTTTCAAGAAAGGTCTACCAAAGATAATGGGACAAAAATCATCTTGTGGGGAACCAAGAACAAGAAAATCAGTAGGCTATTTTATTTTTCCACACAATACTTCAACATATCTAACTATCCCAAGTGGTGTTATGGTGTCTCTATTAGCAAGTTTAATAGTAACATCTATGTCTTCTATTCCGGCGGGTGCTATGTCATTCATAATTTCTTGATATAAAGTAAGAGGGATAGCACTCACGCTGGCACCTAAATCACATAAACCATGATAGAAATGATCTCCTATTTTAACTGAGACAACAGGCATGCCAACAATAGGTTTATGTTTATCTTTTCATCAAGCTTGGCAATTCTAGCAGCTTCATCACATAAGTAAATAACATGCCCATCAACATTTTCTACCAGGAGATCTTTAACCATGGCAACACTATACTTTAATTTGCTTAGAAGGTTCAGGTGCTCTAATATTACTTTTGTGAGCCACAGTTGAAACCTTAGCATGTTCCTTTATCCTAACAGGGAAAGGTGGTTTTTCAATATAAGCAGTAGACTCAACTGGATCAATATTGCAAATAATAGTTTCATCTTTAGCTATGATAAGTTCTTTAATTTCTTCTTTAATAGGTGGGTGATATTTCAACCACGTCTCCTTAGGGAGATAAACATGAGTAGCAAATGATTCACAAAAGAGGCTACTATCTAAGAATCAATTCCATATTTAGTGCTAAACTTCTAAAAACCTTCGGTATTCATAAAAGATTTAACCCAATTGAACTTGATCTTAACACCCGACTCTTTACCTTTGTCGAGTTCCCAATCTTCAGAGTTGCATTTAATTATTTCTAAAAGATCCCACCTGAATTCAATAGTCTTCTTCATAAAAGAACCGGTACAACAAGTATCCAGCATGGATTGATCATCACGAGAAAGCCGAGCATAAAAAATCTAAATGATAATTTCTCTTGAGAACTCATGATTGGGAATACATATAACATTGACTTAAGCCTCCCCAAAGCTAGAGCGATACTTTCTCCTTCACGAGGCCAAGAATTATATATTTAATTCCGATCACAATGAACTAGATGCATATGATAAATTTTTGGTGAAATTCCAACTTCAATCGATTCCAGTTCCAAGATCCAATATCATGGCATAGCCTATACCGTGTCAATGCCTTTCCCTTCAAATATAAATGGAAAACCTTCTGCTCAGCTTCATCTCCGGATAAACCTACAAGCTTAAATAATCCACAAATTTCATCCACATATATCAAGTGCATATCATGATGTTCAGTTCCTTCTCCTGCATAAGGATTAGCTAACAGTTGTTCTAGCATACCAAAGGAATTTCATAACCAATATTTTCAATAGGTGTAGTAGGTTTAGGGGAAACTAATTGTGGTTTCGGTTGAGGTGAAGAAACCCCTAAGAAACCCCTAAAAGGATTGTTTTCCATAGTAGGAAGTGACAATAAATTTCAGCGCGTAGTAATAACTTTTTCTTACCAACTTCCACTTACCAAGAGCGCTCCACACTCCGAAACGACACTAGAAAAGAGCCTTGATGACCCACAAGTATAGGGGATCAATCGTAGTCCTTTCAATAAGTAAGAGTGTTGAACCCAACGAGGAGCGGAAGGAAATGGCAAGTGGTTTTCAGCAAGGTAATGTCTGCAAGCACTGAAATTGTTGGTAACAAGTTGTTTGATAGCAAGGTAATTTGTAACAAGCAAGTAAAGGTAACGGTAAATAAAGTGCAGCAAGGTAGCCCAATCCTTTTGAGGCAAAGGACAGCCAAAACGGTCTCTTATAATAAGCAAAGCATTCTTGAGGGTACACGGGAATTTCATCATATCACTTCCATCATGTTGGCTTGATTCGTGTTCGTTACTTTGATAATTTGATATGTGGGTGGATCGGTGCTTAGGTGCTATTATTACTTGAACAAACCTCCTACTTATGATTAACCCCCTCGCAAGCATCCGCAACTATGAGAAAAGTATTAAGATAAAATCAAACCATAGCATTGAACTTTTGGATCCAAATCGGTCCCTTATGAAGTAGCGCATAAACTAGGGTTTAAGTTTCTGTCACTCTATCAACACATCATCTAATAACTACTCCACAGTGCATTCCCATAGGCCCTAATAAGGTGAAGTGCCATGTAGTCAACGTTCACATGACACCACAAAGGGAATCCCAACATACATATCATCAAAATATCAAACACATATCTAGTTCACATGATTACTTGCAACATGACTTCTCTCGTGACCTCAAGAACAAAAGTAACTACTCATAAATGATAATCATGCTCCAGATCAGAGGGGTATTAAATAGCATAAAGGATCTGAACATATAATCTTCCACCAAATAAACCATATAGTAATCAACTACAACATGTAATCAACACTACTAGTCACCCACAAGTACCAATCAAAGGATCCGGTACAAAGATTGAACACAAGAGATAAACTAGGGTTTGAGAGGAGTTGGTGTTGTTGAATATGTTGATGGAGATTGCCCTCCCAAAGATGGGAGAGTTGTTGGTGATGACGATGGCGATGATTTCCCCCTTTGGGAGGGAAGTACCCACGACATAATAGCTCCGCCGGAGGGCAAAAGGGCTCCTGCCCAGTTCCGCCTCAAGATGGTCGCGCTTCGTCCCGAAAGTCCTCTCATTTTTTTTCCAGGTCAAAATGACTTATATACCAGAATATGGGCACCGGAGGTGGGCCGAGGAGGGCACAACCCACCAGGGCACACCTGGGGGCCGTGGCGCACCTAGGTGAGTTGTGCCCACCTGGTGGGCCCCCTCTGGTGGTTATTTGCTCCAATAAATTTTAAATATTCCATAAAAATTCTCTATGAAGTTTCAGCTTATTTGGAGATGTGCAGAATAGGTAGCTCTGACGTGCTTTTGTAGGTCTAGAATTCCAGCTGCTAGTATTCTCCCTCTTTGTGTAAACCTTGCATATTATGAGAGAAAAGGCATTCGAAATACTCCAAAAAGCATTATTATGCATAAAAACATTATAAATAACAGTAGGAAATCATGATGCAAAATGGACATATCACTTGCCATGACTCACACACATCATTTTTGGTTGAGCCTTTTCTCAAGCTGCTCAACCATTTATCTATTTCAAGTGCTAGGCTTATTCTCTTATCTATACTATCTTCCTCTTGTTTTTGTGTTTGTATTGATTTTGGGGGAGTGATGACCCTATTTTGTGCACTTTATATCCATATACAAAATTTATAAATAGTGCATAAATCATGAGGAGCTTCTCTAGTTTCTTTAGAACACTCTTCGCCCAAACATAACATCTTTTATTCATGTGGCTCGTTGTATCATTTTATTGCTTGTTTCAGTATGTTTTGATTGCTTACTTCACTCTTTGGTATGCCTTTGTGCCATACCATCCTTTTGCAATCTTTGGATCTTCAATATAGTTTGTCTTCCTCCAACTATTTATCATCGGATATGTGGATCACATTCCACTCATATTTTGAGAAACACACACTTTTTGGAGGAACACATATTATATTGGCCTTCTAAGTTTTTCGCCCATTTTGGTAATTGATGTCAATGGGGGAGGAGTTTGGAGAGTTTACACAGTCTTTCATTCATGCTTTGGTTTTGTTCTCAAACATGCATTAGCATCTCATGCTAATGCATTAATGGGTGTTGCTTTGCATGGTTGTGCTTAATTCCTTGTATAAACTCTCTTGAAAATGATTCTCATCCAATACCAAAATGGGGGAGATTGAAATAGCCGTTGGGAAACATAGCATGCAATTTCAAAAAAATTCCTACACTCATGCAAGCTATTTAGGAGATGCATAGAAATGAGAGGGGGAGAGTGTGTCTACGTACCCTCATAGACCGAAAGCGGAAGAATTTGCCAATGTAGTTGATGTAGTCAAACTTCTTCTCATTACGACCGATCGAGAACCGAACATACGACACCTCCGAGTTCTGCACATGTTCAGCTTGATGACATCCCTCAAACTCTTGATCCAGCAGAGTGTCGAGGAAGAGTTGCGTCAGCACGACGGTGTGGTGACGGTGATGGTGAAGTGATCCACGCAGGGCTACGCCTAAGCACTACGTGAATATGAAGAGAGGCGTAAACTATGGAGGGGGAGCCACACACGGCAAGGAATCAATATTGTGTGTTCTAGCGGTCCCCCCCGGCATATATAGAGGATGGAGGGGAGCAGAGGCAGCCAAGGGGGCGCCCAATACTACTTGGGCGCCTCCCAATTCGCCCCCCCCCTTACCATATCCGCCGGAGGGGGAAGGAAAGAGGAGGGAGGAGGGAAGGAAGGGGAGGCCGAATCACTCCCCTTCCTTCTCTCTTCCTGTCGGTGTACAAAAGTAGGGGCTCTCCTTTTGACCCCTTTACCTGTGCACGGGTAGTCAGAGCCATGCACCACGAACACGCATAGCAGGGCAAAGGAGGGGAGCCGGAGAGAAGCCGAAGGCACGAGACAAACAAAGAAGCATCAAGGACCAAGGCCACAGAGATTGGATGGATGAAGCAGGTTTCCCCGGCAAGGACCCTTGCCGGGGCAGCCTCAACAGCCCCGGCAAGACCCTAGCCGGGGTAGCTCGCCCACACCAACGGAGCGAGCCACCCTCGAGCCCACGGTCTTGAAAGCACAAGTGCTCCCTAGGTGGTTTCGGTAATTAATGACAACACATCTCTTGTTGGACTAACACTTCTATCTAGTATGTCTCAGATAAGTTCAACAATGGAGTGGCATGGACTAAAGGATGTGGGAACTCCTTCAAGATGCTAAGGACAAAGGATTGGCTAAAGATTCAAGCTCAATACTCTTCATTTTAAATTTTAGTGATCCAAGATCACATTGAGTCTATAGGAAAAGCCAATACTATCAAGAAGGGATGAGTGTTGCTTAATGAGTTTCTTGCTCCACAGTGCTCAGTAATATGCTCCAAAACCCTCAACTACTTTCCCACTTCCACACATATGACCTAAACCTAAAGCCAAAATCGGTCACACCGATTATTTCTATCCGGCTCCACCGAGTTCAAATGTAATAGCCACTGCCACAAACCCTAGGCAAATCGGTCTCACCGATAGGGATCTCGGTCTCACCGAGATGGGATTGTAATCTCTCTGTGTATGTCCATTATCAAAATTGGTCTCACCGAGTTTGTTTAATCGGTACTACCGAGATTACAGTGCAAACTCTCTGGTTAACTTATTACCAAAATCGGTCTCACTGAGTTTGAGTAATCGGTCCCACCGAGTTTGCCTGACCAACTCTCTGGTTAGCTAATTACCAAAATCGGTCTCACCGAGTTTGTGTAATCGGTCTCACCGAGATTACGTTATGCCCTAACCCTAACCATATCGGTCCTACCGAGTTGCATTTCGGTCCCACCGAAAATCCTAACGGTCACTAGGTTTACTAAATCGGTCTGACCGAGTTTGTTGATTCGGTCTCACCGAGATGGGTAAATTGTGTGTAACGGTTAGATTTTGTGTGGATGCTATATATACCCCTCCACCTCCTCTTCATTCGTGGAGAGAGCCATCAGAACAAACCTACACTTCCAACTATCCAGTTCTGAGAGAGAACTACCTACTCATGTGTTGAGGCCAAGATATTCCATTCCTACCATATGAATCTTGATCTCTAGCCTTCCCCAAGTTGCTTTCCACTCAAATCTTCTTTCCACCAGATCCAAATCCTATGAGAGAGAGTTGAGTGTTGGGGAGACTATCATTTGAAGCACAAGAGCAAGGAGTTCATCATCAACGCACCATTTGTTACTTCTTGGAGAGTGGTGTCTCCTAGATTGGCTAGGTGTCACTTGGGAGCCTCCGACAAGATTGTGGAGTTGAACCAAGGAGTTTGTAAGGGCAAGGAGATCGCCTACTTCGTGAAGATCTACCGCTAGTGAGGCAAGTCCTTCGTGGGCGACGGCCATGGTGGGATAGACAAGGTTGCTTCTTCGTGGACCCTTCTTGGGTGGAGCCCTCCGTGGACTCGCGCAGTCGTTACCCTTCGTGGGTTGAAGTCTCCATCAACGTGGATGTACGATAGCACCACCTATCGGAACCACGCCAAAAACATCCGTGTCTCCAATTGCGTTTGAATCCTCCAAAACCCTTCCCTTTACATTCTTGCAAGTTGCATGCTTTACTTTCCGCTGCTCATATACTCTTTGCATGCTTGCTTGCTATATGTTGTGAATGTTAAACTTGTGCCTAAACTCCACTTAAACTTAAAGAAGCTAAAAACTGCAACTTTGGTACTTAGTGTCTAATCACCCCCCCTCTAGACACCTCTTCTCAAGGTCCTACAAGTGGTATCAGAGCATTGGTCTCCATTGCCTTGGTTTAATCACCATTGGAGGAAGATGGATGAGTCTACTTTGGGGAGTCTTAGACATAGAGTGCCTATTCTTGATGGAGAGTACTTTCATGAGTGGAAAAATGAGATGCTTGTAATTTTCAATCAATATAATTTGAACAAGTACATTGCTAGTCCTTGTGCACCTTATGTTGATCCTATGCATCCTACCCTTGATGAGTCTATTGACATGATTAGGAATGTTAGAACTGTTAATCTTATCACTAGAGGCTTGCCTAGAAACTTGGTTGGAAAACTGCCTACTCTTGAGTGTGCCTACACTATATGGAAATTTCTTGAGGAACGATTTCCTGATTATTCTTTGAAAAATCTTGATGAAATTCTTCATAAGTCTATTGCTTTGAGTAAGATGAATACTAGTGATCCTATGTTTGGTGATCGTCTATTTGAACTTACAAACCTTATGCGTGCCAAAGGAAATGTTGGAATTATTAGCGATATCATTTCCGAAGCTACTAGAATTCATAGAGGAGATTATTGTCAAACTCATACTAATGAATCACCCTCTCTAGGATTTGATCCACCACATGACGATGTTGAACATGGATACTATGATGAGGATGATGATAGTGACTTCGATCTTGACGATGCAATGAGACATTTTGGTCTTATGGCAAATCTTCGGGGATATATGGCAGGAGGAAAGGAATGGGTTCTTGATAGTGGATGTACCGATCACATGACCGGAGATAAAGACATGTTTCGCGAGCTTGCTGAAAATGATAGTCCTCGAAAGTATGTCACTTTCGGTGACAACTCAAAGGGTAAGGTGGTTGGCCTCGGTAAGGTGGCCATCTCACATGATAGCTCCATTCAGAATGTTATGCTCGTTGAATCTCTTGGCTACAACTTACTTTCAGTATCTAGACTTGCTGATTTCGGTTTCAATGTCCTATTTACTGAAGTAGATTGCCAAGTGTTTCGTCGAGACAATCATAAAATGGTCTTTACCGGTATACGTAGAGGTGATCTATACATAGTTGATTTCACTAAAAAGGCTCAACCTAAAACTTGCTTCATTGCTAAATCCTCAAAAGGTTGGTTATGGCATAGACGACTAGGTCACGTTGGCATGAGAAACCTTGACAAGCTTATTAAAGGAAATCATATCCTTGGTGTTAACGATGTCATATTTGATAAGGATAGACTTTGCAGCGCTTGTCAAGCAGGTAAACAGGTTGGAGGAAGGCATCCCGTGAAGAACATCATGACCACAAGGAGGCCACTCGAGCTACTTCACATGGATCTTTTTGGTCCCAACTCTTACAAGAGTCTCGGAGGAAATTCTTTGGTCTAGTTATAGTTGATGATTTTCAAGATTTACGTGGGTGTTCTTTCTCGATGATAAATCGCAGGTCCAAAAGATCTTCAAAAACTTCGCTAGGAAGGCCCAAAACCAATTTGAAGTGAAGATCAAGAAGGTTCGCAGCGACAACGGAACGGAGTTCAAGAACGCAAATGTGGACACCTTTCTTGACGAAGAAGGGATTTCACACGAGTTCTCGGCTACGTACACACCTCAACAAAATGGAGTTGTTGAGAGGAAGAACCGGACGCTCATCGAAATGGCGAGAACGATGCTTGATGAGTACAAGACACCGAAGCACTTTTGGGCAGAAGCGGTTGAGACAGCTTGTCATGCAACAAATCGCTTGTATCTTCACAAGCTACTCGGCAAGACGGCATACGAGCTCCTCACCGGTAACAAACCCCAAGTTGGATACTTTCGAGTATTCGGCTCAAAGTGCTACATTCTTGATAAGCATCGTCGTTCTAAATTTGCTCCTAAGTCTCATGAAGGTTTCCTACTAGGTTATGGCTCAAACTCTCACACTTACCGTGTCTACAACAATTTCACCCGAAAGGTTGAAGAGACGGTAGATGTGAAGTTTGATGAATCTAACGGCTCGCAAGTAGAGCAATTGCCAATTGATGTAGGAGACAAAGATCCTTCGGAAGCAATCCAAGACTTGTCTATTGGCAAGGTCCGTCCAACGGAGGTGAAGGAGAGTACATCGTCCGTCCAAGTGGAAGCTTCTACTTCACGACAAGGTACCAAGAGTTGATACGGAAGCATCCACAAGTGGGACACATGAAGATGAAGAAAACGAGGAAGTGCATCAAGATGAACATCAACAACCTCCTTCTCCACCACGACAAGAGTACGACAACGCCAACAATGAAGAAGGCCAAGAAGAAGAACAAGATGAAGAAGAAGTTCAACCAAGATCCAAGCAAAAGCTTTCACGAGTTCGAGCAAGAATTGCTAAAGACCATCCCGTCGAGCAAATCTACAATGATATTCAAACCGGGAGAATCACTCGCTCTAAAACTCGTTTAGCTAACTTTTTTGAAAACTATTCTTTCATCTCTAGCATTGAACCTATGAAGGTCGAAGAAGCATTGGAAGATCCGGATTGGATAAATGCTATGCATGAAGAGCTACACAACTTTGAGAGGAACCAAGTTTGGACATTGGTTGAGAAGCCCGACAACAACCACAACATCATCGGTACCAAATGGGTGTTTCGTAACAAGCAAGATGAAGATGGACAAGTAGTTCGCAACAAAGCACGTCTCGTCGCCCAAGGCTACACACAAGTCGAAGGTATGGACTATGGTGAGACTTATGCTCCCGTTGCTAGACTTGAGTCCATTCGCATCTTACTTGCCTATGCTAATCACCATGATATCACCTTGTACCAAATGGACATTAAAAGTGCTTTTCTAAATGGTGAAATAGAGGAGGAAGTTTATGTTAAACAACCTCCCGGCTTTATCAATCCTAAGAAACCAAATCATGTTTACAAACTTCGCAAAGCTCTTTATGGTCTTAAACAAGCTCCTAGAGCGTGGTATAAATGCTTGACCAAGTTCCTTATTGAAAAAGGCTTTGAAATTGGGAAAATTGATTCTACTCTTTTTACTAAAAGGGTTAATGGAGAACTCTTTGTATGCCAAATTTATGTTGATGATATTATATTTGGTTCAACTAACCCTCATTTTAGTGAAAAGTTTGGGAAGCTAATGTCGGAGAAGTTTGAGATGTCTATGATGAGTGAACTCAAATTCTTTCTTGGGTTGCAAATCAAGCAAACTAAGGAAGGTACTTTTGTCTCTCAAACAAAGTACACTAAGGACTTATTCAAGAAGTTCAATATGCAAGAATGCAAAGGTATGCTACACCCATGCCTACTAGTGGACATCTTGACTTGACCAAAGATGGTGAACCGGTTGATCAAAAGGTTTATCGCTCTATGATTGGTTCATTGTTATATCTATGTGCTTCACGTCCCTGATATTATGCTAAGTGTGTGCATGTGTGCACGATATCAAGCTGCTCCTAAAGAATGTCATCTTAAGGCCGTGAAAAGGATAGTGAGATACTTAATCCATACACCAAATTTTGGCATTTGGTATCCCAAGAGGGCCTCTTTCGATCTTGTTGGCTACTCCGACTCGGACTATGCCGGAGACAAGGTTGATAGAAAGTCCACTTCGGGTACTTGTCAATTTCTTGGTAGATCTCTTGTGTCTTGGTCCTCCAAGAAACAAAACTCGGTATCCTTATCCACTGCCGAAGCGGAATACATTGCCGCTGGTTCATGTTGTGCTCAATTACTTTGGATGACCCAAACTCTTAAAGATTATGGGATATATGTGAAACATGTTCCATTGCTTTGTGACAATGAAAGTGCTATCAAAATTGGTCATAATCCTGTGCAACATTCTCGAACTAAGCATATTGAAGTTCGTCATCATTTCATTCGAGATCATGTTGCTAAGGGTGACATTGATCTTAAGCATGTTCGCACCGAAAAGCAATTAGCGGATATATTCACTAAACCTCTTGATGAGAAAGTGTTTTGCAGGTTGAGAGGAGAATTGAACATCATTGATGCTTCAAACTTGGAGTAGAAACTCCATTGGATACATGCAAGACATGAGCTTATGACTAATCCTTGATATTTCTCTTATGATGAAAATCTTATATCTTGGATATATTTGCATCTTGCATGTTATCTAACCCATGTAGGTACTTGGTTGAATCAAATTCCATGAGATTGTAACCTACTCATATCTTGAGCAATCTCTACATCACCAAGTCTCTATACAAAGGTGGTTGAAGACAAGGAAGCACGAAACCATTCAAACATATCCTTTGACAAATTCTATGTTGAGCTTCATGATTGTCATTTTTGGATACACAAGTGCTCTTCCTTGCAAGAACTAACCCATGTAGGTAGATGGACTCAAATTCCAAGTGGTGCTCCCAACTCTTGATGAGCTACATCAACCTTGAGCAACCCACACAAGTTCAACTACATGATCAACACCACCAACCAAGGTATGTTATTCCATCTTAGAGAAGCTCTACTCCGAGTCATGAGCTAAAGCAACTCGACAAGATGTGAATACATCAAGATGCTTAAACGAAAAATGGTAATCCCATTTTGAGCTTAAACGATGAGTATGACCTATGATCAAGTGATCTCACTTGACTCCTAAGTCAATATACTCTAACATAGGTGACTTTGTCGCCGACCATCTCTAGATGAAGTTCTCTTGTGTTCTTTTCTGTGTTTTTGCATTTGTCTCATGCATATTTGTTTCCCCTTTCAAAAAAAACTTCATCTAGATTTCTTTCTTTTCTGTTTGTTCAGCATTTTCTGCATCCAATTCATTGCATATCATTTAGTAAATTCCTTGCAAATCTTTGTGAGATCCTACTAGACTAGTGAGCTGAGGTGACAAGTGTTTTCTCTGCGATGAACTCGGTTCCACTGATTAGTTATTTTCGGTCCAACCGAATTCTTTCGGTACAACCGACGCATACCACTCGGTGCCACCGACTTCACAACAGGAAAAACAGTTTGCCACTTAATTCTGTGTTTCTTCTGATCCAGCTCCACTCAATGAATCTTGTACTCTACAAGCATCACAATTTTATCCAGTGCTTTGTATTGTGTCTCCAGGACCAAACCCATTCACAACAAATTCCAGAAAACCCTTCTTGGAAATTGATGTCAAAGGGGGAGAGAGAGATCACATCAAAGCTTATTACTTAGAAAGATCACATCCAAGCTCATCTCTTCCAAAGGGAGAGAGAATATCACTTCCACAGGGGGAGAGAAAGAGATCTCCAGGGGGAGAGAATACTCAAGTAGAAAGTATTTCTCAAGGATCCCAGATGCTCGGTGTTCAAGAGGAGAGGTTTCACATGTCTTATTGAGGGGAAAAGACATGTTCATATATGCTCATTTACATTAGCTTGCATTAGTTCTGTTCATTTATATCTTTCAGCTTTATTTTTCTGTTCCCTATCTTCTCCGAGTATCCCATGCTAGATTCAGGGGGAGCAAGACATCTAAGGGAAAGAAATCATTTAAATTCATTGCATATCTTTACTCTTGGGGACATGTCTAATCCAATGTGGTACTTAGTACTCACTCTCTACATGTCATCCCAGTCTTGGTATTCTTGTGGTTTCTTCTGTTTGCTCTGGCTAGTAGATGTACCTGTGTTCTCTAACCTTGTTTACGCAGGTTCATTCCATCCTAAGCCAACTCAAGACTATAAGGTAAGTATATGCATCACAATCATGTGTATGAGGAATTCTTGCTGATGTACATATTGTTTGCAAGAAGGACTCATGAGCATGAAGATATTTTCTTTAATATTCTTTGCTCTGATGCATATGGCCAAGATACATGTAACTCATTGCCTACTCTATCATGTTTATGCTCTCACATGCTTCTGTATTCCATATTCACATGTTTGCATACATGTAGGGGGAGCCTATGCTTGTTACATGTCTTTCCAAAGCTTTACTTGCTATTCTTTATATCCTTATCTAAAGCTTTGATGTATGTTGTCATCAATTACCAAAAAGGGGGAGATTGAAAGCACAAGTGCTCCCTAGGTGGTTTTGGTAATTAATGTCAACATATCTCTTGTTGGACTAACACTTTTATCTAGTATGTTTCAGATAAGTTCAACATTGGAGTGGCATGGACTAAAGGATGTGGGAACTCCTTCAAGATGCTAAGGACAAAGGATTGGATCAAGCTTCAAGCTCAAGACTCTTCATTTTACATTTTAGTGATCCAAGATCACATTGAGTCTATAGGAAAAGCCAATACTATCAAGAAGGGATGAGGTGTTGCTTAATGAGTTTCTTGCTCCACAGTGCTTAGTGATATGCTCCAAAACCCTCAACTACTTTCCCACTTCCACACATATGACCTAAACCTAAAGCCAAAATCGGTCACACCGATTCTTTCTATCCGGCGCCACCGAGTTCAGATGTCATAGCCACTGCCACAAACCCTAGGCAAATCGGTCTCACCGATAGGGATCTCGGTCTCACCGAGATGGGATTCTAATCTCTCTGTGTATGTCCGTTATCAAAATCGGTCTCACCGAGTTTGTTTAATCGGTACTACCGAGATTACAATGCAAACTCTCTGGTTAACTTATTACCAAGATCGGTCTCACCGAGTTTGAGTAATCGGTCCCACCGAGTTTGCCTGACCAACTCTCTGGTTAGCTAATTACCAAAATTGGTCTCACCAAGTTTGTGTAATTGGTCTCACCGAGATTACGTTATTCCCTAACCCTAACCATATCGGTCCTACCGAGTTGCATTTCGGTCCCACCAAAAATCCTAACGGTCACTAGGTTTACTAAATCGGTCTGACCGAGTTTGTTGATTCGGTCTCACCGAGATTGGTAAATTATGTGTAACGGTTAGATTTTGTGTGGATGCTATATATACCCCTCCACCTCCTCTTCATTTGTGGAGAGAGCCATCAGAACAAACCTACACTTCCAGTATCCTATTTCTGAGAGAGAACTACCTACTCATGTGTCGAGGCCAAGATATTCCATTCCTACCATATGAATCTTGATCTTTAGCCTTCCCCAAGTTGCTTTCCACTCAAATCTTCTTTCCACCAGATCCAAATCCTATGAGAGAGAGAGTTGAGTGTTGGGGAGTGGTGTCTCCTAGATTGGCTAGGTGTCACTTGGGAGCCTCTAACAGGATTGTGGAGTTGAACCAAGGAGTTTGTAAGGGAAAGGAGATCACCTACTTCGTGAAGATCAACCGCTAGTGAGGCAAGTCCTTCATGGGTGACGGCCATGGTGGGATAGACAAGGTTGCTTCTTCGTGGACCCTTCTTGGGTGGAGCCCTCCGTGGACTCGCGCAGCCGTTACCCTTCGTGGGTTGAAGTCTCCATCAACGTGGATGTACGGTAGCACCACCTATCGGAACCACGCCAAAAACATCCGTGTCTCCAATTGCGTTTGAATCCTCCAATACCCTTCCCTTTACATTCTTGCAAGTTGCATGCTTTACTTTCCGCTGCTCATATACTCTTTGCATGCTTGCTTGCTATATGTTGTGAATGTTAAATTTGTGCCTAAACTCCACTTAAACTTAAAGATGTTAAAAACTGCAACTTTGGTACTTAGTGTCTAATCCACCCCCCCTCTAGACACCTCTTCTCAAGGTCCTACAGGTCTCCAACGCAAACAACCACGTTGGGACAGGGATCGGGAGGCACCTCCATGGTGGCATGCAGATCTTTGTGAAGACAAAGAGTATTCAAGATCAGATGAGGATTGGAAGGCAACGATCCTCGGCAGGGTTCTTGTCGAGGAAACCCACAAGACCCCCGGCAAGGTCCTTGCCGGGGACAAGAGCGCGCCATGGGAAGACCCTTGCCGGGCCACCCGGCAAGACCCTTGCCAAGGGCGTTAGTGGGGACACTGCCAGGCCCGCACCAACCAAATCTCCACCGCCATTCACATGCAGCTGCCAGCCCAACCAGCTGGGTAGGACCTGCGTGGCAACACATATCTTCTAGGCCGACTTAGCACAGACCTGCGTGGCGGCATGCAGATCTTCGTGGAGGCTCCGCCACTGCGCCACCCCAGCTGCTTGCCTGCCTACATGGCACCACATGCATCGCTGGCCAGGGCACGTGTCGAAGCAAGGAGGAGCGGCAACGGACGGGACGGGCCTCGCCCCCGTCCCCGATAAACTGGAAGGATACCTAAGACACTCATTAAATTCCTCTTGTCCTGTAATACGGGCGATAAGCTCGCAGCACTGCAGGCCTTTCCACCTCCTGTGCGCCACTGTGGCAGCCCCTTTCACCTATAAAAGGAGGCCCATGGCACACTGGAAAAGCATTCGGCTCTTTGGAACCACGCAGCACCCATAGCTAGTTCGAGACCTCAAGAACACTCAATACATCCACTAGGTAGGACTAGAGTTTTACGCATCCTCGCGGCCCGAACCAGGGTAAAGGATCTTTGTGCGGATTACTAATCCTGCTCTTCTCACAACCCCGAGCCCCGCAACCGTAGTAGGGATTCTTGTGATCCCATGGGTGTCGTTTCCCACCGACATCCTTAGCGCGCTAGGTAGGGGGAGCAATTATGAGAATCTGGTCTAGTGGTTGGCCTAGCTGTTCCTCATCGCCATGGCTCCTAAGAAGAAGACGACTGCGACGATCGGTTTGTCCGGGACCGAATTGCCAGTATCGGTGCAGACTAGTAGCGGGCCAGTCGCAGAGAGAACTCGTGGCGCGGCCCGCAAACATCCACATCACCCTGGCAATCCAGGCCTAGTCAGCGGCAATGCATCATGGGCTCCAGAGAGAGAGTCGGCCCCCCGCAGGCGGCGCGGGGCCCTCTAGGGGTGTCGTCCTGCCGCCAGACGACGGCGCGGTGACCTCCAAGATGCCAACACCGGCGCCCATGGCGCGCTCTTCTCAGGTCGTGCGCGATGAGCAGCACCGCCCTACCGGTGACCCTGGGCGCCGCCCTGCGAAGAGTCCCGTGCGACCATCACTTGATGAGGAGGGCCAGCATGCGCGCCGAGGTGCCGACAGAGGTGGCAAACGGCTGCGGGCCCATGATGGGCCTCCTTCTAACGCGGTTAGAAGTCGAGGCGCATCGTGGTCCACACAGCTTTCGCGACCACCCACGCCGGCAGAAGCCCTAGCATGCGCGCAAATGCTCCTCGATTTTCCTCCCGCTGCGGAGAAGCTTGACGAATGGAGGGCCACCGTTCGGAGCCTCGTCGGCATCACCAACAACGATGATTTGCAGCCTGCGGGACCCATACGTTGTCGCTCCTTCGAGCCACCGCATGTCAGCGGAGGCCGGGCCAGAGGCGATGCGCCATGGTGCATTCCCCTCCTCCATCCCAGCCACCGCGGGTGTCGGTCCGTCGCGACGACGCTTGTGATGACGTCTCCATAGAGTCTTCCGGCCCATGAACCCACCGTGACCAACGCCAAGTTCTTCGGGAGCAAGTTCATGAAGACGCTCTAACCACCATCGAGTGTCGGCGTGACGCGCGCCACCAGTCGGACAGGCGGGCAGGACCCACTATGGACCGCCCGGCACCGGGGGGCTACGGTGGCCTACCCTGTGAGGTGGGTTGTCCGACTTTCACCCATGAGTTGCGGCAGTTCTAGGGGCCCTCCCACCGCATGTTCAAGCCCGATGTTGGCGAGAAGTACAATGGCAAGACTCACCCGTCGGAGTTCCTCAGCATCTACACCATCATGATGCAAGCTGCCGGGGCTCGCGAAGATAAGGTGCTCGCCAACTATTTCCCACTGGCACTTAAGCCCAATGTTATGTCATGGTTGATGCACTTGCCGGTAGGCTCCATTTCTTCTTGGGCGGATCTGTGTCATGAGTTTGTTGGCGCCTTTACCGGAGGCCACCAAGCTCATGGCCAGGCGAGTGATTTACATATCATCCCCCAGAAGGAAGGAGAAAACTTGTGCAAGTGCATCCAAAGGTTCAGCCGAGTGCAGTACAACATCCCCGACGTTCATCCTGCCACCGTGATCAGTGCATTCCACTAGAATGTACGCAATCGTAAGATGAGTGAAGAGCTGGTGATGAACAAGGTCAGGGATGTGGCCGAACTTTATGTTCTGGCCGATCGATGCGCTCGCGCTAAAGAGGGAAGGAAGTACCCCAATGAAGACGCCGGCACGGAAACCGACTCCACGGATGATACCGCGGCACCGGCAAAGTAGGGCCGGCGCCACAACAGGAAGCGCAAGGGAAAGACCATGCTTGTCGTCGAGGGGTCCGACGACATCGGCGCCACCAATAAACCCAAGGCGAGTGACCCTGGCAAGGAGGTTGCCGGGTGTGCCGCTTGTCGGGCCTTGGTGGCTGCCGATAAGCCAGGGGGCTCCGACAAGCAGTATTGCAAGATCCACCGCATCAAATGCCACGATCTCCAGAACTGCCGGCAGGTGGAGCTGCTCGCTAAGAAGCAGAAAGCCGAGTATGAGCGGCGGGACAAGGAGAAGGGCCAAGTGGGTGTCGAGGGATCCGGCAAGAAACGTGGCAGCCAAGGAGGCCGTCGTGGAAAAGATAGTCAGCAGGAGAGGCCCGCCCGGGGCCGCGACAAGAAGCAGCAAGACGAAGATCATGACGAGGACGATGAGTCCGGCGACCATGAGTTCCAGAAAGCCACGGAAGCCATGTGCGTCGATGGTGGGGCCGCGCTACATACATCCCACCGCCTACTCAAGCAGTGGGCGTGTGAGATCACAGCGGTGGAGCCGTCGCTCAACGCACTGGACCACTGAGGTGGTCCAGCACGCCTATCATATTCGACACTGAGGACCACCCTGACCGCACTACTGCTGTCGGGTGCATGCCATTGTTGGTCTCACCAACGGTCCGCAACCTCAAGGTGACGAAGATGCTGGTTGACGGCAGGCCGGTCTGAACTTGATCTCGCCTGTTGTGATCAAGAGGCTGCAGATCCCTGATGGAGACCTCGAGGAGACAGGCACGTTCCAAGGGGTCAACCCGGGGAGGAGCCAGCCAAAGGGAAAGGTCACGCTGCTCGCGACATTCGGAGGCAAGCTAAACCACAGGACAGAGAGGATCGTTTTTGATGTAGCCGAGATCCCCTTGCCCTACAACGGGATCCACGGCCACCCGACACTAGCCAAGTTCATGGCGGCTTCACACTACGCCTACAACATGCTGAAGATGCTCGGGCCGATGAACATCATCACTGTCCCCTCCGGCAAGAAAGATGTGTTGATTTGCGCCGACCAACTCTACCGGGAAGCGGTTGCAGCAGGTGCCGCCAAGGCACCTGCTCCTGTCGATTAAGCCTCGGGAGGGAAGAAGACCGATGAGACCCCTTGCATCCACTCCGGCAAGCGCACCTCTTCAGGGTGTTGCGCTCCCGTTGAGGACATACCAGGGAGCTCCACCGACAAGAGCAAGAAGTCCAGAGCTGCACCACCAGAGACCAAGAAGGTGCACGTCAAGGAGGACGGCATAGGGGGAGCTTTTACCATAACCTCCACCCTCGACGGCAAATAGGAAAGCGAGATTGTCATTTTCCTTCGGGCAAATGTTGATGTGTTTCCATGGCAAGCCTTAGACATCCCCGGTGTTCCCAGGAAAGTGATTGAGCACCACCTTGTTGTCTGTCCTCATGCGTGGCCCGTCAAGCAGAAGGTCAGGAAGCAAGCTCTGGAGAGGCAGGAGTTCATCACGGAGGAGATCAGAAAGCTAGAGGCGGCAGGCTTGGTAAGAGGAGTACTCCATCCGACGTGGTTGGCCAATCCGGTAGTGGTGCGCAAGGCAAACGGGAAGGGAAGACTGTGTATTGATTACACAAACATCAATAAGGCTTGTCCAAAGGATCCCTTCCTGTTACCGCACATCAACTAGATTGTTGACTCCACGGCTGGGTGTGACCTGTTATCATTCCTCGACGCCTACTCAGGGTACCACCAGATCTTCATGACAAAAGAGGACGAGGCGAAGACAGCACTCATCACCCCATGTGGTACGTATTGCTTTTTATGGATACCTTTCGGGTTGAAGAGTGCTGACTCAACCATTGCAAGAGCAGTCCGAATTGGTTTTGAGCCCCAGCTACATAGAAATATGGAAGCTTATATGGATGACATAGTGGTCAAAACCAAGGACAAAGCAACCCTTGTGCAAGATCTGGAGGAAACATTTGCAAACCTGCGCAAGATCAACCTCAAATAGAACCCTGAGAAGTGTGTATTTGGTGTCCCGTCCGGCAAGCTTCTCGTGTTCTTTGTGTCGCAGCGCAGGATTAAGACAAACCCCGATAAGATCAAGGCCATCGAGCAGATTGAGGCACCCAAGCAGATCAAGGACGTGCGTCTGCTCACTGGCTGTGTTGCCGCCATGAGCAGATTCATCTCCAAATCCGCGGAGCGTGCCCTTTCCTTTTTCAAGATCTTGAAGAAGGCGGGCCCAGTGGAGTGGACCCCAGAGGCCGAGGCAGCGCTGCAATACTTGAAGAAGTACCTCTCCTCTACCCCGGTGCTGGTTGCGCCCAAACCACAAGAACAGTTGTTGCTATATCTAGCGGCAACGAATCAAGTGGTTAATGCCGCACTAGTGGTGCAGAGAGAGGTCGACGAAGAAGTAGCGGCAGAGTCAACGGATGGCGGGCCAGAGCCCTCCCCGGCAGGGCTTGGTCCCGGCAAGACTGAGTCCCCGGCGGAGGCTGGTGCCAGTGCAACAGGGCCCGCACGACCGGGTGAAGTGGCGCAAAAGAAGAAAATGGTGCGCACCCGGTTTACTTCGTCAGCTCCCTCCTGCAGGGGGCTAGGTCGAGGTACTCAGGTGTGCAAAAATTGCTCTTCGGCCTCCTTATGGCCTCGAGGAAGCTGCGTCATTACTTCCAAGCGCACGAGATCACCGTAGTCACCTGCCTCCCATTGCAACGGGTACTGCATAACCCAGATGCAACAGGGAGGATCGTGGAATGGGCCCTAGAGCTGTCGAGCTTCGGTTTAAAGTTTGAAAGTACCTCGACGATTCAGAGCAGAGTCTTGGCGGAGTTTGTTGCTGAATGGACCTTGACGCCTGACAAAGAGATACAGGAGACCACTCTCCCCGGCAAGGAAACAAGCCGCAACTGGATCATGTACTTTGATGGGGCCTTTTCGCTGCAAGGCACCGGTGCTGGTGTGCTGCTTGTCACACCCACCGGAGAGCACCTCAAGTATGTCATCCAAATTCACTTTCCCCGGGAGATGTCCACCAATAACACCGCCGAGTACGAGGGTTTTCTTGCCGGTCTCAGGATCGCGGCGGACCTCCGAGTCAAAAAGCTCATCGTCGGGGGCGACTCGCAACTCATCGTCAGGCAGATCAACAAAGATTACCAAAGCCCGTTGATGGAAGCCTACGTGGATGAAGTGAGGAAACTAGATGAGCGCTTTGACGGTATACAAGCGGAGCATGTCCCTCGGACGGAGAACGACATCGCCGACTACTTGTCAAAGCATGCTACCCTCAAGCTACCTGTGGAACCAGGTACTTTTGTGCTTCAGTTAACTCAACCATCCGTCGAACCATCAGCCGGGCAGAACAAGCGGAGGAAGCTAGGCCCCGGCAAGTACTTCCCCACCGAGCCCCCCGAGGCCGCTGGTGAAGGTGTTATCGTGGATGCCAGCCTTGCCGCGGGGCTGCCGACTCCGGCAGGGCCTCAGGCCATGGCCGTAGAGACGGCCGCTCCAATGGCAGAAGAGATGCCTTTGGTCCTTGTCGTCGAGCCGCAGGCTCCAGCTTGGGTGCAACACACCGTCCGATTCCTCCAAAAAGGAGAGCTTCCTGAGGAGCAGGAAGGGGCAGAAAGAGTAGCCCACCGGTCTGCTCTGTACCAATTCGTCAACAACGTGTTGTACAGAAAGAGGCCAAAGGGGGTGAAATTTAAGTGCATCTCCCGGGAGGAAGGACTAGAGTTGTTGGCAGAGATACATGGAGGCATATGTGGCTCCCACATAGGGTGGAGGGCCCTTGCCGGCAAGGCTTTCCGGCAAGCTTTCTTCTGGCCCACTGCCCTCCAGGATGTGACGGCACTAGTAACCAAGTGTGAAGCGTGCTAGTTCCATTTAAAGAAGCTTCATCAACCAGCCCAAGCCCTTCATTCCATCCCTCTCTCATGGCCCTTCTCGGTCTGGGGGCTCGACATATTAGGGCCCTTCCCCCATGCCGTTGGGGGCTTTGAGTACTTGTACATTGCAACCAACAAGTTCACAAAGTGGCCAGAGGTGGAAGCAGTGAGGAAGGTGACAATGCGGTCAGCCGTCAAGTTCTTCAAAGGACTAGTTTTCTATTTTGGGGTACCCAACAGGATCATCACCGACAATGGCACATAGTTCACAAGCCATGCCTTCATGCAATACATTGAGGATCTCGGCAGCAAGGTCTGTTTTGCTTCCGTGGCACACCCACGGAGCAATGGCCAAGCAGAGAGAGCAAATGCTGAAGTTCTTGCGAGGCTAAGAACGAAGACTTTTGATAGGCTGCACAAGAGTGGAAGGCATTGGATTGACGAGTTGTCGGCGGTTCTTTGGTCGATCAGAACGACGCCAAATCAAGCCACCGGCTAGACACCCTTTTCCCTGATCTACGGGGCAGAAGCAGTTTTCCCCATGGAACTCATATACGGGTCACCTCGAGTGCTCTCTTATGATGAGCTTGAGCCAGAGCGATTGTGGCAGGATGACAGGATGCTCCTTGAGGAAGATCATATCCGGGCGGCTGTGAGAGTAGCACGCTACCAGCAAGCCTTGCGCCGCTACCATAGCCGCAAGATTCATGCCTGGAGCTTTGAGCAAGGCGACCTTGTTCTTCGGCACGTTCAGTTGGCCAAGAATTCCAACAAGTTGACGCTGAAGTGGGAAGGCCCTTATCGCGTAACACGAGTCACCAGGCCCGACGCAGTCCGCCTGGAGACCGAAGATGCCATTCCAGTGAGCAACTCCTGGAACATCAAGCATCTTCGCAAGTTTTACCCATAAGGCACGGCTGCCGGGCCTCCCGGCAAGCCACCCTTTTGTACAAGCCTTGCCGGCAAGGCATGTAACCCTTTGTACAAAGCCAGGCGCAGACCTTGAGCACAAATAAATGAAGCGCTGGCACCCTAAGTTATAGCATGCATGCTTGGTTGAGTCTCCTCCTCGGTTAGGGTTGATAGTGCTTCGCGGTGGCTAACCCCTAGCTTAGAGGTCGAGTGTGCGTCTCTCTGTTCTCTGTTCTCTTTGGTTCGCGGGGCACATAAGCATTTCTGCCGAGCTGTTTGGAAGGAAGGAACGGACCGGTGCCCCGACCCCGGCAAGCCAAAGTTGCCGGGGGCTGCAAGTACAAGGATCCATCCACGGCAAGCTAAGGATGCCGGGGGGCTGCAAATCCAGATAAGTCTTTTATCTTCCATCATGCATTTCGTTATGGACTGGGATATGTGAATCTTCATTTTATCTCTAGGCTACCGTGCTCCCCTCTTTCCGTACCCAAGGATTATCCCCTGGGTCCGAATTGGGTCGTAGTCGCGACAGCAAGGAAATGGAACGAGGAGCCTAAGCCCACCTCATCCCTGCCTCTGCCAAGAGCGTGAGAGGGGTCGAGCAAAATGGGGAGACGGCAAGGCCTGTTGCCGGGCAAAAAACGTTTATCTTAGATAGTAACAAGGATTCACTCCTTGTCGTGGGTTTCAACCGCGAACGAAAAACCCGACAAACATCCCTTTTTCATTAAAAACGTCCCGTACAGGTACCATTCATACGGAATGAAAAACATGAGCAGGGGGATTACAAGTTCTAAATTTAACAAAGGCCTGAAGGCTTACAAGACTAAAAAGAGATAAGGTGCCCATGATCCCTTTCTTGTCCCTCTCCTCAAGAAATGAAACAAGAAGGTAAAAGGGAAAAAGGGGTGCCTAGGCGAGGTACGAGCAGCAGAAGGCACCAGGAGAACATCCCGGTGGCCACCCCGAAGGGAAGCTGGTGATGATGACGGGGGAAGAGCTGGAAGACGAGGCGGCAGGACCGTCAATATGCTATGAAGGCGTCGGTGCCATCGTACTCTGACTTGACGGCCTGCCACCCGCCTTCTTCGCCTTCTCCGACCTCCCAACGCCAGCCGCCCAAGGAGGCGACCCCGAGAAGTTCAAGGAGCTGGCGACGCGGATGATGGGGTCACTGGTGATGCCTCGGAGCGGCGTGCCCGACGCCTAGTCGGACCCGTCATCCTACCGCCCGCTACCCTTGTCGTCGCTGCCGCTGTCCTCCCCGTCACTCTCGCTCAAGGAGGAATCTTCATCTTCGGAGGAGCTCTCCATGCAGCACCTTACGCAAGTCCCGAAGTGCCCGAAGATCTTGACGGAGAGGAGGCCACTCTCCATTAACTTGAAATGGAGAGTGAGCCCCTCCGTCAAGATGTGGACACGGGCGAAGGTCTTCCACCCTCGGCGGAGATACATAACGTGAGGGGCGGGAAACTCGACATCGGCCCGTGTGCCACCGTTCCCACAACCCCTCATATGCAGCCGCAACGTTTGCGGTGGATCCAGCTCCATCTCCCGCGCAAATGGAGTCGGAAGGCGAAGACAACGGTGCGGCGGCTGGCGCAGCCTGATGAAGAATTCGCAAGGGTTCTCCCCGACGTGGCCCTCCACCGAAGGAGGGGCAGTTGGCAGAGGCAAGGCCGATCTGCCGCCCCGTCGCCCCCTTCCCCTCCCTCTAACAGGCGGCTCCGCCGGTACGAGCTCTTAGGGAGGAGCGATGCGTTGTCAAGCCGAGACCCTCGCCGCCACCGATGAAGCATCACCACACCCCCTCGCCATGATAGAAGGAAGGAGGAAGCAGGAATGAGGAGAAGTGGATGACGAAGGATTGAGAGGCGCCGTTCCTCGCGCTCCCCTCTTTATAAAAGGGCGGGGGCGAGGCTCGGCCGCCCCTCTCGACCAATCCGGCCCATTGAAGTGACCACGGGCGGGGCCGTCGACTGCCCTCCCCGCTCGATTGAAGGCGCGTGGGAATTGGCTCGCACGCGCGCGACTTCCTGTATCTCGCGCACCTGTCATTTGCTCTGCATCATGCATGCAGCGAACATGGCGCAAGGACGGGCGCAATGGGACGCGTGGAGCGACGGTTCCCGAGTAAGGGCAGTAAATTAACAGCAGCCATGCGGTCTCGAAGGGACACGCAAGCCGCCTGTTTACTGTCCACTACAAGATGACGCCAGCATGCTTTGATCATACACGCACGCGCGACCCCCACGTCACGCATTCAACGCAGGTCGTGGGGGAAGTGCAGCGGACGGAGCAGTTACCACGGTAAAATCCGCCCCGCCTGCCCGTGCACCTTTCTGGGCCTGGCCCAACAACATGTCGCGCTTATGTGTGGCCCAGGCCCAGGGGCTCCTGTCGGTGTACAAAAGTAGGGGCTCTCCTTTTGACCCCTTTACCTGTGCACGGGCAGTCAGAGCCACGTGCCACGACCACGCATAGCAGGGCAAAGGAGGGGATCCGGAGAGAAGCCGAAGGCACGAGACAAACAAAGCAACATCAAGGACCAAGGCCACAGAGATCAGATGGATGAAGCAGGTTTCCCTGGCAAGGACCCTTGCCGGGGCAGCCCCAGCAAGACCCTTGTCGGGACAGCTCGCCCACACCAAAGGAGTGAGCCACCCTCGATCCCACGGTCTCCAACGCCAACAACCACGTTGGGACAGGGCTCGGGAGGCACCTCCATGGTGGCATGCAGATCTTTGTGAAGACAAAGAATATTCAAGATCAGATGAGGATTGGAAGGCAACGATCCTCGGCAGGGTTCTTGCCGAGGAAACACACAAGACCCCCGGCAAGGTCCTTGCCGGGGACAACAACGTGCCACGGAAACACCCTTGTCGGGCCACCTGGCAAGACCCTTGCCAAGGGCATCAGCGAGGCCACTGCCAGGCCCGCACCAACCAAATCTCCACCATCGTTCACATGCAGCTGCCAGCCCAACCAGCTGGGCAGGCACCTATGTGGCAACACGCAGCTTCTAGGCCGACTCAGCACACACCTGCGTGACGGCATACAGATCTTCGTGGAGGCTCCGCCATCGCACCACCTCAGCTGCTTGCCTGCCAACATGGCACCACATGCATCGCTGGCCAGGGCGCGTGTCGAAGCGAGGAGGAGCGGCGACGGACAGGACGAGCCTCGCTCCCGTCCCCGATAAAGTGGAAGGACACCTAAGCCACGCCTTAAATGTGTCTTGTCCTGTAATATGGGCGATAAGCTCGCAGCACTGTAGGCCTTTCGACCTCCTGTGTGCCACTATGGCAGCCCCTTTCGCCTATAAAGGAGGCCCATGGCGCTTGGAACCACACAACACCCATAGCTAGTTCGAGAGCTCAAGAACACTCAATACATCCACCAAGCAGGACTAGGATTTTACGCATCCTCGCTGCCCGAACCTGGGTAAACGATCTTTGTGCTGATTATTAATCCTGCTCTTCTCACAACCCTGCGCCCCGCAACCGTAGTAGGGATTCTTGTGATCCCATGGGTGTCGTTTCCCACCGACACTTCCCCCCTTTCCTTTCCCTTAGGTGCGGCCTATATGGGGGGCGCAGGAGCCCCTGCTGGCTGCTGCTTTCCCCTCTTGGGCCAATAAGGCCCATATCTTTGCCGGGGATGCCAGGAACCCCTTTCCGGTGACCCGACATGTACCCAGTACCCTCGGGACACCACAGAATAGTATCGTCCTATATATCAATCTTTACCCCTGGACCATTTTGAGACTCCTCGTCATGTCCGTGATCTCATTCGGGACTCCAACAACATTCAGTCACCAAATCACATAACTCATATCTATCCCTAATAATAAAGCACAGATTGACTCCTTGGGTTCACCGTGATAATACGCTTCTTCCTATGAATTTATGCTTTTAGTTTGAATTTAAAACATATACGCGAGGTGGTACTAATTTAGGAACCCTAAAAAATGTCTCTGCTTGATTGCCCCAACTCCTGGCTACCATCCCGCATCTTCGTACTTGATATGCCCAGGGCCGGGAAGGGGCACAACCAGCTAGGAAAGCACACAACTTTTGTTGAAAGTAGGGTTTGTTGTCAAATAGTCCACCTCGATTCTTTTCATCAAATTCTACTGATTTATATATGTTCACACCTTGCCTATCAACAAGCCTCGAGAACCAGGAAATAAGGGAGCGAAGAAATAAGTGGTCGATGCACGGGCCAATCAAATCGAGAAAAAAAATCAAAACTCAATAAATGAGGAGGGACATGCAGATGCTATAGATGTATTTGTGGGCTGGCGCTCCAAATTTGGATGTGATGGAGGAACGGACATGGCTCAGATGGTACAAAGAAGGACATGCATGACTGCTGATTTGGCTAATAGGCTGGCTAATTAAATGAGATCTTAAGGAATTAAGTCAGTGTTGCATGCAAGATCAGCGGGAAAAAGGAACAAATGGACCGGCCGTGTATGCATGCGCGAGTGCAATTCATGCATATAAGAGATCAAATAAGACTCAAATAACTTTCATGGATAAAAACATAAATCTGATCATAAACTCAAAGTTCATTGGATCCCAACAAACACATCGCAAAAAGACATACATCATATGGATCTCCAAGAGACCATTGTATTTATAATCAAGATAGAGAGAGGAAGTTATCTAGCTACTAACTATGGACCCGAAGGTCTACAAATAACAACTCATGCATCATCGGAGAGGCACCAATGGAAGTGGTGAACCCCTCCATGATGGTTTCTAGATTGGATCTAGTGGTTCTGTACTCTGCGGCGGCTGGAATTAATTTTCGTCGACTCCCCTAGGGTTTCTGGAATATTGGGGTATTTATAGAGCAAAAGAGGCAGTTCAGGGGGCACCCGAGGTGGGCACAACCCACCAGGGCGCGTTGGGCCTCCTGGCGCGCCCTGGTGGGTGCTGCTCCCCTCGAGCCACCCCCCAGGTGCTTCCTTGGCCCACTGGATGTCTTCTGGCCCAAAAAATCCTCCAGGAGTCTCGTTGCGTTTGGACTCCGTTTGATATTGACTTCCTGCAATGTAAAAAACATGCAGAAAACAGCAGCTCACACTAGGCACTATGTCAATAGGTTAGTACCAAAAAATATATAATGGCTATAGAATGATTGTAAAACATCCAAGAATGATAATATAACAGCATGGAACAATCAAAAATTATAGATATGTTGGAGACGTATCATGGTGTTCGGAAGCCCAAGAAGAAGTGCCACGGAATGTTTTTGAAGGAGGAGTACATGACGGTAATTGCCTATATTCTTAAGGCCTTGTTCTTAGTTTCATTGATTTGATTCATAGGTGTAGCACTCAAGTTTCTCTTTACTGAGTTAGGTGTCCCCGAGATGGTGTGCGGATAAGATGGATTGTTGGGAGGCGTTGGTGGATGAGTGGTGCTCAGACGCATGGCGGGCCGTCCACAAAGGTGCCAAGGACAAGCGTGCCCAAATTAGAGGTGTGCCACACCATCAAGGCAGCACCAACTTATATCAATACAGGCGGAACTGTGTATGTGGTTTACTTCATGATTCATGCAATTCATTCTGTCATTCTAGCTTGAGCCCTTTAATTACTAATAATATGTTGCTCTCTTTTAGGCGGGATACAATATGGCACCGGTACCAGAGGTGTTCGACCTCTATGCCTTGGCCCATACTTTCCCGTTCAAGAAGGCCAAGGCATTCTCTACGTCTGACCTCGAACATCTAGAGAACTTCACCAACATCTCCTCCCAGACAAGCTCGTGAAGTACAGAGATGAGGGGAAGGCAAGGAAAAGGGAGGACTTTAACCCGAGCGGGCCGTTTGATCCATAGATGGTGATGATATCTGGTGGCGGGAGGTCCCATGGCTCGATAGCCATTAGAGATGGACTTATCCGTTGTCCTTGCACTCTCCTGGAGACCAAGGCGTTCCAAACAAGCTTAGATCCTGAGATAAGGCCTCGTCCACGGCCAATCGACCTTGCCTTCCAGGTTAGTTATACAGACTCAAATTCCTTTCAAGCATTACATTGTGTGTGTAGCCATCGATGATTACAATGCTAACGAGGAGTGGTGTTGCAAGATGCTCTTCAGAGTGAGAGAGATAGAACCCAGGCACTTCTGGCGGAGAGGGATCGGGAGGCAGAGGAGAAGCAGCGGGAGTTGGAGGAGAGGACGGCAAGGTTGATGGAGGAGGAGAGGGCATGGAATGACATGCGAAACCGGGCCATGTACGAGCTCCTCGTTGTAAGTTTCTTCTGCATATTAGCCAAATCATTCACTTATTGTTCTTTTCATTACTAATTAGTATGACTGACCCGTGAAAACCAAATGTGCAGTCTGTGTGCCAGAAGGCCAGTCAGACCCCTCCGCCGATGCCAGAGATTGCTTCGGGGACCATGGTGAGTTTAATTTGAATGGTCATTAGTTACTAGTATTAACATTTGAGTGTCGTCATGCTAACCAGACATTGCAAATGATCTTTGGTGCAACATGACTCCAGACAAGCTTCACATGATCCTTCTCCAGGTGGTGGTACCGGCACGAGCCAAGCCGATGCTTCACCTCCGTGATGACAGTAAGATTTCTCTCGTGTTTCGCTTACCAAATGCGTAAAGACCTATACTTAGCTTTATTTCCTCCAAAATGCTTGCCATAATGACCTAGACTTAGCTTATCTTCCTCCAAAATGACATAATTAGCTTACTTAGCTCCAAAATGGTATGTAGTTAGCTTTCCTCCAAAATGACCTAAGTTAGCTCTAATATGCTAAGTTATCTCTAATATGTTTAGTTACCTAAGTTTGCTCAATAATGACATACACTTAGCTTACTAATGTAAAAAATAGGATAATTAGCTTACTTAGGTTTGAAATGGCATAACAACCTTGGTAACCTCATATATGTCATATAGTTAGCTTATTTTCCTCGAAAAGGACATAATAAGCTTAATTAGCTCCAAAATGATCAATTTTACCTAAGTTAGCTCCAAAATGACCTAAGTTAGCTCTAAAATGCTAAATTAGCTCTAATATGCTTAGTTACTTAGGTTAGCTCAATAAAGACCTATACTTAGCTGACTTATGTCAAAAATGGCATAAGATGCTTAGTTCACTCAAAAATGGCATAATTAGATAGGTTATCTCCCAAATGACCCATTTTACCTAGGTTAGCTCCAATATGATCCATTTTACCTAGGTTAGCTCCAAAATGACCAAGTTTACCTAGGTTAGCTCTAATATGATCCATTTTAGCTAGGTTAGCTCCAAAATGATCCATTTTACCTACGTTAGCTCAGAAATGGCATAATTACTTAGGTTAGCACAAAAATGACCTACACTTACCTTTTTCCTCCAAATTGACATAATAAGCTTAGTTTGCTCAAAAATGGCATAATTACCTATGTAAGCTCTAAAATTACACAAATAAGGAATAAGAAGAAGAAAAACAAGGAAGAGGAGAAAAAGAAAGAATAGAAGAAGAAAGAGAAGAAAAAGAAAGAATAAAAGAAGAAGAATGAGAAGGAAAAGGGTAAAAACCTTCTTCTTGTTCTTCTAGTCTTCTTCTTCTTCTTCTAGTCTTCTTCTTCTTCTTCTCCAAAATGACCTAAGTTGGCACTAAGTTAGCTCTAATATACTTAGTTAACTAGGTTAGCTCAATAATGACCTATAATAAGCCGCTTTATATAGAAAATGGCATAATATGCTTAGTTCAGTCAGAAATGGCATAATTAGCTAGGTTAGCTCCATTTTACCTAAGTATGCTTACTTCTTCTTCATCTTCTTCATTTTCTTCTTCTTCTTCTTCTTCTTCTTCTTCTTCTTCTTCTAACTTTCTTGTTTCCCATTTTGTAGATTTCATTCACTTTACAGAAGCTTGCATGGATGGAGTGCTTGTTTGCCCTTTCTGCTTTTCTTTTGTATCGATGAACAATGTGGAACTTGTTATATGGATGCATGGAACTATGTGTTGGATGAACAATGCAAAACTATTGTAATATGTATGGATGGAACTATGTGTTGGTTATGCATGTATGATGAAACTTGTGTGTTGGATATGTCATATGTCTGTTGTGCTTGTGAAAAACAATATATATATATATATATATATATATATATATATATATATTTGTTGTGAAATTGCTTGGACATAAGAAAAACAGAAAAACCAAAAGAGGCAATGCAGCCTCTTTGCCGTCTGCCACAAACGGCAAAGAGGCCACGTGGAAGCAACCCATGCAACCTAGGAGCTATATCATTTGGTTACTTTGTCGTTCGTGGTAGACAGCAAAGGGGAGGGCATGTTTGCCGTCCGCTGGCAGACGGCAAAGGCTGTCGTTATCCACCTAACATGGCTAATGGCTGTTAGTTACCGTCCATCTTCTTTGACGTCTGCCACGGACGGCAAAGAACCCATTTACCATCACCCTCTTTGCCGGGCAGGTTTGCTGTTGGTGGAAGATGGCCAAGGGCTTTGCCGTCCGCTTTTGGTGCCTTTGTCATCTGCCATGGCAAACAGCAAATAAGCTGAATCCTGTAGTGAGGTGTCATTCAAATTTCCTTTACTTGTGCCGGTACTTTACCTATGCTAGGAGGATTGATTCTTAATAAAACTTCCAGTCTTGAGGATGCAATATCTTTGCTTATAGTTGAACTTGAAAGACAATTTGTTCACATGCATCCAGGCATACAAAGGATTTTCTAAAATTTTCTAATATTCACAATCCTTCCGTTAAGCACATTACTACTATATTTCCAGCTCATGAATTTGGGCACATCATGAAAGAAGCTAGTGAAATATTTGCCCATTATAATATCAATGGTGGTTTCCCTCCTATAGAGGAGATCCTTTTTTATCAAGAGGAGATAAGGAGATTACAATCTCTAGATTATGCTGCTTATAATCAAAAACCTAAGAAAAAGGGTTCCTACTGATGTTTTGATTGATAAGATTTCACAACTCAATGATAATTTTGCTATACAAAATAAAAGATTAGGATTTTTACTTAGAGATAAACTTAGGGAGTTCAATCAAAGGAATGTTTATAATGAAGAGATAATTATCAAATACAAAGGGCTAAAATAGGAGCCTATTCCTCCCAAACTTGATCTTATAGATCCATAGCCTGTTAAATTTAACCCCTTTGATTATTTTTGCTTACCAAAAGGAAATCTGAGATGAGCATGGATGATCTCCCTCACTTATATTACAATACCTAGATCTATGCAATATGCCTAGCTAGGGGCCTTAAACAATAGTGCTTGTTGGGAGGAAACCCAATTTTATTTTGTGTTTTTTGTTTTCTCTTCTAATCTTGATTAAATATGCAATATTACTTCTGTAATAATTGTATCCTGGTGTTTTAATTATAGTTTGTGCCAAGTCAGACCTTTGTGATGATCTATAGTGATAGTTGATTTGATTTTGCTGAAAAACAGAAATTTTTTGCACTCAGTTCTGGAATTTTGAAAACTCACAGAAACATGATTTTGATCTAAATTTTATTACACAAGGTTGATATACAAATTGCCGATGTTGTTCTAATTTTTCAGAAGTTTTGGAGTTACAAAAGTATATGAAGTTTCCAGATTGCTATAGACTGTTCTGTTTTAGACAGATTTTTTATGTGTTGTTTGCTTATTTTGATGAATCTATGGGTACTATCAAGGGGTATGAACCATGGAGAAGTTAGAATATAGTAGATATTAAACCAATATAAATTTATAATGAGTTCACAACAGTACCTAAGTGGTGATTTACTTTTATTATACTAATGGAGCTCACGAGTTTTTTGTTGAGTTTTGTGTTGTGAAGTTTTCAAGTTTTGGGTAAAGTTTTGATGGACTGCAGAATAAGGAGTGGCAAGAGCCTAACCTTGGTGATGAACAAGGCACCCCAAGTTAATATTCAAGGACAACCAAGCATCTAAGCTTGGGGATGCCCCTGATGGCATCCCCTCTTTTGTCTTCAGTCCATCGGTATAATACTTGTGGCTATATTTTTATTCACTACATGATATGTGTTTTGCTTGGAGCGTCTTTTATTATATGAGTCTTTGCTTTTTAGTTTGCCACAATCATCCTTGTTGTTCACACATTTTGAGAGGGACACATTAATTGTGAATTTATTAGAATACTCTATGTGCTTCACTTATATCTTTTGACTTGGGCAGTTGCTCTAGTGCTTCACTTATATCTTTTTAGAGCACGGCGATGGTTTTATTTTGAAGAAATTGATGAACTCTCATGCTTCACTTATATTATTTTGATAGTCTTAAAAATAGTATGGCAATTTGTTTAGGCTATGAATTTGGTCCTAATATGATGGGTATTCAAGAGGAATATAATAAAAACTATCATGTAGATCATTGAATATATGAGAAGTTTGATCCATTGCAATTGTTTTGAGATATAAAGATGGTGAAATTAGAGTCATGCTAGTTGTTAATTGTGGGTTAATAGAAATACTTGTGTTACAGTTTGTGATTCCCGAAGCATGCAGGTATGGTCTCTCGTTATGTGATGAAGTTAGAGCATGGTTTATTTTTTATTGTCTTCCTTATGAGTGGTGGTCGGGGACGAGTGATGGTCTTTTCCTACCAATCTATCCCCTAGGAGCATGCGTATTAGTACTTCATTTCAAGGGCTAATAATTTTTTGCAATAAGTATGTGAGTTCTTTATGACTAAAGTTGAGTCCATGGATTATACACACACTCACCCTTCCACCATTGCTAGCCTCTCTAGTACCGCGCAACTTTCGGCAGTGCATTAAACCCAACACATACCTTCCTCAAAACAGCCACCATACCTACCCATTATGGAATTTCCATAGCCATTTGGAGATATATTGCCATGCAACTTCCACCGTTCTGTTTATTATGACACATATCATCATTGTCATATTGCTTTGCATGATCATATAGTTGACATAGTATTTGTGGCTTGTCCACAATTCATAATTTTTTATATAGGTCATGTTAGATCACTGCACATCCTGGTACACCGCCGGAGGCATTAATATAGATTAATATTTTTTTCTAGTATCGAGTTATAATCCTTAAGTTGTGAGTAAATAAAAGTGTGATGATCATCATTATTAGAGCATTGTTCCATGTGAGGAAAGGATGATGGAGGCTATGATTCCCCCACAAGTCCGGATGAGACTCCGGACTTAAAAAAAGAGGCCAAAGAGCCCAAAACAAAAAAAGAGGCCAAAGATCCCGAAAGAAGAAAACAAAAGAAAAACATGAGAGAAAAAGAGAGAAGGGACAATGTTACTATCCTTTTTCCACACTGGTGCTTCAAAATAGTACCATGTTCTTCATGATAAAGAGTCTCTTATGTTGTCACTTTCATATATTACTAGTGGGAATTTTTCATTATAGACCTTGGCTTGTATATTCCAATGATGGGCTTCCACAAATTTCCCTAGGTCTTCATGAGCAAGCGAGTTGTATGCACACCCACTTAGTTTTCTTTTGAGCTTTCATACACTTATAACTCTAGTGCATCCGTTGCATGGCAATCCCTACTCACTTGCACCAATATCAATTAGTGGGCATCTCCATAGCCAACTAATTTGCCTAGTTGGTGTGAGAATTTCTTTCTCCTTTTTGTCTATTACCACCTTCTATTCCACCCATAGTGCTATATCCATGGCTCACGCTCATGTATTGCGTGAAAGTTGAAAAGGCTTTAGAATGTCAAAAGTATGAAACAATTGCTTGGATTGTCATCAGGGTTGTGCATGATAAATACTTTGCGTGATGAAGATAGAGCATGACAAGACTATATGATTTTGTAGGGATAACTTTCTTTAGCCATGATATTTTGAAAAGGCATGATTGCTTTATTTGTATGCTTGAAGTGTTATTGTTTTTATATCAATATTAAACTTTTGTTTTGAATCTTATGTATCCGAATATTCATGCCACAATAATAAAGATTACTCGATAAACATGTTAGGTAGCATTCTACATCAAAAATTCTGTTTTTATCATTTACCTACTCGAGGAAAAGCGGGAATTAAGCTTGGGGATGCTTGATATGTCTCCAATGTATCTATAATTTTTTATTATTCCATGCTATTATATTATCCATAATGGATGTTTTATATGCATTAATATGCTATTTTATATCATTTTTGGGACTAACCTACTAACCTAGTGCCCAGTGCAAGTTGTTGTTTTTCCTTGTTTTCGTCTTTTGCAGAAAATCAATACCAAACGGAGTCCAAATGGAACGAAACTTTTTGAGGATTTTTCTTGGACCAGAAGACAACCGTGAAGCTTCGGGAGGAGGCCAGAGGAGCCACAAGAGGGCCACAAACCTAGAGACCGCCCCTAGGTTTGCGGGGCCCTCGAGACCCCCCTAACACTAACTCGAGCTCTATAAATAGTCAAATATTCCCCTTACACAAGGGGGCACACCAAAAATACTTTTCTGCCATGGGAAGCTTCTATTCTCGTGAGATCCCATCTAGAGGCCTTTTCCGGTACTCAGCTGGAGGGGGTTTCGATCATGGAGGGCCTCTACACCAACCTTGCTGCCCTTCCGATGATGTGTGAGTAGTTTACCACAGACCTACGGGTCCATAGCTAGTAGCTAGATGGCTTCTTTTCTCTCTTTGATCTTCAATACAATGTTCTCCTCGATGTTCTTGGAGATCTATTCGATGTAATCTTCTTTTACGGTGTGTTTGTTGGAATCCGATGAATTGTGGAATTATGATCAGATTATCTATGAATATTATTTGAATCTTCTCTGAACTCTTTTATGCATGATTAAGATAGCTTTGTATTTCTCTCCAATCTATTGATTTGGTTTGGCTAACTAGATTGATTTTTCTTGCAATAGGACAGGTGTTTTGTGATGGGTTCAATCTTGCGGTGTCCTCACCCAGTGACAGTAGGGGTAGCGAGGCACATATTTGTATTTTTTCATTAAGGATAAAAATATGGGGTTTTTACCATATTGCTTGGATCCATCCCTCTACATCATGTCATCTTGCTTAAGGTGTTACTCCGTTCTTGTTAACTTAATACATTAGATGCATGCTGGATAGGGTCAATGTGTGGAGTAATAGTAGTAGATGCAGGTAGGAGTCGGTCTACTTGTCACAGGCATGATGCCTATATTCATGATCATTGCCTTAGATATCGTCATAACTATGCGCTTTTCTATCAATTGCTCAACAATAATTTGTTTACCCACCATATGCTTTCTTAAGAGAGAAGTCTCTAGTGAAACCTATGGCCCCCAGGTCTATGTTTACCATATTATTTTCAGATCTACAAAATCAAAACACAAAAATACCTCGCTAAGTTTTATTTACTTTTATTTGTTTTATACCTATCTCTATTAGATCTCACTTTTGCTCATGACCATGAAGGGATTGACAACCCTTTTTTCTCACTGTGTGCAAGTGTTTGTTAGTTTATGCAGGTGCATCTGTTGAGGACTTGTGTGTTTCTCCTACTGGATTGATACCTTGGTTCTTAACATAGGGAAATACTTATCTCTAGTTTACTGCATCACCCTTTCCTCTTCAATGTAAAAAATCAACGCAATCTCAAGAAGTAGTAGCACGCCCTAGCACCTAGTGGGCACCTTGGTTGCCTTCCTGGGTGTTTCTTATTGTTTCTAATATTCCAAAACTGATAGAAAATATTTTTGCGGAATTTTAGGAGTCTATTTACTTAGCGAATCATGCACCTCTTCCTTTTTAGGGTTCTGGAGTGTTCTGGAAGGTCTCTTTTTTGTATTCCTATGGAGTCATAGTTTGAATAATATTAGTTTCAACATTAATAGGTGTACCTGAAATATAGTGCTTTTTTCTTTGTCCATTGACCACCTTCGGATTAGTGCCTTCTGGATTATTGATCTTAATAGTTCCAGACAGATAAACTTCTTCAATGATATATGGCCCTTCCCATTTGGAGATAAGTTTTCCTGCAAAAAATCTAAAACGAGAAACAATAAAACATACTCACCCACTTTGAATTCCCACTTTTGGATTCTCTTATCATGCCATATTTTAACTTTTTCTTTGAAAAGTTTGGCATTTTCATAAGCTTGGGTTCTCCATTCATCTAGTGAGCTAATATCAAATAACCTCTTTTCATCGACAAGTTTGAAATCATAGTTGATTTCCTTAATTGCCCAATATGCTTTATGTTCTAACTCAAGAGGTAAATGACATGCTTTTCCATAAACCATTTTATATGGAGACATACCCATTGGATTTTTATAAGCTGTTATGTAGGCCCACAGTGCATCATCTAGTTTCTTAGACCAATTATTTCGAGACCTATTGACAGTCTTTTGCAAAATTAACTTTATTTCCCTGTTGCTTAATTCAACTTGACAACTAGATTGAGGGTGATAAGGAGATGCAATTCTATGGTTGACGCCGTATTTAGAAAGCAATTTACGGAAAGCACCATGAATAAAATGAACCACTATCAGTCATTAAATATCTAGGGACACCAAACTTCGGGAAAATAATTTCTTTAAGCATTTTAATGGAAGTGTTGTGATCAACACTACTGGTTGGAATAGCTTCTACCCACTTAGTTACATAATCAATAGCAACCAAGATATGTGTGTACCCATTAGAGGAATGAAAAGGTCCCATATAATCAAAGCCCCAAACATAAAATGGTTCAATAACAAGTGAATAATTCATAGGCATTTCCTGACATCTACCAATATTACCAATTCTTTGACATTCATCACAAGAAAGGAAAAAACTTACGAGCATCTTTGAAAAGAGTTGGCCAATAAAATCCAGACTGTAGTACCTTATGTGTTGTTCTATCTCACTCTTGCTGTCCTCCGTAGGCCTCCGAATGACACTTCCATAGGATTTGTTCCTGATTATCCTCATGTATACAATGTCTAATAATACCATCTACTCCTTTATAAAGATGTGGGTCATCCCAAAAGTAATGTCTTAAATTAAAGAAGAATTTTTATTTTGTTGATAAGTGAAACTAGATGGTATAAATTTAGCAAAAATGTAATTAGCATAGTCAGCATTCCAAGGGGTGTTATGAGAAGCAATGATGACATATGGTTGTTCATCAGGGAAGCTATCATCAATAGGTAGTGGGTTATCAAGAATATTTTCTAACCTAGACAAGTTATCAGCTACGGGGTTCTCATCTCCTTTCGTATTAGTGATGTGCAAATCAAACTCTTGTAGCAAAAGAACCCACCTAATAAGTCTAGGTTTAGCATCTTTCATCTCCATAAGATATTTAATAGCAACATGATCCATGTGAACAATTACTTTAGAATCAACATTGTAAGATCTGAATTTACCACAAGCAAACACAACTGCTAAAAATTATTTCTCAGTTATAGCATAATTTCTGTGGGCACTATCTAGAGTTTTACTAGCATAATGGATAACATTTAATTTCTTATCAACTCTTTGTCCTAACACAGCACCAACAGCATAATCACTAGCACCACACATGATTTTAAAAGGCAAGTTCCAATCAGGTCGTTGAACGATAAGTGCAGAAGTTAAGGCTTTCTTAAGTGTACCAAAGGCTTCTACACAATCATCATAAAAAACCAAAGGAACATCCTTTTGCAAGAGATTAGTAAGATGCCTAGAAATTTTAGAGAAGTCTTTAATAAACCTCCTATAGAAACCAAGGAAACTAAGAATACCTTTAATATCTTCCGAACATGGAATGTTCTCAATTGCATCAATTTTAGCTTTATCCACCTCAATACCTCGCTGAGAAATGTTATGCCCCAAGACAATACCTTCATTTACCATAAAGTGGCACTTCTCCCAGTTCAAGACAAGATTAGTTTGCTCACATCTCTACAAAATTGATCAAGGTTGCTTAAGAAATCATCTAAAGAAGTTCCGTAAACGGAGAAATCATCCATGAAAACCTCAACAATCTTTTCACAAAAGTTGGAGAATATAGCAGCCATACATCTTTCCTAGTAGCTTTATTTAATTTTCTAAAATCTATTACCATTCTATAGCCAATCACAATTCTTTGTGGGATAAGTTCATTTTTATTATTAGGAACAACAGTAATACCTCGTTTCTTAGGGACACAGAACGGGACTCACCCATCTACTATTAGCTATAGGATAAATTATACGTGCTTCCAGAACCTTTATAATTTCATTTCTCACCACTTCCTTCATTTTCGGATTCAGTCGTCGTTGGCGATCAACAACGGGTTTAGCATCTGGTTCCATATTAATATTGCACTAACAGCGAGTGGGACTAATTTCCTTAAGATCATCAAGAGTATATCCAATAGCAGTTCAGTGCTTGATCAGAGTTTTTCATAACACTAATAATAATAGGATATATCTTTTTCTCATCAAGATAAGCATATTTCAAAGTGTCAGACAATTGCTTTAATTCAAACACAGGATCACCTTTAGGTGGAGAAGGACCTCCTAGAGTTTCAATAGGTAAATTGTGCTTAAGGATAGGTTGTTGTTCAAAGAACATCTTGTCTATTTCAGTTCTTTCATGCATATGCATATCATTTTTTTGGTCTAGCAAATATTGTTCTAAAGGATCAGTAGGTGGTACAGAAATAGAAGCAAGACCAATTATTTCATCCTTAATAGGTAATTCTTTATCACGAGGATGTCTATGAAACCTGGAGAAATTAAACTCATGAGACACATCACCAAAATTAACACTGATATAAAGGGAAAACCTTATTCTTAACTTCATATCCTGGTAAACCTGCATGATTAAATAATCCACAAACTTCATCCACATAGATTAGGTGTAAATTGAAGGAAATATGCCCTAGAGGCAGTAATAAAATTGTTATTTTATATTTCCTTATTCATGATAAATGTTTATTATTCATGCTAGAATTGTATTAACCGGAAACTTGATACATGTGTGAATACATAGACAAAACACCGTGTCCCGAGTATGCCTCTACTAGTCTTTCTCGTTGATCAAAGATGGTTAAGTTTCCTAGCCATGGACATGAGTTGTCATTTGATAAATGGGATCACAACATAAGTGGAATGATGTGATGGATAATACCCATCCGTTAGCTTAGCATAATGATCGTTCAGTTTTTATTGCAACTGCTTTATTCGTGTCAAATATATATTCCTCCGACTATGAGATTATGCAACTCCCGGACATCGGAGGAATGCCTTGTGTGTTAACAAACGTCACAACGTAACTGGATGATTATAAAGATGCTCTACATGTATCTACAAAGGTGTTTGTTGGGTTGGCATAGATCGAGATTAGGATTTGTCACTCCGAGTATCGGAGAGGTATCTCTGGGCCCTCTCGGTAATGCACATCATATGAAGCCTTGCAAGCAATGTGACTAATGATTTAGTTGCGGGATGTAGCACTATGGAACGAGTAAAGAGACTTGCCAGTAATGAGGTTGAACTAGGTATGAAGATACCGACGATCGTATCTCGGGCAAGTAATATACCGATGACAAAGGGAATAACATATGTTGACATTGCGGTTCAAGTTTCGCTATTGGTTTGTAGAATATGTGGGAACCAATATGAGCATCCAGGTTCCGCTATTGGTTATTGACCGGAGAGATGTCTCGGTCATATCTACGTAGTTCTTGAACCTGTAGGGTCCGCACGCTTAACATTCGACGATGATACGTATTATTATATGGGTTATGTGTTTTGGTGACCAAAGGTTTTTTGTAGTCCCCGATGAGATCACGGACATGACGAGGAGTCTCAAAATGGTCGAGAGGTAAAGATTGATATATTGGAACGTTATATTCGGACATCGGAATGGTTCCGAGTGTTTTGGATAAATATCGGAGTATCGAGGGGTTACCGGAACCCCCCGGGGAAGTACTGGGCCTTAATGGGCCATAGGGGAGGGGAGAGGCAGGCCACATGGAGGTGGCGCCCCCCCCCCTAGGGAGTCCGAATTGGACTCGGGGAGGGGGCGCGGCCCACTTTCCCTCTCCCTCTCCCTCTCTTTCCCTTTTCCCATCCGTTGGAAGGAAGGGGGAGCCGACTAGGACTAGGAGTCCTAGTGGGACTCCCCCCACTTGGCGCGCCCCCTACGGCCAGCCTCCTCCCCTCTCCTCCTTTAAATACAAGGTTAGGGGGCACCCTAAAGCACAAAGGTTGTTTCTTACCTGTGTGTGGAGCCCCCCTCCACTGTTTAGTCCTCCGATCATATTGTTGTAGCGCTTAGGCGAAGCCCTGCGTGGATCACATCACCCACACCGTCACCACGCTGTCGTGCTAACGGAACTCATCGACTGCTTCGTACCTCTACTGGATCAAGAGTTTGAGGGACGTCATCGAGCTGAATGTGTGCAGAACTCAGAGGTGTCGTACGTTTGGTACTTGATCGATTGATTTGAGAAGACGTTCGACTACATCAACTGTGTTAAGTTCACGCTTCCGCTTTCGGTCTACTAGGGTACGTGGACACACTCTCCCCCTCTCATTGCTATGCATCTCCTAGATAGGTCTTGCATGAGCGTAGGAATTTTTTTTGAAATTGCATGCTACGTTTCCCAGCAGTGGCATCCGAGCCAGGTCTATGCATAGATGATATGCATGAGTAGAACACAAAGAGTTGTGGGCGGTGATCGTCATACTGCTTACCATCAATGTCTTATTTTGATTCGGCGGTATTGTTGGATGAAGCGGCCCGGACAAACCTTACATGACCGCGTTCATGAGACCGGTTCCATAAACAGACATGCAACTAGTTTTGCATAAAGGTGGCTGGCGGGTGTCTGTTTCTCCAACTTTAGTTGAATCGAATTTGACCACGACCGGTCCTTGTGAAGGTTAAAACAACAAACTTGATAAATCACCGTTGTTGTTTTTGTGCCGTAGGTATGTACGGTTCATGCTAGAAGCCCGTAGCAGGCACGTAAACCTTGCAACAAACACAGTAGAGGGTGTGTAACTTGTTTTTGCAGGGCATGTTGTGATGTGATATGGTCAAGTCATGATGTGATATAAGATTATTGTATGAGATTATCATGTTTTGTAGAAGTTATCGGCAACTGGCACGAGCCATATGGTTGTCGCTTTATTGTATGAAATACAAATGCTATGTAATTGCTTTACTTTATCACTAAGCAGTAGCGATAGTCGTAGAAGCAATGGTTGGTGAAACGACCACGATGTTACGATGGAGATCAAGGTGTCAAGCCGGTGACGATGGAGATCATGACGCTGCTTTGGTGATGGAGATCAAAAGCACAAGATGATGATGGCCATATCATGTCACATATTTTGATTGCGTGTGATGTTT